>NC_141884.1:11273952-11612944 GCF_030686135.1 Camelina sativa | reverse complement strand
ACTGTCCTCCGCCGCAACAGCTTTTTCAGAACTCATTTATACATCCAGCTCCACCCGAACTACACCGGACTCCTTCAGAAGAAGTCCACTTCAATCCACAGACTCAGGCCAGAAGTTGGGATGTCTCTCCGCCTTCTCCAGTTCGACCCTCTCAAACTCAGGCGAGAAGTCAGACCAGAAGTCAGGCCATAAGTCAGGAGCAACCATTGCATCCATCATCTCAAGGGAACAACTTCGAAGAAGAATCTTCTCCGGTGTTGCCCAAACTACAGGCGGACGTGTTGCATGCTCTAAATTCACTGCTTGTGGTTCCAGACAGGGATAAGTTCACCACCGTCCTCTCTCCCACACCCAATGGTATGATTTTCCTCTTCACATGTTTTATATGAATAGTCAATGTATTGTAATGATTGTGGTGTTGGCTTATACGAATAGCAATGGTGTTTTATGATTGTGGTGTTGGCTTATACAAATAGAAATGGTGTTTTATGATTGTGGTGTTGGCTTATAATGGTGTTTTATGATTGTGGTGTTGGCTTATACAAATAGCAATGGTGTGTTATGATTGTGGTGTTGGCTTATAATGGTGTTTTATGATTGTGGTGTTGGCTTATACAAATAGCAATGGTGTTTTATGATTGTGTTCTTGTCTTATACGAATAGCAATGATGTATTTTTTTGTCTTATGCGTATGCGTATTGTAACCAAATAGAAACTGATGCCTCTTGTATTGATCTCATTTCTTTTGGTTTGTCTATTATTTGCTTCTAAGTAACCTGCTTACTTATTTTATTGGTTCATGTGTATGGAAGTTTACTCGTGACAAAGGATCAAAACTTGTTCGGAAGATTACTAAAATTCTTCAAAACAAATTCGAAGGTCCCTTCTACAGCTGGACATGTGTGCCGCGGGACAAACAAGAGAGATACTTCATTGAGTTCGCAGTAAGGATAGCTCCTTTTTACATAGCTTTCATACATAGCCTTCATACATAGCTTTACACGTCTTCTTTTCACTCACTATAGCTCCTTTTTTTCTAGAAAACCCACACCTGGGATCCTTTGATAATTGGGACTGTTCAACCTTACTTTGAGGGAATCTGTCAAAACCGGATCAAAGACATGGTTAGCACTGTGAGGACTAGTCGAGTTCAACCAAACTGGATTGGCGACACTCTCTGGGTTACGATGGAGGATTACTGGGACATTGAAGAAGCACAACAAAGGAGTAAAACCTACTCTGATGCCCGTATGTCTGACCGTAACGGCCTAGGTCCTCACGTCCACCTCTCAGGGCCAAAGTCATATCGACAGCTTCAAGACGAAATGGTTAAGTAGCTGTTATTTTTGCCACTTTCAATTCTTACATAGCTGTTATTTTTTTAGTTAATCTCTATTTCTTTGCTAACATTGCAGGTTGAGGAATTGGAAAGAGAAGTCCGACTTGGTGAGGTTTTTATCAAGGCACATACAAAGCCTGATGGTACATATGTTGATCGGAAGGCAGAGAAGATTGCAGAAACTTATGAGAATGTTCAAGAGAGGTTGTCTCAGCTCGAGGCAGAGTCTTTTGCTGTGTCAAATGGAGAATCACGGCCACGAGACCTCACAACAGAAGAATATACAGAAATTTTCCTTGAGGTAACTTTTTAAAAAAACCAATACACATTTATAGTCTTGTAGTTTAATTTGTCATCCTCTAATCTTAACTTTTCTCTTATTTTCAAGTCCACTGAGAAAGATACAAGAGGAACACCTTATGGAGTTGGAAGCCTCAAGGACTGCCTTGTCAATGGAAAGCATAAGCAAGCATGTGGCTCTTCTACCTTTGTGGCTCTCCAAGAACAGTTGAAGGAAGCTCAACGCATAATAGAAGAACAGGCTGCTCAACTGCAGAGGCGTGATGCAGAAACAGCTGTGCGTGAAGCTGAGCAATCCAAAGTTATTGCTGCCCAGAAGGACAAGATTGACCATATCTCCATCGTCGAGGAGTTTCTGAAGGAATGTGATCCGCGGTTTCAGAATTTCGTTGCAAGCAAACAGACAACCACAAAACCTCTTCCCCAAGATGATCCAACTCCAACTCCATCAACCGCTGCTTAATAGGTTTCTTCTATGTCTTAACTCTTTTTGGATGAACTCAATCTCACTCTTTTAAGATGAACTCTACCTCTTGCTCTTTTGTATGAACTCTATCTCTCGCTCTTTTGTATGAACTCATTGCCACTTTCAGATTGTGTTTATGACCTTTTTTTATTTCTGTAACTTGAACATGTACTGTGTATTTCAATATATCGATATTATGTCTTTCCAAATTCGAATCTTTCAATTATAATTGGTATACAAGAATGAAAAGAATAGGATAATGGGAAATTAGTATATGAAACATTCAAATTCTGAAATCAACATCAGTGGCTAAATAGTCGTAACATACAGATTCTGAAATCAACATCACTGGCCAAATAGTCGTAATGTAGTTTCTAAATAGTAACTACTCTAAGTGACTATATTGCGACTATAAACACTCAGTTACTACTTAGTCGCCAATTTGTCACCACAATTATACGACTAAAAACCGACAACAGTCAGAAGACCATTTGCATGTGCTAATTAATCACAATATAGTCGTAAAATAGACACTATTTTAACGACTACGAAACGACTACTTTATGACTATAGGACGACTACATGTTATGGTCGTGCAATAGTCGCTAAAAGGCGACTATAAATACGACTACATTAATTAGCGACTCTCGTTCTCCGACTGCTAGAGTTAGTCGCTATTTGGTCGTAAACACAGTTTTTACGACTACAAAGCGACTAATAGTGTAGTCGCTAACCGCCTGTTTTCTTGTAGTGTCTCGAGGGGGCGTATTAGGAATAAAATATCCCACATTTGAAGTTGAGTAGGATCTTAAGTAGTATATATAAGATATGGGTCTCTCCACTCATTGCCAATTGGTTTTGAGTTGGAAGCCCACAATCTAACATTATGGAGTTGCAATGATTCGTCAAGAAACCACCAAATGCTTTCTTTCTTTTTCCCAGGGAGTTGTTTATAGTCACTATGTTTGTACTCCAGTTCTGGTAGCATCGTCCAGATATACCGCCATCATTTTGACAAAATCATTGTAGACACGGCCTCTTTCGTAGGGAGAAACAACGATATACTTACGAGCAAATCGTCGGGTAACAAACTGATCCTGTCTTCAATTATCCCTTTCTCACTCTTTACGGATGGTCTTGCACTGTGTATTGCTAAAGTGCCAGCCATATCGAGCCGAGTATAAGCAAAAGCTGACGACCTAACAACATCTGTTTCTTATCAGTGAAGCTAACTAAAGTTTTTAGGGTTCGAGTTTTATATAAACTCTCTAGCCTTTCATTTTTTAAGTTAAGAATCCTTTTTTTGGTTCTTATTCCTAAATCTTCCATATTTCTTATCCCAAAAATATAGCAAGTTGAATTTTTGGTCAATGGTGCAGCATTTTTGGAAAGAGTAAAGAAAATGTACTTAACTATATAAAGATAAATAACAGCTTTTTTGTAATTGTCAGTTTAATTAAGGGTAACACAAAAAATTAATAACACATCTTCATAGTTCTGGAAACATCTTATAGAACCTTTTGAGATATTTTAGATTTTGTATCTTGAATGACTGCAACACCTGCAGCATGATGCTTGTGTCATCCGATCATATTTTCGCTTGTGAAATTCAAGTTTGGTTACTAAAAAGCCATTTTCGTTTCCTTCTTGGTAGGCTTGGGCAAAATACCCGGATCCGATCCGAACCCGATCCAAAAAATCCAATCCGAACCCGTATCCAAAATTGTAAAATACCCAAACCTTTAAATCCAATCTAAATCTTTAAATCCAAAAATCCGTACCCGAACCCGATCCAAACCGAAATCCGAACGGATATCCAAATATACCCACATCTTATTATATTAGTTCTCAGAGTTGGTAACTCACCAGATCGTGACACGTGTTAGTTTTAACGGTCAGAGATAAAAATTAAAAACTCACCAGATTGTGACACGTGTCAGTTTTAACGATTAAATATCTAAGTTAGTAACTCATCAGATCGTGACATGTGTCAATTTTAACGATCAGAAATCACATATCAAAGTAAATTCACCAGATTGTGACACGTGTCAGTTTTAACGATTAAATATTCAAAGTTAGTAACTCATCAGATCGTGACACATGTCAAATTTAATGATGAGAAATCACATATCAAAGTTAGTAAATGTCAATTTTAATGATCAGATCGTGAAAAGGGATTAAGGAAGATATATAGAAAATTATTAATTATAAAAAATGTAAATACTCACTTCTATATAAACATAGATCGTCTCATATTATTCATCTAACAAAATAATTTATTTAAAAATATTGCTTTCAACTTTGTTCTATTGGTCAAACTTTTTTAATGGAAAGACAAATTTTCCTTATTTTTCAAAACCAAAATATACTCCTACTTTCTACTTTTTCAGTTTAGAATAGGTAAGATTAATATGTTGACCCAAAAAAAAATGGAAGACTAATATATGCATCTTTTTTTCTAATACTGTATATTAAGATTTCTTGCAGTAGTTTTAGATTTGTTTTATTTAATTTATATTTTCATCTTTGAATTATTTAAGATTGATATATTACCATGCTTATAATTTTCTATTATTTCAATAATTATGTCAAATTAATTTTCTTCTAATTTCTCAACTTTGATTGGTTGGTCATAGACCCTTTTTTTTATGCAAACATAATTGTCACCATTCGTTCAATCTCAAAATAAGATAAAGAGGAGAAAGTCATCAACCTAATGGTTGGATAAAATAGGCTAACCAATTTCAAGCCTACAACAAACATAGATAGATTGCAAAAACATAAATGGTTGTTCATAGATCCATAGGAGCTTGGAGACAGAGGCTACATCATGGTGTGTCAAAGAAACTTCTATGAATACATTGGAAAATTTAACATTAGTTACTATCAAAAGATGTTGTGACGTTGGAAAAGGGTCTTTAGTTTTATTGGTTGCTGGAGCAAGCAACTTTGATATAGCTAAAAGACGTGAATATGTTCTCTCCACACAGGAGGAGGGCAGAACCGAGGTTCTCTCAATGGTGGAGGAGGTTGGACGCAAGGTAAAAAATGGAAGATTAAGATATGCATCTTTTTTTCTAATATTGTATACTAAAATTTCTTGCAGTAGTTTTAGATTCGTTTTATTTAATTTATATTTTCATCTTTGAATTATTTGAGATTCATATATTACCATGCTTATAAATTTTTATTATTTCTATAATTATGTCAAGTTAATTTTCTTCTAATTTCTCAACCTTGATTGGTTGGTCATAGATCCTTTTTTTTTTGTGCAAACATAATTGTTACCATTCGTTCAATCTCATAATGAGATAAAGAGGAGAAGGTCATCAACCTAATGGTTGGATAAAATAGGCTAATCAAACTCAAGGCTACAACAAACATAGATAGATTGGAAAAACATAAATTGTTGTTGATAGATCCATAAGAGTTTGGAGACATAGCCTACATCATGGTGTGTCAAAGAAATTTCTATGAATACATTGGAAAATTTAACATTAGTTACTATTAAAAGATTTTGTGACGTTGGAAAATGGTCTTTAGTTTCATTGGTTGCTGGAGCAAGCAACTTTGACATAGCTAAAAGACGTGAACATGTTCTCTCCACACAGGAGGAGGGCAGAGCCAAGGTTCTCTCAATGGTGGAGGAGGTTGGACGCTAGGTTATCTATCCAAGGGAGCAAGGTGGGGGAGGTTGGATGCAATGTTATTTCTCAAAAAAGAGGAAGGCGAAGGGAAGGTTCTCTCCATGGTGGAAGAGGTTGGACGCAAGGTTCTCTCCATAAGGGAAGAGAGCATAACCGAGGTTCTCTCCATAGTTAGTCATACACTATTGTAATGTAATTTATTTCTTATACAAAATGTTTTTTGAGCCAACAATTTTAGTGATTAAAAAAACTATGCAAAAATGAAAGTAAAGAGACATATAGTAGTTGGCTTAATTTGTTCATATAGACATTTTCTAGGAGGTGGTAAATAATATATTTGTAACATACAGTATACCTAGGTGTTAAAAATACACTTTTAATGGTAACATACATGTATATAGATATAAATCAGTGTATTATAGCAAAAAAAATATAAATAATGTACAATAAATTTTAATATATTTGTATTGAAGTTAATTTTATTTTAAAAAATTAAAACTCGCACATCGAGCGGGTCTTTATCTAGTTATTAATATATAGTAGTAATATATTAGTAATATTTATAATTTTAAAAATATAAGTGTCCAAAATATTCAGATTTTTAGATATAGATAATTTGAGGTATTTAAACTGTTTATTAGTAAATTTGGGTAAAAAATACTCTAAATTTTAAGATATATTGCGTATTATTGAATAATTTAGACTAAATTAGATACTAAAATTTTGAGTTTTGTGAATTTTGGGTAATCTGAATTCAAACCCAAAATACTCGAACCGAACCCGATCTGAACCCAAATTCTAAAAATACCCGAATGGGTTTTATACCTCTAAACCCGAAAATCCGAAAATCTGAAATATCCGATCCGAACCCTAACAGGTACCCGAATGCCCAGGCCTACGTCTTGGCTTGTGATTTGTGTGAGAAACTTGGTACGTACGTGCGAATCAGAAGTCTTAAACCGGCTATGTATGGTCAATAAGGATTTCATAATTTGAAATTAATAACACCTTTTTTAATTATAAAACAAATACGTAGTTCATAAATCTTGAAAATCAAATAGAATTCTATTTCTAATAAATAAAAAAAGATCAGTTTTGACGTCTAATAAAAGTGAAGCTTAGATAATAGTGAAGCCCTAGGCATAGATTCTAACACTCTCCTCATCTTGTTCTTTCTTATATCTTTACGATGACCACGGGGTTCAGTGGAGATGTAAGCTCTTTTTAAACACTTAGAGCTGGCAAGTATGTATTTCAGAATCTCTTTCTCTGCGTTTTGTCCTCCATAGCCGTGCCACTGAAAGATCTTGAGATGGGTTGACAAACATTCTGGAACAGAAACCGGTGGGTGGAATGAAAGTGGGAAATCCGAGTTTGTCTGTGAAACAACATCAAAAGATAATATGTAAGTACTGTGCAATTATACATCACGTTTAACTAGTTCAGTTTAGATGTTTATTAGTCCATATCCATTAATAAAAAAATAAATCAGTGGGTGGGGTAATTAAACCTTGTCGACGATGCGAACAACTTGTAGTTTAAGAGGAGTTTTTTTGGGAGAAACCACATAAATGGTTGCAACCAATCTACTTTATATGGTGCAAAAAATTTACAATCTTCAAGTCCAAATCGGAAGAAGTAAATGGCGTCAAAACCCCCAGTCTGCAATGAACATATATAATCAAAACGTTGATTTTTATTTATATTTTTTTTAGCATAACAATAATATCACTAGTACGTACCGTTTCAACCTTGAAAAGTAAGGTCAACTTGATATACATGAGTTGTGATGCGTTGTGATAGGACCGGCCAAAGAGACCGCCATCGTTTCGGCAAAACCATAGTAGACACTGCTTCTTTTGTCTCGAGAAGCGACAATATCTCTGCGAGCACATCGTCAGGTAATTCGCTAATCCTGTCTTCTTTAATCATCTGACTCTTACTTTTTTTAGTTTAAACAAGAAAGAATTAAGAACACAAAATTGTTATAAGAATGACTCTCTTATTAGCTTAAAGAAACTGACCTAAAACTTCAAGCTCTCTCTCACAATCTCTTAATCATAATCTCTCAAGCTCGTAGGTTTACCACAACTTTGGCAACTCTAGCTATATTTATAGAGATTAGAGATAATTCCTAATACAAAATATAATTGTGTTTAGATAATTCCTAAACATTAGGTAATCCTAATCCTTTAGGGAAACCATTACTCGGTAGGATTAGAATAATCTCTGACTTAAGCTATCTTCTTCTTCAAGCTTATCCCAACAATCTCCCCTTTAAGCTTGAAATCCTTCTTAGACATAATACTGTGAACTCCAATATGGTTCTTCATATCCTTGAACCTGTTCTTATCAAATGCCTTGGTTAGAATGTCAACCTTTTCTTCTCTTCTCTTGTTCTTCCTTTTAGTGTTCATGTATCTCCAGGGTTATGTTTATAATAGAGAGAAAGAGAGATGTGAGCATATTCTCTTGTGAAAGAAACACTTGTAATCTATTGATCATAGTGGATTGGCTGAGGGACCGTCTTCCCTCTCCTGAGACGTAGGCTTCTCATACCGAGAGCTGAACTCAGGGTGAACAAATTGCTTGTGTCTTCTTTCTTTATGCTTATTGTTTGATGCAGATTCTTGAATCGATGTTTGGTTTAATGTGAAAATCAAGCATAGATAACAAAAAAAAAAACCAAACAAACACACAATCACCTGGGACAAGAGTTCTCATTATCCTTGAAGGATAAAATATCAAATACTCTCTTCTAATTTACTCGAGTTAATGCTGTCTATTTATAACGTCAATAATAGACATTTATGCAATTTTGGTTATGGTTTTCTGTTAAAGGTATTCCAATTTTCATCTCGTATTCTAATATACAAAAATATCTTGTCGCAATTCATTATTATTTTCACCTTTCTTAATTTTCCGCATTGTACCTTGTAAATGATTATTATTTTTTCTCTCGATGTGGTTCAGTGATTGTAACTACGTATATTTTTTACCTTTGTTCTTGGTTATTTTAGTTTAGGTAACCTTCTTTATGTAAAAATCATTTTTTTTTGGATTTTGTTGTTGTTGTTATTGTTGTAATGTGATTTTTATTAAACAACAAAAACACTCTTTAAGACAAATTAAAAAGAGAACTTGCTGATTTTTCTTACTAAAACCGGGACGAACGAAAACACACTTTTAAGCTTAACCGGGACTAACATTATGTTAAACCAACCTAAACCATAATTTATTCCAGTTCCCTAATCTGATAAGCGGCGGCTAGTGACGATTGAAACTGGTTAAGTAAACCAATTTTAATTTAATTTGGTTTGGATACCAGTTTTGGTTAGATTCGGTAACTAAATTAACCACTAAATGAAAGACACGTAAGTTATTCACGAACCACATCTGTTCCCCTTCAAAGAAAAAAAAATCTCCCAAAGGTCCTTCACTCTTCTCCCCTCCTCTCTCTCCATCCTCCATATCTACAGAGCTCGAGACGAGATTCTCCTTGTTCAACAACTCTCATCTGTAATCGATACAGGTTCTTTATTCTACCTCTTCTCTTTTGTTAGATTCTGTATAATCTCGGTCGTTTGCATGATTCTGACTAGGTTTTGTTCAGCAAACTCTGATTTCGTCGCTTTTGTGCTAGTTTTAGTCCCTTGATTCTCTAATTCTAGATAATTCAATGAACTAAGAACCCAGAAGTATGATAGATTTATGGGTTAGTCGTATATCTGAGGAATAGGTTCTTCTACTTCTAAGATTTTGAATTGCATGTTCAGTCTGATTTTGCTATAATGTAATTACTTTTGTTTGCTCTGTGATGGATTTCAGATGGCAGCTTCATCTACTTGTCTTGTGGGAAATGGATTGACACTGCACACAACAACCAAACAGAGGTCAAGTAAAAACTTTTCCAGCAGACAGATTGGTCTGTTCTCATCCTATTCTTCAGTTATTAGGACGTCTAGGTTTAACGTTGTGAAGGCTTCTTTGGATTCGAAGAAACATGAAGGAAGGAGAGATTTTCTCAAAATCTTGTTAGGAAATGCTGGAGTTGGTTTGGTTGGAAGTGGGAAAGCAAATGCAGAAGAACAAGCGGTTTCTTCGTCTCGGATGTCTTACTCTAGGTTTCTTGAGTATTTGGACAAGGATAGGGTGAATAAAGTGGATTTGTATGAGAATGGGACAATAGCTATTGTGGAAGCTGTTTCTCCTGAGTTGGGTAACCGTGTTGAGCGTGTACGTGTTCAGCTACCGGGGTTAAGTCAGGAGCTTCTTCAAAAGCTAAGGGCTAAGAATATTGATTTTGCAGCACATAATGCTCAGGAAGACCAAGGTTCTGTGTTGTTCAACTTGATTGGTAATCTTGCTTTCCCGTTGCTTTTGATTGGTGGGTTGTTCCTTCTTTCGAGACGTTCTGGTGGTGGAATGGGTGGACCTGGTGGTCCTGGTAACCCACTTCAGTTTGGTCAGTCCAAAGCAAAGTTCCAAATGGAGCCAAACACTGGTGTGACTTTTGATGATGTTGCTGGAGTTGATGAAGCAAAGCAAGATTTCATGGAAGTGGTGGAGTTTTTGAAGAAACCCGAGAGGTTCACTGCGGTTGGTGCCAAGATCCCGAAAGGTGTTCTCCTTATTGGTCCTCCTGGTACCGGGAAAACCCTTTTGGCAAAAGCCATTGCTGGTGAAGCTGGTGTGCCTTTCTTCTCCATCTCTGGTTCTGAGTTTGTTGAGATGTTTGTTGGTGTTGGTGCCTCAAGAGTCCGTGATCTTTTCAAGAAAGCCAAGGAGAACGCTCCTTGCATTGTCTTTGTTGATGAAATAGATGCTGTCGGTAGGCAAAGGGGGACCGGAATTGGTGGAGGTAATGATGAAAGAGAACAGACCCTCAATCAGCTCCTAACTGAGATGGATGGTTTTGAAGGTAACACTGGTGTTATCGTAGTTGCTGCAACCAATAGAGCAGACATTCTTGATTCTGCTTTGTTGAGGCCAGGACGGTTTGATCGACAGGTACCATCTGATTAATACACATTGATATTTTTTGTAATCCTATACTACTCCTAGCGCTGGTGCTTACTTTATAAGTTTCTGATGCAGGTAAGTGTTGATGTTCCAGACGTTAAGGGGAGAACAGATATTCTCAAGGTTCATGCCGGTAATAAGAAGTTTGACAATGATGTCTCACTTGAAATAATAGCAATGAGAACCCCCGGATTTAGTGGAGCAGATCTCGCTAACTTGTTGAATGAGGCTGCTATATTGGCGGGAAGGCGAGCGCGGACATCGATATCATCTAAAGAGATTGATGACTCCATTGATAGAATCGTTGCTGGCATGGAAGGAACAGTGATGACTGATGGGAAGAGCAAAAGCTTGGTTGCTTACCATGAAGTTGGTCATGCAGTGTGCGGGTAAGTGAGAAGCAGATTACAGGCCGGTCTGTATATTATTACTATCAAGAACTTACTTTGAAGCTATATACTTTGTCCTTTTGCAGAACATTGACTCCAGGACATGATGCAGTGCAAAAGGTAACGTTGATACCAAGAGGCCAAGCGAGAGGTCTGACATGGTTCATTCCATCAGATGACCCGACACTCATCTCCAAGCAACAACTCTTTGCAAGAATTGTTGGTGGACTCGGTGGCAGAGCCGCTGAAGAAGTCATCTTCGGTGATTCCGAGGTGACTACTGGCGCAGTTGGTGACTTGCAACAGATCACCGGTTTGGCTAGACAGGTACATTCAACTGCTTCACAACATTCATGCTTGGACCTGTAAATAAGTATGATCTTTTACTAGTTGATGATATTGAGAACTTGAGAACTGTTGAACTTTGTAGATGGTAACAACATTTGGAATGTCTGATATTGGACCATGGTCATTGATGGATTCATCAGCTCAAAGTGATGTTATCATGAGGATGATGGCAAGAAACTCCATGTCTGAGAAGCTTGCAGAAGACATTGACTCTGCGGTGAAGAAACTATCAGACAGTGCATATGAGATAGCTCTAAGCCACATAAAGAACAACCGTGAAGCAATGGATAAGCTTGTTGAAGTGCTTCTGGAGAAAGAAACCATTGGCGGTGACGAGTTCAGGGCAATCCTCTCTGAGTTTACTGAAATCCCACCGGAGAACAGGGTTCCTTCCTCAACAACAACAACTCCAACAACAGCACCAACACCAGCTTCCGTCTGAGTAATGGATTTGTATACTTGTAATACTTAAATTTTTCTGTAAATTTTATCTGTCAAACTTGAACTACAGACATGTGATACTATCTCAAAAACTTAGTAACAAGTAAATGTTTAAATTGGTATATCCACCTAAGCTATGTGTGTTTAAAATTAGTGTGTGCTGGATTATCCAATTTTAAGAAATTTCTTTATAGAATTAGCTTGCAATATTGTAAGAGAGAATCAAAAGTATTTTGAAGCTTGCACGAGTAATAACACCAAATCGGTCTGGTAATTCATACTTCTTCTGTACATTTTGGATACAATTACCTCAAACCTTAATAATAGCCCACTAAACGCTTTACAAAAGCCATAAAATTTGTACACCATGATCTCTCTGTTCAACCAACATCAAAGAATATTACCAAATTGATACTGTCACGCTTTGTTCACCTTCCAGGAGCAAACCTGAAACCACAGAGCAAACCCACAAATCAATGCTCAATTCCAAATTAGTAAATATATTAACCTTAAAAGAAGCAACATTTAAATCAAAAACGTTACGCATTTAATGGCTTCACGCCACTTGCAATTCCATCGTCATTACTTCTCTCTTTCTTCACCCACACCATTGTTGAAGCAGAAGCAGCTCCGATCGGCATTTTAACACGGTAATGCGCCAAATCATTCCCTTGCTTAACCCGATTACGGTTACTCGGTTTAGTTTGTGCCTTGAGATGATTCTTGTTTTCATCTCTTTTGATAGAGAGATCCTCAAATTGTGTTTCTACGGCCGTCGTTGCTTTTTCACTTTTCTTCCTGTAAACTCGAATCGCATCTTTCGCCGGTGTAGAATTCTCCGTCACGACGGAATCAGTCGGCGCGATTGAACCACAACCACCAGAATCGACGACAACATCATCATCTACCAAAGCCACATCTTGATTTGTCTTCTTCTTATTTTTCTTACTATCATACCGTTTCCTCCTAAATCCCCTATCCTTCTTCGGTAACATCTCCGCCGTATCTTCACCTCCTCCACCGCTCCCAACCTCCGCCGTTACTTCCGGTATCTCCTTCTCGACAAATCTTGCTCCTCCGCCGCTCGTAGATTTATTTTTTCTTCCCTGATTGCTTCGATTCAAACGCTTCTCCATCTTCAGATCTTCTTCCTCCTCTCTCTTTTTTTCTTCCTCGACCTGTTGTTGTTTCCGTCGTTTCTCTTCTTCTTCCTTACGCTTCTTCTCTTTCTCATTGATCCAACGCTCCTGTAGCTGTAGGATGCTGATGTAGTTAGCCGGAATCGAAGGAGTAGTCTTCTTCTTTTTGCTTTCAGTGACAGTGTTATCGTCCGCCATTGAAATCTTCTTTCTTCACAAACTCCTCTGTAATGGAGAAAAGCAAAAAACAGCTGAAAGGGGAAAACAATTTATTAGTTTACTACGCACGCATTAACTTTATACCGCACTAGAAAAAAAAAGTAGAAACCCCTTAATCCTATAGGCCCATCTGGCTGGCCCGTAACCTTTCACTTTTTAAAACATTTTATTTATAATTTTTTGTTGTAAAATGTTAAATTAGTATTATTCCGAGTTTTTAGAGAGTGGTTTTAACTTTTAAGCATCGGCCAAATAATTTTTTTAAAAATGGATCTGTAATCAGTTGAATTAATACGATCGTTTATTTTATAACGGCTACAACATACACAGATTGCTTTACCAAATTTAGAGATGATATTTTATCAAAAAATGTAAACAAATCAAGGATGAAAATCATAATTCTAAAATCTAAATTTCCATTATTCTAAAATTAATTTTTTCCTTTACCTTTATATTTTTAGTTGGATGAAAAAAGAAAAGATGAAAAAAATATTCTATAATTCTATTTTATTTTTCAAAAATTCTTGCGAAAGTGTTCTTTATCTATAATGAACAACTTGTTATAAGTTATGACTAACTTAAATAAGAATTATATCTGCATTTTATGTAAACAATGTTATTTTTTTTGTTGGTGAATAGTAAAGAATGTTATATATATTGTCTTGACTCAATTGATCCAATAATTTAACATATTGTTGTTAAATGTTAATTAAAAAGAAATAGTCAAAAATATACATTTACTGATTTACCATAACATGTTAGATTCTACAATCAGACGTTGATTTGTAGATTTTCAGGTGTCGGAAAGATTGAAAAGAGAGCAAAACAATCTGACATAGAATAAAGAAGACACATAGAGCCAAGCAAACATTTATTACCATTTTTATTTTATTTTGCTTAAAATATTTATTACCTTTTTAATTATTTATTTATTACCATTTAATTTATTTATTAATTAATAAATAAAACCTTATCTCTCACAAACTACTACACACAGTCCAAGACCATTTTCTAAGCAACTTGCATCGCTCATTTGTCTCATCTCTCAAACTTCGAACGAGTCGCTGCTTCTCCTACGCTCTCTCTCTCTCTCTCTCTCTCTCTCTTTATATATAAACTCGTCGAGGATTCTTTTCTCTGTGTCTGACGTTAGAAGATAGAGAGACAAAGAGTTATGGCTATGGCGATGATGATCCGAAACGCAGCAGCTTCACGTCGAGCAATGACTCCGATCTCAGGCGATTTCGGTGGTGGTTTGAGATCTATGTCTTCATGGTGGAAGAGCGTTGAGCCTGCTCCTAAAGATCCGATCCTCGGAGTTACCGAAGCTTTTCTCGCTGATCCTAGTCCTGACAAAGTTAATGTTGGTGTGGTGAGTCTCTCTGTTCTGTTTTCCCCTGTTACTACTACTACAGATCCTTACGGATTTAGCTTTTTTTTTCTTTTTTGTCCTTCGGAGGATGTTATCAAAATTGAGATCTTATGGATAAAACAGGAATTGAGATTTGGTTGTTTCTGATTATGATCGAGGAGTTTTTGTATGGTGGCTTACTTATTGATGAAGCTAATATGTGTTAAATTGGATATATCATATAGGGAGCATATCGTGATGATAATGGCAAGCCTGTTGTCTTGGATTGTGTAAGAGAAGCTGAGCGAAGGCTTGCTGGGAGCACTTTCATGTAAGACTTTCTCTTTCTCCTCCCCAAATGAGCTTCTCTGTTGATTGACATGACAATATTGATTGTCAAGTTTTGAAATCTTCTTCTTGGTGAAGTTCTTGAATTGTTACTGACGAAAAGATTATTGATTCGCCTTTTTCTCTTGGAATGAAAGAGCTTCTCTGTTTACTCTTTTGGATGTGGTTATATTTGCGTTTTAGAGAATACAGAGCAGTGGAACCTCATTTGTGGAAATGATATGCATGTTGAGAAGATGTCTGTTAGCTATATGTTTCTGTAGCTGATGCTATCTTATTTTAGTGATCGTGCTCATCTAATCAAAATTCTGAGTTCCATGTCAAGCACTTTAATCTCTTTTCTTACAAGTTTGTTTACTTTGATTTCAGCTGATTGACCCAAATTAGCCCTTACAATTATATGTAAATGTGCTCATGGTTTCTTGATAAGTGCTTGTGGTGATATGTTAAGCACTAGTTTATGTTGCATGCTTGTGAAAACTATGTAGTGGAGAGTGTACTCAAATCCTAATTCTGTATCATTGCTTTTGGCGTATTAAAAATATGTGATACTTCATATGCATGCATCATAGTAAGAACTCAGACTAATCAGCATCATCAATTATCTTATTTCCCTTATTTCACCAGACTGATCTGATCTGTCTCTATTGTCTTAATCGACTAAAGGGAGTACCTTCCTATGGGAGGAAGTGCCAAAATGGTGGACCTAACATTGAAGCTTGCCTATGGGGATGATAGTGAATTTATTAAAGATAAAAGAATAGCTGCAATTCAGACTCTGTCTGGCACTGGAGCCTGCCGACTGTTTGCAGACTTCCAGAAACGTTTTTGTCCTGGTTCTCAGATCTACATTCCTGTACCAACCTGGTCCAAGTGAGTTTTATACAGTTAATTTTAATGACTCCTCATATTAACCTCAACCTTCTGTTGCTTCCCCAAAATAGCATAGCTTAATGTATTCTTTTATCAACAGCCACCACAATATCTGGAGAGATGCAGAAGTCCCTCAAAAGACATATCATTACTACCATCCAGAAACCAAGGGTTTGGATTTCTCAGCATTGATGGATGATGTGAAGGTTAGCAAAGAACATCTTCTTCAACAACCAACTTTACTTGATTTTCTTGTCAATAACATCCTGATTATGTTGCCTTTTTTATATAGAATGCTCCGGATGGATCATTCTTCCTTCTTCATGCCTGTGCTCATAATCCTACTGGAGTAGACCCTACAGAGGAACAATGGAGAGAGATATCACAGCTATTCAAGGTGATAACTCATCAATTGTTTATGGTGACTTTTCTTCTCCCTGATCTGTCCACTGCAAACTAACAGTGAGTTCTCGTTTCAGGCTAAAGGTCATTTTGCATTCTTCGACATGGCATACCAAGGTTTTGCTAGTGGAGATCCAGCGAGAGATGCCAAGTCCATCAGGATCTTTCTTGAAGATGGTCATCATATTGGAATTTCTCAGTCTTATGCAAAAAACATGGGACTCTACGGCCAGAGGGTGGGATGTCTCAGGTATTCATTTTATTCAGCAAAAATATGGAAATTAGAAATATGTCAGCACCTTAATTTCGAATGTATGCGTCATCAAATTGTATAGCCATAGAGGCTTATTTAGTGATGAAAGTAGAACTGAATATGAACATGACGACATTGTCTTTTGCTGCAGCGTGCTTTGTGAAGATGCAAAACAAGCCGTGTCTGTGAAAAGTCAGTTGCAGCAGCTAGCTAGACCAATGTACAGCAACCCACCTTTACATGGTGCTCAACTGGTCTCAACCATTCTTGAAGACCCGGAGTTAAAGAGTCTGTGGCTAAAGGAAGTTAAGGTACCATTCCATCATATTGTTATCTCCTTAACTATGTAGCTTCCTTTTTCTTGAAATTTATCCCATGTTCCATGTTTCATGTGCACACATTATGAAAAAACCTTGTAACCATGTTCACTCTTTTGTGTATAATAATCAACTATAAAATTAAAATCTGATAAGCCATATGTAAAATTATCTGTACCATAACAGGTCATGGCTGATCGGATTATCGGCATGAGAACTACTTTAAGAGAAAGCCTTGAGAAGTTAGGATCGCCTTTATCATGGGAGCATGTTACCAAGCAGGTAATTACAAAATAGACTGTGTTTCTTTTGAACTTGTTGTGATTTCTCACCTGACTCACACAATTGCATAATTCTATCTTTATGGGGATACAGATTGGTATGTTCTGCTACAGTGGGCTAACACCAGAACAGGTTGACCGCTTAACAAGCGAATATCACATCTATATGACCCGTAACGGCCGTATCAGGTACTTCACTTTCTCCTGATTAGAAATCTTTAAGCTCAGATCCAAATGTCCCCATTTTTCTAACGTCAACATGCTTAATTTCAATGCAAACCATTTCTAAATCATTAAGGATCTTGATGTTTTGGTTGCAGTATGGCTGGTGTTACGACAGGAAATGTAGGATACCTTGCAAATGCTATACATGAAGTCACCAAGTCTTCTTAAATCATGTACTTGCATGTTACACCCAAACATAAAAATTTTGTTTGAAGAGTCAATAAAACAGGAAGCAAGATTTGTTCTTCAATTGTTTTCGTGGGAACTGAAAAGTTTACCCCATAGGTCCAGTCATACACTGTTAGCTGGGCAATAAAAACAGGCCTGAACCATGGATTGGATTCTTCTTGAATATACAAAATTCAGATTGTTTTCTTCTCATTTGCTTTTTTTTTGTGTTTGCTTGTTTCCTTTGGCATGTCTTTTTAACTGTTTATGATTTTAAGATCTGTTTGTAAGTTTTGCAACTTTGTCTATTATGAGTTAGAGAGACTGCTCTGTTGTAGGCTTAAAAACTTTAGGTTATCATGATTTCATTGATCATTTCGGTTCTTTGTCTTGTAGATCTTTGGAATCGGATTCGTTTCTTTTTTTTTACGGACAAAAACATATACAAATACTGATACACGAGAAAAAGTATCTCTACAAGTCAGTGAACAAAAAGAATAATAATAGACACAATCATCACACCTCTTGATTTCTCAAAAAGCTGAATTGGCCACGTCTAGGAGACATCATCTCTTCTCAGAAGCTGGTACTGATACTTAGTTAATCATAAAGAAGTCAAATCTCCCCATCCTCCTTTCCATAAAGCATTCTGCTCTCCAAAAGCATCTCAGTTACGAGATCATTTTCTAGGGACCAGCTTGAAACGGAAAGCCTCCATTCATCTGTCGCCTCACATGCTCTGGAATTAGCCTGTTGATAAGTTCCGGCGAAGCCCCAGCCAACTGAAAGATAAGAGAGGTAACAGATGAAGTAACTGTTTTCAACATTCAGTTATGTTTGGTTCAAGACGAAGTAGTATGATTTTGGAGCGGTTAACATACCTCTTGTTTGAAGTTGAACAAAGGTGGCAGAGGTCGTCCATTTGGAAGACGAGCATTTGGCTCGCGGAGTTCATTGAAAAATGGATGCGCACATGCTTCGAGCTTCAGACAGTATACAAACATATGTAAGTTAGAACAAAATCTCACAGTTTAAGTGTTTAACTGAACAGTTGGGGTCCAAAGAAATCATAGAGAAACCACTCTAACAATTAAGAGTGCTTCGTGGTTTCCAAATACTAACCGCAGTGCAACGCAGACTTGGTGAATACTGAAGAAGCCGGGATGCGAGGTCAATGGCTTCTGGAGGCATCCGCTTGTGGAAAACCTGAAGGTCACAAAGCAGTATGTGTAATGTTTTAGTATATATTTTTTATGAATATACTTGAGGGCAAATTAAGTCATTGTATGATCATAAAGAAGTTGTACATATATATACCTTATGCCAAGGGTGAGCTTTGATTTGTGGGAATCTGAAGTCTGTGTAGTTTGGGTTCATGCATCGGATTTCTTCTCGAGTTGGAGTACCAAGAACCTATACCAACGCAGCAGAAATTAAGACAAATCTATCAGATTATAGGAAGTTTAAATACAACACATGAATTGAAGCCCAAGGTATGATGTAATAATACAAAGAGACTTCACCTTTATGATCTCCACTAGCTGGTCCACTGAGTTTTCTCCCGGAAATAACGGCTGTGAAGATAAATAACATCAAAATGATTACGGAAGATTCTGAAGAGATGCTTTAGTTCTCTAAGATAAATAGAAGATAGATACACTAACCTGACCAAGAAGGAGCTCTGCCAGAACACAACCAGCAGACCATATATCTATGGATGATGTATACTCTGTGGCCCCAAAGATGAGTTCTGGAGCTCGGTAATACCGGGAGCAGATATATGATATGTTTGCTTCACCTTTCACCTAATATAAATATAGCCAAATGTTGCAAATGTCAGGGTAACAGAGAAATATCTGATAGAATTTTCATGGTATAGAACATGTAGACCATCCTTTACTTTTGTAAATTACTTCCATAACATTCACTTAAATGAAGGTTTTAACTACTACATGCACATAGACATAAGAACGATGGAAAAAAATAAAAAAGGGCATAAATGAAAGTATAAACCTCTTACCAATACTTTTGCACTTCCAAAATCACAAAGCTTACACTGATGAGTGAGAGGATCAACCTATGGAACACACCAGAGAATTGTATTACAATCTAGTCAAGGTTATAGGAAAAAAAACCCACAATAGATCAACGTACCAAAAGATTTTGTGGTTTCACATCTCTGTGACAAACACCAGGTGCAGTATGGATATAAGCCAAGCCTCTGAAGATCTGCACAACATTTTTTCCAACCCGTTTCAGCATAAACACAACAGAGTAAGAATATTTGTTAGGGGAAACAGTAGATAACAATGCATACTTGGTAAGTGTAAAGCTTGACATAGAAAATAGGCATCCTCTGGTTTGAATTAGTATAGTGCTTCAATACCCGGTACAACGTTTCAGGTACATACTCCATAACGAGATTGAGGAAAAGCTCATCTCTACTCGTTGTAGAGAAGAAACAATGCTTCAAGGAAACCACATTTGGATGGTCGATTAGTCGCATTAACTGCAACTCTCGGTTTTTATAGCGGCGATCTTGCAAAACCTTCTTAATGGCTACTGATTCTCCAGTTTCCAAGCATTTTGCCTAGAATGGTAAGTTAACAATCTGATCAGAAAGGAAAGAAAAATTAAAGGTCATTGCTTACAGAGGCTTGAAGTGAGAAGCACAACAGTACCTGGAATACAATCCCGAATGATCCTGTTCCAACAACCCGCTCGGCCATGTAACTAATGACCTGTAAAGACCAGAAGAAAGAAAATGTAAGTGAGTTAAAAATTACTTCAAGTTGGATTAAATGAGTCATAAAGAAGTCAAAAATCATTTTTTCATCTGTTGAAGTTATATATGGGAAAAGCAACATAACAAATGATAAATCTAAACCTTAGATAAGGTAACCTTCCGTTAAAAATATTTAACAAAAAAAAACAGAATCAAACCTGTTTAGGTTCACCATTTTTTCCTCCAATTGTAGTAGAAATGATGTGACCTGTAACAGCATCATTTCCTTCTATGACAGCAGCAGACATATCCTGCAATCAAACCTGAACATATTATTACCAGCATTAAACTACGCTTGTATACAAATAATGAAGGTTTCGTTCTAAATGTATATCAACCAATAGACAAATCATGCTAAAGGTTTGAATCGTTCTTTATCTCTGTCTGTCAAGTATATGAAATCTTCCAGAATTTAAACTTGTCTTTGTAAATAGCATTCACATCTAAGAACAGTTAATGCGCAGATTACAGAGAACTTAATTAAGTAAAGTAACAAAAATGTAAATCTGAAGGATGTTGCATGTTCCTATAAACAAGAGGCTAAGTTGATAGAAACAAAATCAAGAGAAGATATGCATACTAGTGGTTAATGATAAGTAAATGGTAAGTGGGAGTTCAAAGGTAAAGCAACATATGGAATGTCAACTATTTCCTGGACATAAAAAAAAAAACATTGTACAAAATCAAAACACACAATCATAGAACCATGGAACAAAACACTGTCAGTTGAAGAATAAAAGCAAAAGAACACAAAACAAAACAAAAAGAGTTCGGAATCAAATACAGAAAGAAGAGAGACAGAAAGAATGGGCCAAGAATCATACAAGTAAGTACACTAATACTCCAAAACCTGTCAGAAAACAAAAAAAAAAAAGACTCAAAGATCCACAAGTACTTCTGTGAAGCCAAATAAAGCAAGCTGACGAATCTTTCATAACATGAGAAGGCAAAACAAACTAGTAAGAGATTTACATCGTCGTCTTGCTCTTAAATTAACTCAGAGACAAGGAATTTTACTGTTCTTTAACCTTTATTTCTTCATTAGGGTTCAAAGGTTTATCACTACTAGTAATCAAAAATAGCTCAAGAGAACAAATCTTCACTAGAAAAAGTATAACTAAGCTACTAAGAAGTCAAAAACGAACATCTTCTTCGATGAGCTCTATGGTAAGAAGAACGCTGAATAAAAAAAAAGAACACAGATCGATTCACTAACACATCGAAGCTGCTAGATCTAGCCGAGATCTAGAAAACCCACAAATCGAAAAATTAAAAACGCATTCTTTACGAAACACCAAACGTAAAGGATCAAACATAGAGAGAAAGAGAGATACACACTCAAACGTGAAGTTGAAAGAAAGAAAAGAAAAAACGAAAAAAACAAACCTTGTCTGTATCGACATCAGGACGACGTTTCAAAGCATCTCCGCCGTGAAGATGCGGTGGCTGTGAAGCTAGAGACGGAGGCTGAGGCCCCAATGGTATTGAAGTCATGTGCTTTTTACAGCTTTCTCTCTCCCACACTCAAAAGAGTAAAAGACTATTCTTTTTCTTTTCTCTCTCACCTGTGGTTTGTGTTGTGTCTAAACTTGAGAAATCGTTTCAAAGATCAAAAGATAACCCACGCTCGAGTTCAGCGCGTGTGTAAGACGAACCAAAGGGAACGCTTATCTGTTGTTGTTAATTAAAGTAGTACTACTAATTAGTTAAGTGAAGTCATTAGTGAACCTGGTAAATCCGTAACCCCCCTTAATGCAACTAATTTTTGGATGTTAATGTTACCATGTTTACACAATCAGATAATAAAACAATATAGTACCTCCTGATGATAACATGTTAATTTTGGTTACACCTACTTTTTCTCTTGTTGATTAAATGTTATTTGGAGTTTCCAACACAAAAAACTTCACTCTTTAATATGTCTATCTATCTGTACTATTAATACAGATTTATAATTATTTGTTTCCGTTATTTTATTAATTATTATTCATTCATTGGTCAAATCTCTTACTACTATTCATGGAATCTCTTTTTTTTTTTTGTAAAGTCGTATTCTATTTTTGACGTTTATTAAAGTTTCATAGAATAGTCGCACACTTGTTTCCAAGTGAACATTTTGAGATTACTATCATCCTACTTTCAACTCGATTCAATCACAGTCAGAGAAGTAGTTGAAGATATTAATCTACTCCATAGAGGATTTTAGCTAAATATAACATGATTTTGTGATAAAATTTTTTATTAAAAATGCAATTAGTTGCTGCCACCACAAACCATAACGTGGGTCCGCCCCTGGTTTTGTGTTTCTTCTCATCTTTTTTCTTTTTTATAAATTGTGACCGATGCACACGAATACGGCTACTATGGAGAAGGTGGCTGCAACCGCCAAACATCCCCAAGCTAAACCGAAGCCACCAGTTCGGCCGTCGCTCAAAAAGCTTCTCGTTGTATTAATTTTCTTGTGTATATATATACTATTAAAAGGGAAGCATTTTTAATAAGTAGACATAGATTAAGAAATTATTACAATGAAATGCCATTGAAAACTGAATAGGGATAAGTATAAATAAGGAGCCAAACAGATTGGAAATGAAATTAAATTAGAGCCAAACAGATTGATAGTAATTATAATTTATACTAGCCGAAAAAATATTAAATGATAGTAATACATAAAAATCGGAAACAATAAAAACCTACCATAAAATCTAAATAAATCAATCCACGAAATTAATCAAATAATTAGCATTTAATTTAATAAGGAAACTAACACCAAAATCTCAGAAAATATCAATTAAATATAAATAATAAGGAAATCAGAATCAAATAAATCTTTAATAATTTGTACTTGCCATAACTAATCGACAATTAAATAATTAGCAACTATGTTAGTACAAAATCAAAACAGTCACTAATATAACAACTAATGGATTTTTCTTAAAATATCTACCAATATAACAAATATTTTCCTATATCAAATTGCATTGATCACATTTGTAAACTTATTTTTTAAAATTACGAATTATAATTTTCCTAAACTACTAACCATTCAGAGTAATTTTAGGAATTATAACTATTAAAAAATATATTTTTAATGATAAGATTTTCCTATAACCTAAATGACAACTTATTTGTTTTTGTATAAATACTGCTTCTATTGACAAGCCAATCACTCGGATTCATCGATGTAGTTCTATTTAATTATTTTGGTGTTTTTTTTATTGTTTGGTAGTGTTATTTTGGTGTTTCTTTGGTTCCATTTTTTTTGCATGCCTCAACTTATTGATTTGTTTCGGATTTTTGTTCTCAGAGATTAACCCAGTGGCATCTTGAGTATGAAGTAAAAAGAAACTAGGAGGTGCAACTATTAAGTTAATTCACTAAACCAATAATTTATTAAATTCATGTATTATAGTCTCAAAATTACATGTAAACTAAAGTTATCATGTACATAAGATTAAGTTCATGTGAACATTAGGATAGAAGGTTATGATAATTTCATGCCTATATATATATATATATATATATATATATATATATATATATATATATATATATATATATATATTACTGAGAGTTTGATTCTGAGCGGTTAACAGGATAACGTAAATGCCATTTTTAAATAAATATGGCATCATCAGCTACATATATTGTACTAATATTTGTATACCAGATTCTTAATTTAATATTAGATTATGTTCTTAAGCCTATGTTTTTCACATTTTTTTGTGTGGTTATATAACATGTAAAGCAAAAATCATAGGAAAAACTGTTACGATGCTTTCAAGAAAAAACAATTCAGAATACATAAGCTATACCGCACCTTTTGCACAACTCCAAAGGTTTTATTTTTTTTATTATAACTTATATATTAAAAGGGAATATAATGTTACTGTAGTGGCAACCCTCAAGTTTTCAGTATTAAGGTCTGTTCGTTTCAACCCTCAAATTACAAGGTAGCGACTTAAAAATTAGTATCGCTAAAACTAAACCAACAACCGATTAAGAAAACGTGAACTTGAATGATTAAACGAACTGGCCCATAGTCTAATTAAATTTTTGAAATTGCATGATTAAAAGACTTTTAAAAATGATTTACAATTGTAATGTCTGTATTTTCTAAGGTAAAACATGTAGAAGTAAAATCAAGGCAATTCTTGACATGAAGTATACTTTACTGGTGATTGATTTTACTGTATTTATAGAGTTATATAGATGAAAACAACATGTAATTCTGTTACTAGATTTATGCATCTATCTACACATAGTGTAAGATATATATGTGTGGTATAAAAGATAAATTGTTTATTAATATATTACATAAATTATGAATTACATGTTTTGTTTTATATTTTAGGGATAAAATATTTTTGATTAGAAGAGAAAAAATCAAAAAGGTAATTGTATTTTTTGATCGTAAAGACCAGCTAATTTTTTTTTGACCCATTGGATCCTGGTCAAATAAACTTGTGGATCTGTTTACAAATTACAAAATAATTGAAACTAAATCAACAACTTGATAAGTAGCCAATATTTATGAAAGTCGCTTTTAAAAGTGTTCATAACTAATCAGATTATTAATTTTGATAATGTATATATGGAAACTTATTTAATTTTGGTAGTATATTATTTGATATTTCTAAAACAACCATCTAATTTAATATATATAGGGAATGAAACATGTAATTCGGAAAATAAATATATTATCTAAACTATTCTGAATAAAATATGAGGATGAGAATTTTGGGTAACACGAATTACATACATAACATTTACTTATGTGGAGTACATGAGATGGTTTTTTGTGGGTCAATATAATTTAATTTATTGCAGGGCAGACATATCAGACGAGTGTAATCTATTTGACAACTTTGTTTATGTCATCCGGTTCATGAATTTTTTGGTGTTTTTAATTGGTTTGATGGTTACCGAGTTTAACAGAATTCTAGCTGATCACTAATCCAGATCACAATCGATCCGGGTTCGCTATCATGTTGGTTCAAAATTTATGGTGAAGCAATAACAATTTTATGAAAGCTACCCAATATAAGTTTATGTTCTAAATGTCATATCAAATAGATATATCTACCAATAAAATGTTGTATATACAATTCTGAATCTCTTACATATTTTCTTATTTGTTGGACTAAAATATAAAATCTCAAATAGTTAAATTATTATTAAAACCTTAGTTATGCGATGGAAAAAACTTAACATATACATGATGAGACACATTTTCTGTCCCAAAATAAACATAACGTTTACTCTGACTACTTTTTTTTTTATTGTTGTTGTCTTTATTGATAACATAAACAAATTCGATCATTCTTTTTTTTTCTAAACCAAAAGTAAAGTTTGAATCTTAAATATTAATAACATTCTTAAAAAATAGTTTACAATCATATTAGTAAACTTAGTTTTTGAAATCAATTCCGCACGTACGTGCGGGTCTGAATCAAGTTTTGGTTTAAGTTTGAAACTTTTTTATTCCGTTTTGGGTGAGAATTTATATGCTTTCCGATAACTCTTTGAATGGAAAACTATTGGCTAACGTTACGTATATATTTACGAATTACGATCAAAATCTACAAGTTTCTTTGATGTTATTTATTTCAGAAAAATATGGTCTTTATAGAGCCAGATGGCTACATTTTTTAACGTTTTCTAACATTTGGTCCAATTTGAGTTTTGAAGGATGTTTAAAAGTCTTAGGATAAGGTCTCTGGACTAAAAGCACATGGACGATCGTAATCCATTTATTATATTATACTATGTTTTTTTTGTATACTAAACCATTTTATCGTGTGGAAGTTGATATATACATGATATAATTGTCAGATTAGCAGCATACATATTCTATACGTAACTATATCAAATTGTTGCTAAAATAAATCAGTCTATGAAGACCTAAAGGTCGTCGATCCCATTTATCAACCCAAACCCACTGATTGCATGTGATAACTCATATTTCATATTTGGTGAAGTGTGGGTACATACGCTCGTACCTAAAGGTCGTCGATCCCATTTATCAAGTGATGTTTGTTTACACATACAAAAGTCGTCGACCGAGGATATATCTATCTTTTAAGGTTAAAAACAAATCGGTCACATTGGTCGGAAAACAGGCTTAACCTTAAGTTTAGAATGTCTAAAGCACACATCAAAACATTTGGCTTTCTACGATAATACTAACTGCACAGATAACATACAACAATATTTTGATATATTGTAGCAATACATAACATGATCTGGTGACAAATCATTCATGAAAATGATTCCGCGGGAAAGATAAAAAAACCAAACAAAGATCTATTAAAGTAACATTAAACTGATAATAGGACGATGCGAGAATAAGATAAGATATTAAGATTATGAGTGCTTAGGTATGCCTAGATGTTCTAAGCAAATCGGTTACACACATCCAAATATACGTTCTAAGAAAAGTACCCAAAGATATATCTAGCAACCTCCTCCACCACCGCAACCTCCTCCACCACCGCAACCTCCTCCTCCGCAACCGCAACCGCCACCACCACCACCGCCACGCCAACAGCTACCTGAATCCTTCTTCTTTTTAGCGCAAGCAAAAACCGCCACGGTTACAAGTGATAAAGACAGAAGAAACATGAAGATCAAGAACAAAACATCACCAAAAGCATTAGCTCCTTTCATGTCTCAAACTAGCTGATGAAGAAACCTCTCTCTCTCTTTCTCTCTAACTTTTGTTTTTACTTTCTCTAGACTTTGTTTGAGATATTTACTTTCTCTAATGATATAAAGAGATGAAATTTGAATATTTTCACACCAATATTAATTGTCTCAATCATTCCTCTAGTGTCTAATTACGTCAATGTATTCAATTCAGTTCTGCAGTTTTCAGGTTTCCTTTCTAGTGCTATATATTAAAAACAAATTACAAAAGAACAAAACAAAGTCTAGTAGTAGAGAATAAAGAAGCAGTGTCACGTTATGGAGTATTATTGCCATAAAATCTCTGTTAACATGAGCTGTACATCACTTCAACAAGAAACCTCCCCCCAACAAGTGACAGACAATTATATCTCCAAAGCTTTTCTCTTTATCATTGAACCTTTTGATTCAGATTTACACAAATAATTATAAGAAAGAAAAAAGAACAAACTTTATTGGTCATTCCCCTTCTTTATTAATGTTGAGATTTACATGTAATTTGGTGTGAAAAATTTACAGTTTCTTCATTACCTCCACTGTGTTTTGGTCTTGCTATGCCTCTGGTATAGTGTTGAGTGTTTCCTGAAAGATTAAAGACATGTTTTATAAGTCTTTAACTTCAAAAAAAATTAGACACATTTGTAAAAAGTGAAGGGTTAAGATTCTTGTTTGTTTACCTTGGAGAAGCACACAAAACCTTGTTGTGTATTGGACGTTTTGACCATAGTTTCCCACTTTGGATTTGTTTGAACCTTGTTGTTGAAGTGATTCTCATCGCCAAAAGACTGTAACCATGTGAATGAGTTGTTCTTAGATGGTATTGTTGGTAATGTACGCTTTAACCAAGAATCTGAAGGAGCTTTTGGTAATGGTGGTGGAGGAACAGTGTGATAAGATGACCGATGATGAATCCTTGGACTTTTTTCAAGATTTTTTGTGATTCCCTGCAACTGGTCTTCAAGATTAATCTTCTTCTCCTTTGTAATCTCTACCACATTGGATTCTGGCACTGCAACAATAGCTTGATCAGGACACTCTTCAACTTTTACACTTGAGAATTTAGTGAAATCCTCATCTCTACTATCATTCATTTCCTTGGTGCTTTTAGATTCTGAGATAGCAGCTTCTTCATCGACTTCAGTCAAGTTCTGAACATCTTTGACAGGAACAATCTCTAGTGAAGGACACTCTTTTGATAAAGATTGCTTCTTGGTCTCATCTTGTACCTTCTTATCCACTGAATGAACAGTGTCTACATACAGAGTTTTCTCTGCCACAGGAGTCTCAGAGGAAGGTTCCCATGTATTATCATCGCTAGCCAAGAGCTCACCAAAATTTTTGCTGACTTTTGCGCGTGAAGCAGTGCCAAAGTTCTCAAGTTTTTCCTTTCCTTGTGGAATAGAAGATACTGATAAGGACTCACCTTGAGAAGACCCTTGTGCAACTAGCTTCAACTTACTCTTATCTTCATTGGTTTGTACCTTGTTCTGACTTTCATTAGTAGATGCAGGATCTTGATACTTAGAACGCATACGACGAACAGAAACAGCTCTTTGCGCCTGCATTCTCACAGATGGAACTGGATTCAATAGTCCTAAAGAGCTTCTCAAGCAGATTTGAGGGACTAATCCACAAACACCAGAAGCCATGCTGCTTGTATTTTCATCTTCCTCTTCTTCTTGATCTAGTGAATGATGGAACCGATACGGATTCTGCTCGACTTTGTTCTGTTTCTTCTTCAACTGCTTCACCGGTTCTTCTGGTTTAGGCGGTTTCCTAACAAGATGTGGAGATGTTTCTGAAGTCAAGGCTTTAGCTGCAGGCAAGAATCTCCCCATCATTAGATCCTGTGTCTGTCGATCACTAGATAAAGTCCCAAATGGCTCTACTAGTATTCCTGAACCATCCAAACCATTCACACCACTAACATTACTACAGTTGAAGAAGAATGACTCAGATCTTGAAAGTGTATCAGTTGCATCAAGATAGGTACCATCACTATCATAATCATCAAACCGTGAACTAGAACTCTTTGCATCCTCCACATGATATGATGATACATTATTACTAACAGTTTTGGTCTGGTGATCAGCTCTGGCTTCAGCTTTCCTCACTAACTCTACTCTCACTCTACCAGGAGGAAGCTTTGGCACAAAATGTGGCTCAACGTTACTTTGTAAAACCGGTTTCCTTTCGTCTTTCGGCTTTCCGGGTTGATGTTCCCATTGGAAAGGAACAGTTCCTGGATTTCTCACAGGACCTGACTTGATATCAGACTTGTAAACAGGTGGAGAAGGAAGAACCTTGTTGGTCACTGAATCAAAAGATCTTGTTTTGCTCTCAGATTCTGAAGTTTGCATAGGACGTCTGATGGATATAAGCGGCCGGTTGAAATCTAATTGCTTCTCTTCCATCATTAAGCTCCCCATTAACATGGATTGCTTCTGCATAATCAAAATCATCATTAGAAGACTTGTAATAACTTCAAACATGATGTAGTTTGCACAATAAACTCAATAGTGGTAAGTCTTGATGGAACTTATTCACCGCTTCTTGAAAACATATCAAGATTTGATCTTTCTTCGTTAATATGAAAACCCAACAAGAGTATGAAGCAAACAAATACAGACTCAAAGGTGAATCCAAAACCAATTTGAGAAATTAGTAAAAACAAACAAAGAAAAATATTTGATCTTTAGTTTCTTTTTTTCTTTCTAATCGAAATCTAAAAATACACAAGAGTATACGCAGATACGTATTCGTACTTATTGTGTATAAGAATCAGAAGCAGAAGACCAGAGAGGGTGAGAAGCCAAAGAGCTCAAGATTGTGTTTCTTTTAGAAGAAACAGAGTACAGAGTAATGATTAATAGTACTGCAGGAAGAAGAAGACGAAACAGAGACATAAAGATACATATAGAGAGAGAGAGGTGGGAAAAACGTACCAGTTAGAAAACGCGGAGTTGAAGATAGAGAGAGATGGAGAAGAAGAAGAAGAAAGAGATCAGAGAAGAGAAGACAAGTGAATGAAAATATTAATGAAGAGAGGAGAGGTGAGGTGAAACGAATATATGAGGTTGTCATATTCTTCCTACTTGTTTCTCTTTAGGCTGCCTCCGTCACTTTTGATTTGTCCCTTTCTTTGAATAATAACATCAGTTTTTCTTTTTAATTTTATATAAATACAGAATAATTGTTATATAATGCATGTTGATTAATTTAGTAATGCTAAAAATGGAATTTTATTTTTTCCTCTTTTTTTGTTCACACTAGTTGTTGCATTTTTCCTTATGTCTTTCTGTCTCTGTCATCATTTTTTTTCTACGTTCATCTCATGTGCTTGGTATAATAATAATTAATAGGGAGAATTTAGTGGGCATGCAAATATTATACCAGAGATGTTTTGTTTTGTTCCTCGAAATAATTTATACAGATCGTTTTCAAGTATGCTCATTAGTTGGAGATTTTCTATGATTAAATTAGGTATAGTTGGGAGATAACAATGAAATAAATCGGATAACTACCACATGGTGATTATGTTTTGAACTATTTTTAAAAATATGATACAAGATGGGACGATAAGTATATACTAATCTCTAAAGGTAAGGTAATGGCAACGAGATCTATACATTTCAAAAAGTAAATCTGTAAATGACATTAGTTATGACGAAAAAACAAAAAACAATGATATTATATATATGTTGAATAATACAAACATTTCTATTAGTAAGAATATAATAGTTTTCAGAAAACATGTTGCATATTGTGAATACATGTTCAAAATAAAAATAGTATCGATAAATCCAACATTCACAAATCAAATATGTGAATGCTAGATATATGTGAACAAATCCAGTATACTTTAAAACAAATAACAAAAATGTATATACTACTATAGAGTAGTGGGGAACAAAAAAAAAAAAAGAAAAGAAGAATAAATCTGATGCTAGGTTGTCAGAAGATTATATATAAACAAATAGAGAGTAGTGACCAAAACAAGAAAGAAAAGAACCTTTTTCTAACATTTGGAGTGTAGATAATGATACGTTAGTTAATAGAGTCATCAGATCTCAATTCTTTCGTCAGTGAATCCTGTGAGGAGGAGTGGTGTGGTCATCGGTTACTTTACATTTTGTATTTTTGGTATTTATTGACGTGCGTAATCCGTGATGGTGAAGTTGCACTATTTACTAATAAATTACTCCTTTTCGAATATGACCGACGTATCTGGTCTGGTGGTCCACTTATTACAGCCAAATTTCTTTCGTAGTCCGAGCCTTTAAAATAACAATTATCCGGAATGTCTTTCTTAATACTAGTTTAGAATTCTTATACGATGTGTTACACTTTTAACCCAAAAAAAAAAATTGGTATAAGATGTTCAAAACGGCTGGTAAGTATAGTGCTACACTGTGACTTCACGTTGAATTCATAAAACCTTTCTATCACAAAAATTTCAAGTTATAAAAAATCCAGCATATATAGCACTTGAATTCTTGAAAATTTAACTGAAGCATCCACGGATAAGCAGTTAATACACAAAGAAATAAATGAGGTAAAGACAGTGAAGTACGTCACTTCCTTTGGTCTCTCTTTCTTATCTTTTAAAATCTTCCTCTCATTTTAGTTTTTGTTTTTTCCCAATGATTTTTTGCAGTGATAGCTATTACTATTATGCAGTTTGACTTAAGCAGGTGAAGTGGAAAATGAATAAATTGTTAACAGGTTTCTTATCTTTTAGATTTGGATGGAATAATAAATACATCCGTGTAAGTCTATATTACAGGATACCATATAGTATTAGTACCTCCCCAAAATTCAAAATAAAAATGTTCTCCTACACGGAGTTGACATGTTTGAGATAATAACAGATCTAATATGTATATCAACGTACGTCTATACACTACTGTAGTTGTCATAATTAAGTTTACGCCAAAATAAAATAAAGAGTTGAAAAGAACGAACAACCATATAAAGATTGTTATATATATTTGCTGCGAAGAATAAGGTTGTTGTTCATTGAGAACTGTAAGTCGAAATGACCTTACAAATGGGCCAAAGGCTACTGAAGCTCTCGTGGCCCAACCAAGCTATTTTTTATTTTATTTTAAAATTTATTTGGCATACCCACAATTTATATTAAAAGAAAGAAAAAAAAAACTTTCAAAAACTTGTGATATTTGCCGGCAATCCATTATCCATGGCAGTGGTTTAAAGATGTGCATGGTTATCCGAAATGCTATTCTACAAGTCGTCGGGTATGGGCGTTTTTGGTCTGTTCAAGTATCTCAGCCAACTCGATGCATTTTTTGAAGTGCTTAATCTTTATTTGTTGTTGTCAACAAGTGCTTAATTAATTTATACGTGTTATTTGTCAATTTAGGGAGTGCGCTAGTATTAAGATGAACAGAAAAGATATTTATTGTAAAAGAGGGGGAAAGACGCGTGAGGAGGTCTCATCTGGCACGTGCATCAATTTTGTTTTTAACGTCCTTTTGCCGACAGTTTCTCTCTGTGATTCGTCCTAGTCGTACACACTCGTACACAGAGAGACAGACCTGTACCTTTCATTTTTCTTCTTTTCACTTTTCTCTTTTTTTTATTTCTTTCGGAATCTCAAACTCCTAGTGAATTTTGTACTAGAAATACATATACATAGTTATGTATATATAGTAATTTCCCGACATAATTAAAAAAATTTCCTGATATTTTACTTTTTTTTTTTTTTTTTTTTTTAAATATATAGTATAAAAATGTCACTAGTAAGATATTAAATACATAAATATAGAAAAGAGTAACGTATGAATAAATAAAGTAGGGTCCAATAAGAGGAAGCATTGACTTGGAAGCATATGAGACAGTCGATAGGCCCAACAGCCCATCGCCAGCTGGATTCCCCCAAATGTCACGTGACCTCTCTCCCCATCTCTCTTCACTATCTCCTTCCTTCCCACGTGATCCTTCCTCCTTCTTCTTCTTCTTCCTCAGACAAAAGGAGCGAAGCCTTCTCCGATTATGCTCTGTGTCCCCATTGTTATCTCCGGTATTATCGATTCTCCTCCTCTCCGATCCTATTTATCTTTTCACATTTTCTTTCTTTTTATATTTTGATCTTTATTATTAAAGGGTTGCTTTTTTTTTTTTTGATTGAATCATACGGATGCGTTTTTCTCGGTCATTGAATTTGTTGTTATCTGTAATGTGGGTTTGATGAATATGAGGGTTTCGTTAGTGCTCTCTCGTTTGTTATAGAGTTAAGCGTTTAAGAGGAAGTGTCCTTTGTAATTGGGCATTTGTGTTGTTGTTGGCTCTTTGATGTGAAATGAATGTATCATACAGCTAGAATTAGGTTTGAAAAATTTGTACCTTTTTGTGCGGGTTTGAGGTAAATGTCGAATCTTTTTTCTTGATATTTAAGTCTGTGGGCCAATTTTTAAACGAATTGATGACATAAAGTTTTTGCTTTTATGACTACAGTGTTCTTCTTCTTGGTTTTGCTTGCTCGTTTTTAACCAATCTTAGTTGAGGCAAAATTACAAACCTCGTTTTACCCATGTTCTTTGCTGTCTTACCACATTTTCAGCTAATTTCTCTGTCTAACAAAAAGGTTACATGTCTTTTTCTCATTTAGTGCAGAAAACAAGAGCAGATGGGTCAGATTCTACACCAATCAAAGTATTGTTCTCGATTTAGAAAGCCTTTTATGGGGTAAGAGATGGTGAAGGAAGAAAATTTTGATACAAAGGAATAAAAATAATATACCGAATTTTCTGAGAGAGAGAGATGGAAGAGAGACGAGATGAATCATCAAGCCCTACACAGCAGGGATCTTCAGAACTTGCTGAAAGGGTTAAGTCGCTTTCTTTTGAACCTCAAGGTGAAGCTTTGAGTAAGGATTCCCCTAGAAGTGTTGAGCAGGATTGCTCTCCTGGTCAGAGAGCATCACAGCATCTTTGGAATACCGGAATGCTCTCTGAACCGGTTCCTAATGGCTTCTACTCAGTTGTTCCGGTGAGCGGTATTTTCGTTTTCAGTTTTTTCTTCGCTTGTGTACGCTGGCTTTCGTGCCTTTGGGGATCTGTCTTAGTAGGAAGATACAGTTTCTGATGTCAATTTTTGCTCCAGGATAAGAGAGTAAAGGAACTATATAATAGACTACCTACTCCGAGTGAGCTTCATGCTTTGGGAGAGGAAGGTGTCAGAATTGAAGTTATTCTTGTTGATTTTCAAAAAGATAAGAAGATCGCAATGCTAAAACAGTTGATCACTACACTTGTCAGCGGCTCAAATCCTGCTTTGGTGATCAAGAAAATAGCTGGAACGGTAGGAATTCTGTAATGAATCTTCCCTCTTTGTCACAGTTTCTCATTGCATATTCTCGTATTTGGGCATTTATTTCTTAAACCGTGTCCATTTTTATGTTTTATTGCACTCTCTGCCAGTGATTTTCTCTAAATTTATTTCTTGCTCTGGATATACTGTTACCTCAATTTCTGTTTTTATTAATAAGGAAAAGGGAGTTGATGCCATCATGCAATTCTTTTAGCAACAATGAGATATATTCATTTGTGGCTCTGGTTGGAAGTTGATGGAAAGTTCTATGTTTGTTAGTGCCCTTTTACCTATAAAATTCATTCTCCTCAAACAGGTATCTGACTTTTACAAACGTCCAACACTGGAAAGCCCTTCAAAACTTGCTCTAGAGGAAAATGCGTTCTTGTTTGAAAACCATGGTGCTCAGTTGCTTGGCCAAATTAAGCGTGGTTGTTGTCGAGCTCGAGCAATTTTGTTCAAAGTTTTAGCTGATACTGTAGGACTCGAAAGTCGGCTGGTGGTGGTGAGCCTTAGTTTCTGATAATTCATTTTTTTTGCTTTCTTTAGCTGCATTTTTGAATATGTTGCAAAAAGAAAATTTGCAGATGATTGGATATTATGCTATATGTCTTTTATTACTCAAATCAGTTTCCCTTTTGATTCACATGAGCAGGGTCTGCCTAGTGATGGGACTGTGGATTGCATGGACTCTAACAAACACATGTCTGTTATAGTTGTGCTGAATTCCGTTGAACTACTTGTTGATCTAATTCGGTTTCCTGGTCAGTTGGTACCACGATCAGCCAAGGCAATTTTCATGTCACATATCTCACCTGCTGGAGAGAGTGATTCTGCAGAAAACGACTCTTGTGACTCACCTCTGGAGCCAAATAGTCCTTTATATGAGAGAAGAGATCCTGAGAGGTCCGCTTCCGTTGTGTGATTTTCTTTCTAAAACATATTACAATAAGATCATTCTAGAACGTCTCTTGTGATAAGCTTTCCCTGGAGTGATAAATCGTTTCCTATGCTACAGTACAGAAAAAGATGATAATCTTCAATTTCATCGGAAGTTAGAAGGATATCCAAATGCATCCGGTTCATCACTGCGTAATTTGATGCTCAGACCTGCTATTGAAAGGAAATTGAGGTAACTATTATGACAAGTTGTATAATGGAATCAGTACAATGATTGGTATAATAGAAATGTGCTTTTTTTCCTTCAGCAACACCTCACACAGTGAACCAAATGTTGCCACTGTATTCTGGAGACGTAGCCGCAGAAAAGTGATTGCTGAACAGAGAACAGCTAGCTCAAGGTATTTTCGGGCATTTTTGTTGCTTCTATATTTAAATCTCCTTATAAAAATGTTTCCGGGCCTGTGTGATTAGCGATTCTGTATGAGTTTTATTAAGTGTGTCTTTAGAGATATTACCCAACTGATTGTTTTCTCTATACCCAACTGATGAAAGTTGGCCATTTGTTACATTTGCAGCCCAGAACACCCATCTATGCGATCACGTGGACGATCAATATTGAGTTCTGGCAGAAATTCATATAGGGATTACGCTGGTGATGCATCTCCTTCAAGGTAGCTCATTCTTATGGTAGTACATGCCAAAATGTTTACAGGATCGATCAATCTTTGCTGGATTTTTCTTATCTTACATGTTAATGCTCAAGGATCAGTATTAGTCTGTGTTTTTCACTCCAATGCTGTGATATTAATATTTACAAATTTTGCATTGTTTCAGTATCCTGATCTGATTATCACTAGATGCCTACACAATATGTTTATTTCATTGGCTATGTAAGCAATTTTTAATATTATCTAGCTTTCAAACAGTTCATCCACATCAGAAATTCGTAAAACTAGACGGCGAAGTTTTAGGATCACACCAGAGATTGGGGATGACATTGCAAGGTTGGTATTATTATCCATGTGCATTGTTTCTTTTTTCATTTAGCAGCATTTGGTCAGTACCAGCGTGCATATTGAAGGCTCTATATTGAAGTATTTTTGTCAATCTAAGTTGATCAAGTATTATGGAAATTTGGCATGAGTTATTTAAAATGCAAAACTGCAATCACCAAACTCTAAAATGCTTAGGTTTCTGTAAGATGGTTATAGGATGACCATGGATCTATATATTTACCCTCATAGTCATAAAAGCTTTGTGATAATGGTACTGAGAATCGTGAGGAAGAACTCATAAGGAATTAGCTGTGATTTTATGATTTGCTTGTGTATTGACTCTCATGTTTCAAATTATTGAAGCGCTGTACGAGAAATGTATGAGAAATCAAAGCAAAACCGTCTCTTGCATGGCCGAGAGGATGAAAACAGTTCAGGTATCGATAACAATGTAAGTTTGGGCTCTGATATCCATAATCTTTTCCCATTGTTTAACCGGTCTAAAGTTCTGAGTTGCTCCAGAGGGTCTCTGCACAAGATATTGAATCTATGAGCTCGTACCTCTAAATTTCTTGTGATTCTGGTTTGTGTTTTCTCAGGTGTCCGGTCTACATCTTGATGATGAGTTAAATTCTAAGAAGACAATGTCATTGCCGTCATCTCCCCATGCTTACAGGTGTCAAACATTTGGACGAAGAGGGCCTTCAGAATTTGCAGTCAAGGATACATGGAATAAAGTGGTTGAGTCTTCCACATTGCAGAATCAGCCTTTATTACCCTATCAAGAATGGGACATTGACTTCTCAGAGTTGACTGTTGGAACTCGGGTGGGAATAGGTAAGCTACTCCAAATTACTACTACCTTTGATATAGACAAATGTAGTTAAGCAAGTGTAAGTTCATTTTGACTAGCCAATTAGTGTTAATCACGGATCCCTAAAATTTGATGTTTATGTCATAAAGAAATAGCATAAGCAAAGACAAATTTCTGACCAAAGAAAAAAACAGGAGGACGGTTTATCTAGACAAATAAACAATTTCTTAGTTGTAGCAAAAAACTTGTAATATCTAAACAGTTGATCTTTATAATCTAATATATACTGTAAAGTTCACAGGGAACTATTGTGCCATATTAAAAAAAAATCTGTAATCTTTTGAGATATCCAATAGGTAATACAGCAAAAGATGGCTGTATTCTTGCCTTTACACAAGAGTGTTGTGTGCAAATATTCTTTTAATCACGGACACATGATTCTTCTGTAAACTAAACTATAGATAAATGAGGTATGAGGCTTATCTTGTATGCCATGTCCAACATTTTTTGCAAATCCACATCTCTGTTATATTGATTCTCTGTTTGTCCATATTAACTAAATCTCAAAAACTTCATGTAAAGAAACATTGTCTTATATGTTGTATCTAGGATTTTTTGGTGAAGTTTTTCGCGGGGTATGGAATGGGACAGATGTTGCAATTAAATTGTTTCTCGAGCAAGATCTTACTGCCGAAAACATGGAAGATTTCTGCAATGAGATATCAATTCTCAGGTATTTTGTTACCAAATCCTTGGTCATTCTTGGATCAATCCCTATGTACATCTACTAATGATTTTGCATGTTCTGGCATCTGTGGTTCTCTCTATAGCCGCGTTCGCCACCCAAATGGTGATTTTCTTTTCCTTATGTTCCCTCGCTTTTTATCTTGTCATCGTTAACAAGTAATTATCAAATAATTCGTGACTCGTGATTTATGTTACTGCAGTTGTATTATTTCTCGGTGCATGCACAAAACCTCCACGCTTATCCATGATCACGGAATACATGGAGCTGGGATCTTTGTATTATTTGATCCACATGAGTGGTCAAAAGAAGAAACTTAGCTGGCACAGAAGGCTCAGGATGCTAAGAGACATCTGCAGGTACATAGCTTGCTTCAATTTGTTTTGTTCCTTGTTTGCCTTTGATGTTCATGAAAGTGTGGATCATGGTTTGTGAGTCTCTGAGGATTAGTAGAATTTGCATGCAGAACGCATGAACTATGATGTATATTAGGGTGCAGTACTGACTACTTGTGGCTTCTGTCATCTTTCTTTTTAGTTATCAGTTCCTTATTAAGTATTAATTTTATCTTAGTGGAGTGAGCAAAAACATAAATGACTTCCACTGAAGAAAGATAGGCTCAGTTACACTCTTATACATGAGAAACAGGGATCAAGTCACATAATTTGTTTTGTTCTGTGATTCCTTGCATATTTCCCTTGATTATATGTTTTAAGCTACATATGCTTATCTCATGCTGTTTTGTATTTCTTATGGGATGCTTAAGGGGTTTGATGTGCATACACCGGATGAAGATAGTTCACCGTGACCTAAAGAGTGCCAACTGTCTAGTGGACAAACATTGGACAGTCAAGATATGTGATTTTGGGCTCTCAAGAATAATGACTGATGAAAATATGAAGGACACGTCATCTGCTGGCACACCAGAGTGGATGGCTCCAGAACTCATTCGCAACAAGCCTTTCACAGAGAAATGTGATATCTTTAGTCTTGGGGTCATAATGTGGGAACTTTCTACTTTACGTAAACCATGGGAAGGAGTTCCACCTGAAAAGGTATAATATGCTGTACCATATGTCTATTCTCTCATTCACCACTTCGTTCAGGGTAAATAATTTCATTTGTTTGGAATGTGAATTTGATTACTGATAGAATGTCGTCTCTTAGGTTGTCTTTGCTGTTGCGCATGAAGGGTCACGTTTGGAGATTCCTGAAGGTCCACTCAGCAAATTGATTGCAGGTTTAATGTTGTTGAAGGCCACTTTAGTCGATCTTTTTGTTTATTCTCTCATGTTTCTCAACTGCTACAGTCTGAGTAAAGTTAACCACCAAATCTTCTCTGCAGATTGTTGGGCAGAGCCTGAGGAACGCCCAAACTGTGAAGAGATACTTAGAGGCTTGCTCGATTGTGAGTACACGCTGTGCTAACACCAATTCCTTTTCGGGGATAATGAACTGAAGATGTTTTGGCTCAAAAAGCAGCCCAGCTTCTTTATAAATCACTGCGCTTAAATTATCAACCGGAGTGGCATAACTCTAAAGATGAAGAGAACTTAGAGGATACTAAAATGAGAGAATTCATAGTTCAGTGTGGATAGCTGTGGAACAGGCAGAGGCACCAAATGTAGGACAGAAACAAGAATGTCTTTAAGCTGCCTCTGGTTTGATTCATGGTCTCACAGGCAGTGAGTGTTCTTTTTGTTGGTTCTTGAAAGAGCATTTTGGTCTATTTGTAAGAAAATATATACACTATTCTTTGTTTTGGAAAAATAAAGAGCTCTTTGATTTGTATCGTCTTCACGGTTTCACCCACTCTGTCTCTCTCTCTCGTGTCTTAGCCACTTTCTTCTTTCATCTCGTATCAAGCATTCGATAATCCTACTTTATGGACTCACATATGTACCATTAAGTCCTTTATACATATATAAGACTTTACAAAACGTACAAATGAGTAAAATATACACATAACATAACAGTTTACTTTTAGTTATTTTTGCTTAAATATACTAAATTCATGTCATAATATTCTTTTAAAGAAATCATTATTATTATTAACAGTATCTATATTATGATTAAACTTTTACTTTTATGTTGTTAACTTGTTATGCTTCAAACAAAATCTGAGATGATCGGGTCAATCATCCAGTATAATGATAAAGATATTGGTCGGCAAGCACTATCAGCTCCAGTTTCAGTTTGTATCGGAAGACGTGAACCCATGTCAAATGGAATATTTACAGCTTAGACCAAATTAATAGAAAATTAGCCTTCATCTTCATTATTATTTTTATTTAACTTATCTATACATTGAATTTTCATTTGACATTAACAATGTAATTACAACTAATATACTAGTATTTTCTACAATATTTCTAATTTAATGAAAATCTGTGGCAGCAGAGTTTTTTCTTTTGTTCTTCCAAATAGTAAAACCATGTTTTATGCCTTTTTCATATATCGCTTCGAAGCTTTTTTTCTTTTGTCAATTTCCAGGAAAGAGTTTAGATTTGTCCTTTATGTTTTCAGTCAAACGAATTTTTTTAAAAAAGAAGATTAGAATAGAGGACTCATTTTTCTCCTGTAGGATAAACATAAAAGGCAATATAAAAGTGAAATCAAATCTTAATGGGATCCACGTTAATTTGATTGCTAGTTAATTCCAATGCACTCATTCTAAATCATTAGGGCCGATCATAGGGGTGTAAACGTACAGTTTGCTTCTTTGGTTTATTATAATAATACTATTAAATTACAGTACTTAATAATCTCTTGTTGTTTAAGGTCGTAAATATATAATTTTAATATTTAGATGATTGGATCCCTTTAATTCTTTACTTGACATAAATATATCAAATCAAATTCAAATTACTCACCTTTTAAAGTGGTAAAGACCAACACCAACACCGTCACATAGCAATGTAATTATATTTGTATATTATAGTGTTTACTAGATAATATGTCTTACGCATCACGTGAGTTTGAAATTAATATAATAAAAATTATATATTTTTAAATAAGTTTAGTAAATTATTGAATAAATTAATTATTTAATAGTTTATATTACATAAATATTTTTTAAATAAGTAATTTTCAAAAAATGTACAAAAATTAAAAAAAAATTCTCAATTATGATTTTATAGCTTTCTTAGTTCATTCAATAGTTTTTCCACTGTCCAAAAAATGCAAGAAAACTTATATATTATTTATTATATTATTTAGATTCATTATGAAAATAAATATTATTCGAGATGATTAATCAAAAATTAAAGATGCTTTTATGAGATGATTGATGAATTCATATATAAAAATCATATAGAAAATGATTTCATTATACCTGTATAAGTGAGATCAAAACCTAACTTATGTATATTTACAATTCACAATAATTTGGTTTTAATAAATTAATATAAACATATTATATATATATATATATATATGTTAATTAACTATATATTGATCAATGATATATGATTAGAATAATATTAATAAGTGAATACAAAAATAATTACATGATAATTTAATGTGAATTATTTGTTTTAAAATGAATAAAAAATAAAAGCAAATAATATGCGACATATCTTAAGGATGACAAGTAGAATTGAAAATAAAACTATACATCTTAATGTTCATAATATAGGAATAATATATATGTAGTACTAATATCCCAAAAAAAATTAAGAACAATTTAGATGATAGAAAAATTAAATATTTCATCATATTTTAAAACAAAATTATCACATATATATATATATATGTATATATCATATCTTACATATATATATCATAAACACATGTTAAACTTCTTATAAACATAATAGCATATGCTACACATATATTAAACTCTTGAGGCGATTCTTTTGAGCCCTGCACCTGATGTTGAGTTTCCTATCACGCCTCCAACTGCCATTCATGAGAACCAGACTGGCTTCTACCGGTTTAATGTTGTAATCACCCGTGACAACAATATGTGGGATGTGCTGCTAGACGGTCCACGTGGTGCTAGGCGCAGTGTTGTGTCCTCTACCTGGGTAAGCAAATATTAACATAGTTAAATATTTCATCATATTTTCTAACAAAATTATCACATATATATATATATATATCATATCTTACATATATATATATATATATATATATATATATCATAAACACATGTTGAACTTCTTATAAACATAATAGAATATGCTACACATATGTTGAACTCATACATAAAGTTTATAAGAATTACAAAAATGCAATAATTAAATATTAATATCTTTTATTATTTATTCTATTTTTAATTGTTGTTAATCATTCATTAGAATGCTATAAATACTATGGAGGTGAAAAATATAACATAAACAAAAACAAATAGTTTCAATTAATTAAAATTTAGTGCCTTAAAATATGAATATGATTATAAATATAAGAGTTATAAAATATTTGATAGAATATATAAGTTAATAAAATATGTGAAAAATTCATAAAAATAAATTTATTGTGAATAAAGAACTGATTTTTTTTGGTTTGGATATAAAAATTTGAAATTACTATACATATAAATATATGACAGGAACTTCAAGGTAATCAGATTATAATTTTTAATATATATTTTGTTCTCTCTTAAAACGAAATATGTAATCAGTTCTTTCTCTATAAATATTTATAAAGTCTATATATTAAAATATATTTTAGTTTATTATAATTAGAGTGACATTACAAAACAAATTATGAATTATCTCTATTATAGTGAAGAAATAAAACAGAAAAATTATGATTGGAAATTATGATTAAAAAGTAGAAGAAAAATTGAACCTTTTATAATAAATTAAGTTGTTTTTTACGGATAAAAACTCTTTAGGTGACAGGTATCAAATTCTGGGATAAAATTTTAGAATGAACTCTTCTTTATTATGCAAGATAACAGGGCATTTTACTCGATTAATTTTGATATAAATTTTAAATTATTGGAATACATTATAGTTGTATCTGATTACATTACATCATGATAGGCACTTTATAATAAGGCATTACAGTTGTTACATAAGTAAACAACGAAATGATTAACTTATTTTATATTGGATAAAATATAAAAAGTTCATAGATACCGTTGACCATTAGTTTAAGTCCTAAAATTATATCTTAAAATGATAATGACAAAATAATCATAAATTCAAACTTGGCTTCTCCGGTTTAAGTCCTCCTCCTCCTCCTCTGTTTCTTTCTACCGAACTTCTTCTTCTTCTCTCTCTCTATAAACTTCCTCCTCTGCCGTAACTGTTTACGTGTTGAAGAAGATTTCTATTCACATGCATCCTTTTTGTTGTGTCTCTACTGTCTCTGACCACTCCTCTTCGACACCATTGCCAGAGCAACCGTCCTTCTCTATGTACGCCGCTACCACATCCGAAACTCCATTCGGTTCCGCGAGATCTCAACCGGTTATAACCCGGTCTGCCTCGCAACGTTATAACCATCCCGGTCCATCTAATCACCATCATCTCCTCCACAGTCTCTCTTTTAACCACCAAAACGTCTTTGTCTCCGATCAGCAGGTACTACTTGCCTTGCCTCCAGCGGCAAGGGAAGCCCCCGTTGATGTTAAGATCAACGATATCGCCGGGAACTCTATATCCGGGATATTGTACAAATGGGTGAACTATGGGAAAGGATGGAGGCGAAGATGGTTTGTTTTGCAAGATGGTGTTCTTTCCTATTATAAGATCCATGGACCTGATAAGATTGTTGTTGTTCGTGAGACTGAGAAAGGATCAAGAGTGATCGGAGACGAGTCCACCCGTATGATCTCCAGGAATAACCGTCATGCCGGCTCTAGCGCCAACCACCAACTCCGACGCAAGCCATTCGGCGAAGTCCATCTTAAGGTATGACTACATCATCTATGCAGTTTTGATGATCAGTATATAAATAGTGCCACAATTTGATTATGTGCTCTGTATAGGTTTCATCAATACGAGAGAGTAGATCAGATGACAAGAGGTTTTCAATATTTACTGGTACCAAGAGGCTTCACTTACGTGCAGAGACGAGAGAAGACAGAACAGCTTGGATGGAGGCGTTGCAAGCTGTCAAAGATATGTTTCCAAGAATGTCCAATTGCGAGTTAATGGCACCGACCAACAGCTTGGACATCTCTATAGAGAAGCTTAGGTTGAGATTGGTTGAGGAAGGAGTGAGTGAGTCAGCCATTCAAGACTGCGAACAGATCACGAGGTCAGAGTTCTCAGCAGTTCAGAGCCAGCTTTTGCTCCTTAAACAGAAGCAATGGCTTCTCATTGATACACTCAGACAACTAGAGGTATTTATAACGTTTCCAAACAGATTCCTCTAGATGTGTCTTAAAAATATTTTAAGAAATTGATGTCTCTATGTCATTGTCTAGACAGAAAAAGTAGATCTTGAGAACACGGTTGTAGATGAGACTCAACGACAAACTGACAACGGAGACTCAGGTGACTTAAGACACAAGAAGCCTTTTCTTTACTACAAAAATTTTCAATCTACCTGCCTAACTGATATTAATTGATTCCTTCTATCTTGAAAGGAACTATTAGTGAATCCGAAGATGATAATGAACAATTTGATGAGGCTGAGGAGGAAATTGATACGTGTGACTCTCTTTCTTCAAGTTCATTCAAAAGTATTGGATCTGCTTTCCGTACATCATTCTCTTCAGATGATGATGGACTTAATAATGGTTTTGAGTCAGATGATGATGATCTTGATCCTTCTATCAAGTCTATTGGATTTAACTATCCTCATGTCAAACGACGAAAGAGATTACCTGATCCGGTTGAAAAAGAGAAGAGTGTTAGCCTTTGGTCAATGATCAAAGACAACATTGGCAAGGATCTCACAAAAGTTTGTCTTCCTGTTTACTTCAACGAGCCACTATCTTCTTTACAGAAATGCTTTGAGGATTTGGAGTATTCATATCTTCTTGATCAAGCATCTGAATGGGGGAAAAAGGTATAGTAAGAATCTGTAGATGAGCAAATATTATTTAGATTCTTTTATGGTAGTCTCATGGTTTTGCCAACATCAAATGAACCTTCTCAGGGCGATAACCTGATGAGGATTCTGAATGTAGCTGCCTTTGCTGTATCTGGTTATGCATCAACCGAAGGAAGAATTTGCAAACCTTTTAATCCAATGTTAGGGGAAACATACGAGGCTGACTATCCTGATAAAGGCCTTCGATTTTTCTCTGAAAAGGTTTGTTTCTTTTATATGAACAACTTCATTATTAAATTTTGGTGAAGATAAAAATATACATAACATTTCTCTTGTTAATTTTGTTCTTAGGTGACTCATCATCCTATGATTGTGGCATGCCAATTATACATAACACTCTCTTGTGAATTTTGTTGTTAGGTGAGTCATCATCCTATGATTGTGGCATGCCATTGTGATGGAACCGGATGGAAATTTTGGGGAGATAGCAACTTGAAAAGCAAGTTTTGGGGTCGATCAATTCAGCTAGATCCTATTGGTTTGTTGACTTTGAAATTTGATGATGGTGAAACTCTCCAGTGGAGTAAGGTATGAATCTTTATAGATAGAAAAAAAAACATTTGTGCATGATATGTAATGCTTATACACTTCTGCTCAAAATATAGGTGACTACATCAATATACAATCTCATACTTGGTAAACTGTATTGTGATCACTACGGAACAATGCGGATAGAAGGTAACGGTGAATACTCATGTAAACTTAAATTCAAGGAACAGTCGATGATCGATAGAAATCCACATCAAGTTCAAGGTGTAGTAGAAGACAAAAATGGGAAAACAGTGGCTAAGTTGTTTGGGAAATGGGATGAGAGTATGCACTATGTGTTGGTGAATCAAGGAAAGGTGAGTGAATCTCATCTTCTGTGGAAACGAAACAAACCTTCCGAAAACCCGACGAAGTATAATCTAACACGGTTTGGAATCACATTGAACGAGCTCACGCCTGGTTTAAAGGAAAAGTTGCCACCAACAGATTCAAGACTTAGACCAGACCAGAGGTATTTAGAGAAGGGAGAGTTTGAAATGGGAAACGCAGAGAAGTTGAGGTTGGAACAGAGACAAAGACAAGCGAGAGAGATGCAAGAGAGAGGTTGGAAACCAAAGTGGTTTAGAAAAGAGAAAGGAAGTGAGACTTACAAATACAATGGAGGTTATTGGGAAGCTCGAGATTCTGGTCGTTGGGATGATTGTCCTGACATCTTTGGTCAAGTTCACCAATCCATAAAGTAAACGAGACCTACAAAACTCCATTTATCTTCATCACTAAATATATATTTCCATTTTTGTATGTTTGTTGTTTTTGTTGTTTCTCGCGTTCTTCATGGGTATAATTGTTTACATACCATTTTTTTTTCCTTCAGTCAAGGAGTTTGTGATGGAAAACAACTAATTTCTCCTTAGGCTCCTACTGGTAACCCATTGTGCTTCTTCACGTTTCCCACTTCCTAGATTTGCGATGGATTTGCTAAAGTTGTGGAGAATCAATTTCAAACCCAAGTCATCCAAGTCCTCTATATATACTCATCGAGTTTTTCTCTTGGAAAATAGTGATTTAAGGAAATCAAATCGTTTGTTCTCACACACAGCAAAAGCACAAAACATCCAGCAATTTCTCTCTCACAAAGTAAGTGTCTTCGAGAGTATCGTAGTGTGTAGTTCATGTAGAGCCGGTGTGTTTGAGTGATTAGCAGACCCGGTTGTGAATGTGTTGTATTCTGGGACTCTTGTAACCTTAAATCCCGTCGCACTGCGGGGCTTTCAAAGAGTTAAGGAAAGAGATTTTGGTCTCGCCTCTATTCTTCCCTTAACGTTTGTGTTGTTATCTCTTATTCAATACCTCTTACGTAGTGTGGCAAATTTCTAGCTCCTACAATACGGTGGAGCACTGTTAACCGGTGAAGGAGACAAAGAAGAGCGTGGTGATCGTACTGGTCCAGGAACCGGAGCAGCGACGGGTAAGACATGGATTTGAAGCTTCTGTCACAAGTTGCAGTGACTAGGAGATCCGCATATGAAGTGTTGGAGTTCCGGTTTGGTTAGAATGATGGTATCAGAGCCGGTCTGGTATCTCGTTATCGGTTTAGTAGATTCGCACAGCTTGAAATCATTGTGAGTGACTTCAGTGACATCGTGGAACTCTTTGTTGTAGTTGAACACCAAAGAGTCTCCAACTTGGAAAGTTCTTGAAGATGCCCATGCATCGTAATTGACGCTCATAATCGTCCATCCCGTGGAGTCACCGACTTTGTGAACCATTGCTCCAATGGAAACTCCACAAAGTGCGGCAAGAATCAGCAAATAAGTAAAGAAGACGTTACTTTGGATCAAAGCCATGAATATGATGGACTGTTGTTGAAAACAAGAGAATTAAGCAGCAATGAAAGAAAACAGCTTTTTATGAAGTTTTGAGTTTTGTGTTGGTGAGAAGTTGAAAGAGCACTATGTTGTTTATATATAGACCCGAGCTCTCGTTTAAAACAATCCTTATCCTTTTCTCTTTAGGAATTTGACACTTTTAATATGTTTTTCTTAACCAAAAAAATATATTTTGATAATTCCTAGTGATGATGTTTTTGTTAAGGTCCTTTTTAATTTCCCTTTTCCATATAAAAAGACTAAAAGAGATACAGTATATATTTAACTGATTTGCGCATCATGTTTTCGTTTGATTTTCCTTTTTTGTCTAACCTACTAGAATAGAATTGAGAACTCCCAAGTCCCAATAGCCCTTGTTAAAAAAAAAAAACTTTATTTAATCATAACTTTACTGTTCTTAATGAAAAGCTAAAACAGAGGCTTCACATAAATTTTTTTCTTTTAGGATTGTGATTTTAATAAATAGTGTTTTGATTTGTCCACGTCCCTCTCGCTCCGACTTGAATATAAAGACACAAGTCATCGATATATCCAATAGTGAATTTTATTTTTGCTTTACTTTTTCACATTCATATAGTTTTCTACTCTGAATTTTATTTACACAAAAATTAAACTATTTATAAAGATTAAATAAATTATAACATATACTATTTTTTGGGTTGAAAAAAATGGTAATAATATTAAATAGGTTTGAGTATTCGAGTAACCATCTCGATTCCAGTTTAATTTTACACATCACAAGATCTAAAATTCATGATCAGGAGTACGTAGTTTGTTGCAATGTATGGCATGCTCGGTTACGTACGAATATCTATATTTCTCATTTTTTTCTTAATTTATAAATACTTTGTTTCCTTTATAACGCATGATATATAACTGACTAATTGTTTGCCGAGTTTGCAATTGTACGTAATATCAAAATTATTTAGCAAAATAATAGAAATTTATGTGAACATACGGAAGTTAAAAAGAATTTGTGTCGCTTGTTACGTTGAAGTAAACAAAACCACTCAAGGAACAAAAAAAAAAAACTTAAAACTCATAGTCTCAATTCTCAAACGTACGTACGGAACTGGTAAAACTAAGAAGTAGAACCAAAAGCCAAAAGACAAAACGTCTGTGAATCTATCAAACTAATATGAAAATTAGAGAAAGTAAAGGAAGGACGCAGAGTCCGATCCAAACACTAGACTTTGAAGCTGCGCTAAGTGGAGCTGGTGACGGTCCCATCTGATACTGTGGAGCACTGTTAACCGGTGAATCAGCCAACGGTGAAGGTGACGAAGAAGAGCTTGGTGATCGGACCGGTCGAGGAACCGGAGCAGCGACGGGTCCTAATGAGGCTGGTAAGACATGGATTTGAAGCTTCTGTCCAAAATTGCAATGTCTAGGATATCCGCATATGAAGTGTTGGATTCCTGGCTTGGTTAGAGCGATGGTATCAGAACCGGTCTGATATCTTGAAAGCGGTTTAGATGCTTCACACAACATGAAATCATTGTGAGTGACTTCAGTGACGTCATGGAAATCTTTAGTGTATTCGAAGACCAAAGAATCTCCCACATGAAAAGTTTTTGAAGATGCCCATGCATCGTAATCAACGCTAATCGTCCATCCTTTGGAGTCACCCACTTTGTGAACGGTTCCTCCAATGGCACCTCCAAAAAGTGCAACAAGAATCAGCAAAGAAGTAAAGAAGACGTTGCTTTTGATCAAAGCCATGATGAATTGTTGTTTGAAACAAGAGAATTAACCAGCAATTAAAGAAAACAACTTTGTAAGAGATTTTATGAAGTTTTGAGAGTGGGTTGGTGAGAAGTTAAGATAGCGCTATGTTGTTTATATAGAGACCTAAGGTCTCGTTTAAAACAATCATTTTCTCTTTAGGAATTGGGTTGACAATTTTTATATATTTTCTTAACCAAAAAAATATAATATATTTTGATAATTTCTATTTCCTAGTGATGTATTTTTTATGGTCTTTTCTAATTGGCGTTTTCCATATAAAAGATAGATACAATATATATGTTACTAATTTGCCCATTGTGTTTTCGTTTGATTTTTTTTTTTTTTTTTTGTCTAACCTACTAGAATTGAGACTCCTAATAACCCGTTGTTAAAAAAAAAGTTTAGGTTGACAAAAAAAAAAAAACTATAGTCTTCTTAATTAAAACCTAAAATAATCTAGATTTTCTTGATGTCCCTTAACAAAAAGAACAAAAAGAAAGATTCGTGTATGTGCTTAGGCTTATTCAAAGTGTGCATAAAGTGAACAGTCAAATTGATTATTCGCAAAATAACCTTCCACTTTTTATTTTTTATTTGCTAATAATTAACTTCAAGTGTGATGGGTGTCTAATTTCATCATATTTCATGTTCAATTTTCAGAAAAATGCTATTTTAAATAATATCATTTTTTCTTAAGCATAATAAAGTGCACTACATATTGACCGTACAAAATTATTAATACATGGGATTTTGTTAATAAGAAACATAACACTTTAATAAAAAAGTACTGGCCAAATTTTTTATAAATGGCTGCCTACCTAATAAATTAGATATTGATAAGACTAATCCTCTGTTTTTTTTTTTCTCATTTTGTACTCATGAGTATTTACATATTTATAGCTTAAACTTAAATATTATCTAGTTCATGAATATATAGCATATACATATTTATAGCTTAAAATTTGATATCATTTACCAAATAAATCATATGGTTAACTAGATGATGATGGCAGTTGATAAAAACAGTTAACAAGATAAGTTTTGTCGAAATTTTGTTTATCATCATTATCAATATTATATTATATTATACACTGTATCTGAAGAAAATCACAATGTAATTGACACAAAACATGTGTAGCTCAAATCTAATCATGTATGTACTAACGATCAGGTTGTAAATGTATTTATGGCTGTATTTATACAGATGCTTATATAGATAATCACTGCTCTAGTAATGCTTCATCTTGTTTGCTTTGCTGTAATCTCTATATAGGCTAGTGTAGCTCAAACCTGATCATGTATTAAATTGGCTATAATGTACTAGCGATCAGGTTGTAAATGTACTGATGGCTGAATTTTTCCTTTCATGTTTTTTACAGGTCCATAATGGCTGTTGTTAACCTTCAGGAAGTGAATTTCAAGGATCCTATGCTTAATGCCTTCATCTTGACATCGACACAGAGACAGCTCACTCAGGAGGAAGTGATGTACATTTTTGAGGCGTTTCTTTTCAGTCCTACACCTGATGTTGAGTTTCCTATCACGCCTCCAACTGCCATTCCTGAGAACCAGACTGGCTTCTACCGGTTTAATGTTGTAATCACCCGTGACAACAATACGTGGGATGTGCTGCTAGACGGTCCACGTGGTGCTAGGCGCAGTGTTGTGTCCTCTACCTGGGTAAGCAAATCTGTTCATGAAAATTTGATACTTTCTTTTTTTGATTGTTTCTGTAAAGGGATGTTAAAACAGGTAAACCCACCCCGTTTAAACCCATCCAATTTAAACCCACCCCATTTAAGTATAAACCCATTTAAACTCATATATATTTGAAACCCATTTAACCATACCCATTTAAACATACATTGCCCCATTTAACCTATTAAACACATTTAAGTATATAATTTTGGTGATAATGTATAATTTTGTGGTTTTGTAATTTTGGCGGTAAAACATTTAGATAACAAAAGACAATTTTGCATTTTTGACGGAAAAACAAGGTTTTGAGAAAAAATATTTTGATAAAAAAGACAATTTTTTTTTTTGGCAGGAAAACATGTTTTTACGGTTTTGGCAGAAAAACACATTTTTTACGGTTTTGGCAGGAAAACATATTTTACGGTTTTAGCGGGAAAACACATTTTAATAAAAGTATCAACACAAATGGGTCTAGATGGGTATCCATTTATTTATAATAAAACCCATATAATTAATGAGACTAAATGGGGAAACCCATTTAACCCATTCAATTTATTCCCATAAATGGGTATAAATGGGCTCATTTTAATTTAACATACCCATTTAATAAATGGGTTTGCTGACCCATATTAACATCTATTTGTACCGGGATGAGCATAATTCTAATAAATAAGATTTTGCGGGGAAAGAATGGAGCAAGTCCTTTATTAACGAAATGAGGTCGTCAATTACAAAGAGTGAGTTCGTCAGCTTACAGACAAGCTAACCACCAGAAAAATGACTATCTCAAAGGTGGAAACGAATTACACAAAAGACAATAAACTCTATTTTCGATGTAGAGTCTGTGAGTAATGTCCAGAAGTCAGAATGAGGTTCCTAATAAATGTTTTGAGCTATTTATAGGTGAGTGTGGAGTTAGGCACTCTAGGGTTTCTGCGCGAATTCCTGAAATTGCCCTCTGCGGAGCTTAATGGACTTTCTCCCAAATTTTTCAGACCGAAGTCACAGTTTAACAAGTTTAGCGAGTCTTGTTGGGCCGAGTTGTCATATGGGACAAAGTCCATATCCAACAATAGTCCCCCCCTCAGTCCGGTGAGCGAGGTATTTCTGCGATCGGCGGGCGTACTTCAAGACTTAACATATGCCTGCTCGGCATTGGGCGTTCCAGACCGCCTCGGGAAGATCTACCTTCGTGTGGTGATGGTTAAAGCGATAGTTTCTTCTCAGCTCGGAGCTCGCTCTGATGTTGTATGCGTTGAGTATGTTGTTGGGGAGCACAGAGCTTGCCTCAATGTTTTGTGCCTTGAGCACGTCTTTGCGGAGCGTAGAGCGTGGCGCCTGGCGCGTGGAGCGTGGAGCTCGTCTAGATGTTATGCGCCTTGAGCTCGTTTTTACAGAGCGTAGAGTTTAATAATGGATCTGCAATGGTTGAGGACGGAGTTGCCGCACTAACTGAGGGTCAGAGAAATTGAGCCAGATCGGCGGGCGGAGATTGAGGTCGGCAAGAGTGAGATTGAGGTTAGCGAGAGTGAGATTGAGGTTGGCGAAATTGAGATTGAGGTCGGCGAGAGTGAGATTGAGGTTGGCGAGAGTGAGATTGAGGTCAGCGAGGGTGAGATTGAGGTCGGCAAGATTGAGGTTGGCGAGAGTGAGATTGAGGTCGGCGAGCGGAGATCCGGTTGGCGAGAGTGAGATTTTCCTGATCGCACTACGACGGCAGTACAAAACCCACATGTCGTCTCTATGGAAGACTTCAAGGTCTTGTTCGCCACCATGACATAGCAGATCTACCATATGATCTTCGACACCAACCGCAGAGTTGATGCTGTCGTAACTCAGACGGCCCCATCACCACTCTCTGCAGGGCAGTTGCCTGTGCTCAGGATAGGCGATCTCTCACGTCGTCTCGATTTCTCGAACATACCGACGGTCAACCAATCAGAGTGAAGGACTCTTCCCCCCAGGTAACGTCGAGCATCTGGCCGTCGAACCCGAACTCACAGATCCGTGAGATCCGGCTATTCAGTTCGCCCCCTCGACAAGCACGAGACCTTGCCTCGAGATCGAGGAAATCCAGTCGCAGATTCGCAGCATGAGTTTGCTCCTTCACCGGGCTATCAACACAGCTCCAGAGATCGATAGGATTGTCGAGGTCACTCGGTGAACTCCTTTCACTCAGCGGATCCTGCAAGCCGCCATACCGAACGTCACGCTGAAGCTCCCAACCAACCTCGGAGATAAGGATTCAGTCCATTTCATGATATCTTTCATGGCGACTGTAGCCAAGGCGCGATTTACCAACGAACAGAGGGATATTGGATACTGCCAGCTGTTCATCGATAGTCTTTCCGGTCCCGTCTTAACTTGGTTGACAAGGCTTGAGTCGAACTCGATTGACAACTTCACCCAATTGTCAACGGCTTTTCTCAAGCATTATCGAATTTTCATTGAGCGAGGTGTGACGAGTTCGAATCTCTAGGAGATGGACCAAGAACCTGGTGAGCCCATTGGCAGTTTCTTAGGCAGGTTTAAAGAGAAACTGGCGAACGTCTCCGTCCCATAAGACGCCGCTTTCAGGAAAGGTCTACTTCCTAGTTAACCCTTACGGAAAGACCTCAACATCCGAGAACCCAAAGACCTTGATGACACCCTACATCGAGCCTCCCGGTTCACACTCGTGGAGGATGAGGATGCCCGGTTGGCCGCGAAAACGGTGTCCACACCCCCAGCCCCCACGAAGGCTAGGAATTGGGATAAATACCACGAGCCCCGAAAGCACCATGATCCCCAAGACCAAAAAAGGGCGTCGTCCACGCGGTCTCCGAGGCAGATGGCCAAAGCAAGCCGACGCCCGACCCAAAAGATTTGTACTACGACTTCCACATGGTACCCGGCCATTCCACGCACGAGTGCGTCCACCTAAAGAATTATCTATATGGAAAATATCTTTCTTGCGAGGTTGAGGCCGTCTTTCAACCCAAGAGTTTCCGTGGGGGCAGAGGTCGTCGTGGAGGCTGGCGAGGTGGTCGATGTATTGGTGCCCGCGGTGCAGGAGGCGGCGGTCGAGGCTACACTAATAACGGTCTGACTAACGATATTCAACAACCAGAGATTCAAGTACTCGCAGACCATCAAGAGGAGATGCCCCAAGAGAAAGAGTTACATGGTCCCCCCCAAACGACAGCGGGGGCAGAATCCCAAACGCGCCAACTCCCCTCTTCGAGGCCGAATAACTATGATATTCGGCCCGCCAGAGTATTGTACTGACTCCGTTCGAGCATTGAAGAAGAGGGCGCGTCAGGTCTGCAGCCTTCAGGCGGCCTTGAACGAACATTCGCTCTACACGGACCCTATATCATTCACACTGGAAGATGCCAAAGGAATCCAATATCCACATTCGGATCCCCTAGTCGTCGAAGTAGCTATGGGCGAATTCGATGTCGAAAGAGTCCTTGTTGATACTGGAAGTACTGTGAACGTTTTGTTCTGGCAGATGCTAGAAAAAATAGGCGTCACACCCGAGCAGGTGAAACCCGAGACCCAAACTTTGACCGATTACGACGGAGTTGCTAAAATGTTAATGGGCGATGTAAATTTGCAAGTACGCGCGCTGGTGGAGTGACTAGGAAAACTAAATTCGTGGTCATCGACGCGCCTCCAATTTACAACGCCATTTTGGGGCGCCATGGATATACGCGATGCAAGCTGTGCCTTCGACGTACCTTCTCTGCCTCAAATTCCCGAACGCTACAGAAATCTTCACGCTCTACGGCGATCAGAGGATGGTCCGAACTTGCACCATAGTCAAAAAAAAGCAAAGGAAAAAGGAGGAGGCATAGCAATTATAGAGTGGGGACTACCTTACTAGTCCCCATAAGCCGGAGCAAGATCTGCTCAAGTCTCTAGAGTGTTGGGTCGTCCAGGTAAACATCGGCTCTTCAGATCCCTCACGAAGAGTCGGTATCGGAGCCGAACTGGAGGACCACATTAAGACAAAGCTCATCGCTTTCTTACAGTCTCGGTCCTCAACATTCGCTTGGTCCACAAAAGACATGGTCGGGATCAGCCTGGACGTCATCTGCCAAAGACTCAATGTCAATCCCACGTTCACACCAATCAGACAGAAGCGTAGGCGTCTGGGTCCAGATTGGGCAAAAGCAGTCCAAGATGAAGTCGAACGACTGTTCAAAGCGGACCAAATAATGGAGGTTCAATACCCCAATTGGTTAGCCAACCCAGTCGTGATTAAAAAGAAGAACAGCAAGTGGAGAGTCTGTGTGGATTTCACCGATCTCAATAAAGCATGTCCTAAGGATAGTTTCCCTTTGCGGCAGATAGATCAACTCGTCGAAGCCACATCCGGAAACCAGCTGCTCTCTTTCATGGACGCTTTCTCGGGATACAACCAGATCGCCATGAGCTCGACGGATCGCGAAAAAACAGCATTTATTACGGATAGGGTAACTTACTGTTACAAAGTTATGCCGTTCGGACAGAAGAACGCCGGGGCGACCTACCAACGATTGGTGAACATGATGTTCGCCGACCTGCTTGGTCAAACTATGGAGGTCTACATCGACGACATGCTGGTCAATTTTTTGATCGCGGAGCAACACGTTCAACATCTCGCCAAATGCTTCGATATTTTAGACCAGTTCCAGATGAAGCTGAATCCGACGAAGTGCACGTTTGGGGTCACCTCGGGCGAATTCCTGGGATACATCATTACCGAACGGGGAATAAAGGCAAACCCCAAACAGATTGAAGCCATACTGAGACTACCGTCTCCAACTAAAAAATGGGAGGTGCAACGCCTGACCGGCCGGATCGCCGCTCTAAATCGCTTTATCAACCGTTCAACGGATAAATGCTTTCCTTTCTATCAACTCCTCTGAGGAAACAAGGACTTCCATTGGGACTAAGACTGCGAAATCGCCTTTTGGCAGTTGAAGGAGTATATAACCATTCACCCGGTGCTAGTTAAACCAGAGAACGGCGAAACGTTCTACCTCTACGTCTCAGTCTCCAGTTTGGTAGTCAGCGGTGTCTTGGTCCGAGACGACCGTGGCGACCAAAGACCAATCTTCTACACTAGCAAAGCCCTCAACAATGCGGAGTCACGGTAACCCACGCTAGAGAAATTGGCCCTCGCCGTGATTGTTGCTGCGCGTAAGCTTCGACCTTATTTCCAGTCGCATTCCAACGTCGTGTTCACTGATCAGCCACTCCGAACTATCCTCCATAGCCCCCTCCAATCCAGACATATGGCAAAGTGGGCGGTCGAGTTAAGCAAATACGATATCGAATACCGCTCTCGTCCAAGCTCGAAGTCACAAGTCCTGGCCGATTTCATCACCGAGCTGTCCCCTGAACTCGGGGACCCTACCCCTAAGGAGGAACACTAGACGATGTTCGTCGATGGATCGTCGTCTCATCATGGATCCGGCGTGGGACTCATTCTCCGATCTCCCACTGGCGAAGTACTTGAGCAAGCATTGAAGCTCAATTTTAAAGCGTCAAATAACGAAACGGAGTACAAAGCCGTTCTCAGGGGAATTAGGTTAGCACGAGGACTCGGGGTGACACACCTACAAGTTTTCTGCGATTCTCAACTGGTAGTCAGCCAGTTTAGTGGCGAGTTCGACGCCAAGAACGAGCGAATGGGAGCATACCGTTAGTTGGTCTGGACATTATCCAGGGAATTCACTTCTTTCTCTCTGACGAAGGTCCCGCGAAGCGAGAACGCATCAACAGACGCTCTCGCAGCCCTGGCGAACTGCTCGGATCCGGATTTGCGGTGCACCATTCCAGTCGAGTGCATCGAAGCTCCTAGCATCGACCTAGCCAGCCTAATCTCAGTCATCAATGACGATTCGGTTCCGATGGAGGTCGACGAGCCAATAGAAGACATGACGGATGTCACGAAGCCATCCGATGATTGGCAAATTGAGATTAAGCTCTATATCTCCGATGGAATCGTTCCACCGGACCGCTGGGCAACCCGGCGTTTAAAGGCCCAAAGCGCTAAATACATCCTCTTGGATGGAAACCTATACCGCCGCAGTTCGTCCGGGGTATTCCTTACTTGCGTTAGTCGCGAGGAGGCCGAACGAATCATGATGGAAGTACACGAAGGCAACGGTGGCAACCACTCCGGCGGACGTGCACTTGCTTTAAAGATAAAAAAGATGGTCACTACTGGCTAACCATGATTGCCGACTGTGAGGCCTTCTCGGCGAAGTGTGAAGCGTGCCAGCGTCACGGGCCGATGCAACATGTCCCGCCCAAAATACTGAGTACCATCAAAGCTCCGTACCCCTTCATGCGTTGGGCCATGGACCTCGTAGGACCTCTGCCGCCGTCGAGGTCCAAGAAGTTCATCCTTGTGCTAACTGATTATTTCACCAAGTGGGTAGAAGCGGAGTCGTTCACCAAGATCCAATCTCTAGATGTGACCAATTTCATATGGAAAAACATCATATGTCGTCACGTACTCCCGTACGAGATCGTCACCAACAACGGCACGCAGTTCACCTCGCTTATCACCAGGCGCTTTCTTGGGTTGTTGACTTTGAAATTTGATGATGATGAAACTTTGCAGTGGAGTAAGGTATGAATCTTTATAGATAGAAAAAAGCATTTGTGCATGATATGTAATGCTAATACACTTCTGCTCAAAATATAGGTGACTACATCAATCTACAATCTCATACTTGGTAAACTGTATTGTGATCACTACAGAACAATGCGGATAGAAGGCAACGGTGAATACTCTTGCAAACTTAAATTCAAGGAACAGTCGATGATCGATAGAAATCCACATCAAGTTCAAGGTGTACTAGAAGACAAAAATGGGAAAACAGTGGCTAAGTTGTTTGGGAAATGAGATGAGAGTATGCACTATGTGATGGTGAATCAAGGAAAGGTGAGTGAATCTCATCTTCTGTGGAAACGAAACAAACCTTCCGAAAACCCGACGAAGTATAATCTAACACGGTTTGGGATCACGTTGAACGAGCTTACGGCTAGTTTAAAGGAGAAGTTGCCACCAACATATTCAAGACCTAGACCAGACCAGAGGTATTTGGAGAAGGGAGAGTTTGAAATGGGAAACGCGGAGAAGTTGAGGTTGGAACAGGGACAAAGACAAGCGAGAGAGATGCAAGAGAGAGGTTGGAAACCAAAGTGGTTTAGAAAAGAGAAAGGAAGTGAGACTTACAAATACAATGGAGGTTATTGGGAAGCTCAAGATTCTGGTCGTTGGGATGATTGTCCTGAAATCTTTGGTCAAGTTCACCAATCCATTAAGTAAACGAGACCTACAAAACTCCATTTCTCTTCATCACTAAATACATATTTCCATTTTTGTATGTTTGTTGTTTTTGTTGTTTCTCGTGTTCTTCATGGTTATAATTCTTTACATACCATTTTTTTTCCTTCTGTCAAGGAGTTTGTGATGAAAACAACTAATTTCTCCTTAGATTTTCTTGATGTCCCTTAAAAAAAAAATGCAAAAAGAAAGATTCTTGTTAATTTGAAATACATTTTTGCACCAAAATCCCTTAACTTTCATTAGTGAACTGCAAGTACCTTCTATAGTGGCTTACATAAACAAGAACTGACTCAACGAGAAAATAGGAAACAACTAAGACCACAACCCAACTTAATCCACTTGACTCTAACAAACATTGACTCGGTAAACAACACAACTGAAGCAAATAAAATGCAAAACAGAACAAAACACAACAACATAACAAATTTAACCGATTCCAACAAACCCTCCCTTGAACTTAATTCTCTGAGAGATTAAGTTCACTCAAAGTGATCATTCCAAATGCTGCTCTAGCCTTCTGAAACGAAACCAGCTTCAATGATTTTGTCGTTTCATCTGAAAGCTGCGACTCCGTGTTGCAGTAGACAAGTTTGATGACTCCTTGCTTAGTTAATTCTCTGAGGAAATGATAACGTACGCGTATATGCTTCGACCTTCCGTGCATGACTGCATTCTTGGACAGCTTGATGGTTGAAGTGTTGTCGCAAAGAACCATAATTTCGTTAGCTTGTTCATGACCGATCTCTTCCAGTATTCTCCTCATCCAAATAGCCTGACAAGCACAAGCTACAGCCGCAACATACTCAGCCTCCATAGTAGAAAGTGTCACAAGGGGTTGTTTCCGTGAAGACCATGCCACAGCTCCTCCACTCATCATAAACACATACCCCGAAGTACTCTTGCTGTCATTTATATCACCTGCATAGTCACTGTCTGTGTACGCCACCAAATCACTCGTTGTTCCTTGCTTGTACCAAATACCACACTCCATCGTTCCTTTAAGGTATCGCAGAACTCTCTTTGCTACATCAAGATGCAGTTGAGTAGAGGAAGCCATAAAGCGACTTAGTAAACATACCACAAACATTAGATCATGCCGTGATGCAGTCAGATACATTAGACTCCCCACCATTTGCTTGTACAAGGTTGAGTCGACCTTCTCACCAGTCTCATCTCGACCAATCTTTTGAGCAGGAACAATCGGATTGCAGACCGGATTGTGATGTTGCATTCCAAACCTGTCAATAACCTCAGCAGCATATTTTCTTTGGCAAATAAAGATACCTTTCTCTGATTGTATGATCTTTATGCCGATAAAATATCTCATCTTCCCCAAATCTGTCATGTCAAACTCTTTCTTCATGGAGCACTTAAACTCCTCTAGCAGCTCATCATTGTTCCCCGTGAACAGCAAATCATCAACATAAATACTTACAATCATAATGTTACCTCCAACTCGCTTGATGAACAAAGTCTGATCATTTGAACTGTTAGTGATGCCTTCTTTGACAAAGTATGCTTCTATGCGACTAAACCAAGCTTGTGGTGCTTGTTTTAGTCCATAGAGAGCCTTTTGCAACTTGTAGACCATTTTTTCCTTTCCTGGAGCTTTATAACCTTGAGGTTGCTCCACATATACCTCCTCTTCTAGCTCTCCATGCAAAAAGGCAGATTTGACATCTAACTGATAAACTCCCCATCCTCTGTGAGCCGCTTCAGCAAGAATTATTCTCACAGTGTCCATTCGAGCTACAGGAGCATATACTTTAGTTTAATCTACCCCATACTCCTGTGCCTTACCTTTCACTACTAACCTCGCTTTGAACTTATCCACCTCTCCCAACTCATTCAGTTTGGTTTTGTAAATCCACTTAACTCCAATCGCTTTAGCTCCATCCGGTAATAAGGTGAGAGACCATGTCTGATTTTTCTCGATGGATCTCATCTCTGCATCATCGCCTCTTTCCACTTTTGATGTTGAGCTGCTTCTCGAAACTGCGTGGGGTCTGAAATGGTCATGAAGACAAGATCATCAACATTTAAAACATCAACCTTCGCCATGTTGATTTCTTCCTCTGTATCAGACAATTCCTCTCCAGAGGTGTAGTCTGCAGCCCATACTGGTGGTCTATGAACTCTGGTTTCTCCAACTTGAGGTGCTGCAACTTTGATGTTTTCATCTTCTGCATCATTTGCTCAGCTTCTTCATTCTCATCTCCACTGTTTCATTGTTCTCCCACTCAAGTTCAATATCCGGTTCATCTGAATGAATTTGTTTCCAAATCCACTTCTTCTCTTCTTCAAAGATCACATCTCGGCTGATGTGAATTCTTTTCTCCACTGGATCGTACATCTTGAAAGCTTTAGATTCACTACTGTAGCCTAGCAAGACACACTTCACGTTTTTGTCATCAAGTTTAATTCGTTTGGCATCTGAAATGTGAACATGCCCCACACTACCAAATATCTTGAAATACTCCACTGATGGCTTCTTGTCACTCCACGCTTCTTCCGGAGTTTTGTCTTTCACAGCCACTGTAGGTGATCTGTTGAGAACATGATTTGCCCATTAAACAGGTTCAGGCCAAAACGAACGTGGGATCTCTTTCTCTGGCAGAACTGTTCTCACCATGTTCATGATGGTTCGATGTTTCCTCTTTGCAACTCCATTCTGTTGAGGAGTGTATACAGTAGTCAGCTGCCTCATGATTCCATGCTTGTCACAAAACTCCTTGAATTCTCCAGAATTATAGTCTCCACCACGATCTGTTCTTAAGCATTTGATGAACATCCCAATTTGTTTTTCCACAAATGCTTTGAACAACTTGAAATGATGCAAAGCTTCTGATTTCTCTAAGGCAAAATGAATCCATGTTTTCCTAGAGAAATCATCAATGAAACTTATTAGATACCTCTTCTGGCTGTTTGATGAAGGAGTGATCGGACCACACAAGTCGGAATGAATGAGCTGCAACTTTTCAGTTGCTCTCCATGTGCTTTACTTAGGGAAAGACACTCGATGTTGCTTCCCTTTCACAGACTTCACAGGTTGCTTTGACTTGTTGAATCACTGGCAAGCCCTCGACCATCTTCTTGTTATGCAGAGTGAGTAAGCTACTGTAGCTTAAGTGACCATAGCGATGATGCCATAGTTCGGTGTTGTCAGAAACATTAACTTGCAGACATTGCAATGCTTCTCCTTCATCCTTACTTCCACTTGTTTCAGCGATCAGCACATACATCCTATTAGCAGTCATGACAGATTCGATTATCTTCCCTCTTGTAGGATGAAAAATGCTACATGTCTTTTGTTCTCCTCCCTTGAATAGCAAAGCCATCCCTTTTTCTTGAAGCTGTCCAACACTCAGCAAGTTGTTTCTTAACTCAGGAACATAGTAGACATCACTTACAACATAAGTTACTCCCCCAAGCACAAATTTCACTGTACCAACTCTAGCAACCTCCAGCTTGTGATTGTTACCAAGTTTCACATGATGAATGAAATTTGTGAACAGCTCCGAGAACATCTTCTTGTCTCCACACATGTGATTTGAGCACCTAGAGTCCACAAACCACACATCACTTCTTGTGCTCCAAGGAGCTCTGCGTACGCCATTAGTAAGACTTCTTCTTTCTCACCTATCTCAGCATAGTGTGCCTTGCTGTTCCACTTTGGACATTCGTATTGAAAATGTCCCAGACCGTGACACTTGTAGCACTCAACCATTGCTTTGTTGAAGACACAACCTCTTCCTCCTCTTCCTCTGCCTCGGCCTCTAAATGATCCTCTGCCCCTTCCTTGGACATTCAAAAGTTGCGTATCCCTGCAGATAATAGGGAACGGAGTTCTTGTTCAGGTCAATTGCAAGTGTTACTAGAAAAATACTTGTGTTAATCTGAGGGGTGGTGACGAGGTTGTCTTCAGCGTTTCTCTGCGAAACATTCTCATGTATCCTTATTGGAGTTGCTTGGAAAGTTAATTCCTCGAATTCACTAGCTATATATATATATATATCGAATCATTCTAGATGATTTATAACGTTTTTTCCATTTAAATGCAGTGGCTTTTGGTAAATTTTTCTTTAACCATTTTCTAGATATTTCAACCTATTAAAGATGAAAATCTAGCTGCTCCTGACAGATCTTCTTCGTTGAATATATGTGAAGCCCGGGGTTCCCCTCTGAAAGGGGGTTCATGTCGAGACAAGAGTAGGAGACTCCTCAGCTGTTGATGGGGCGCGGCCTCTATATTGGCATCTCTACCAAAGTACCGCAACTTCCATCTTCTACCGCCAATTGCTAAAGCTGCCAAATTGCTGGATGAACGAAGCGAAGTTAGAGAATTCCTTAGAGAATTTGATCTTTCATCAACAGTATCGACTAGACGTCAAGCGTTTAAGGATAGTCTGACTGCGAGGAGGAGTACTTAATGCTGAAAACATAGAAGTTTCTTTTGAGAACTTCCCTTATTTTTGAAGGTATGTGTTAAGGTCGAACCCTTAACCTGATTTAGAACAGTGAAGAAAGAGAGAGTGAGGAGGGTAATGCGCCTATTATGGCGGAGAGTTAAGAGAGGAAATAGAAATGTATTTGATTATTAATGTGATAGGTTACCCTAACTTAGGTACCTTCTTTAAATACAACTACCCTTACTAGGGTTACTCCTAAACGACACCGCATTGGTACAGACACAACAATGCTGTTTTATTTAAAACTCAAACCTTCTACTGGATCCCACTGTTTAGACCTCCTTAGCCACTTTTGTTCTTTACCCATTGCCTTGCTCTTCTTCCCTTAGTCCTCAGCTTCTTCTTCATAAAGGCAACCGGTACTCTTAGTCTATCAATACTCCCCCGAAGAAGACTGATCTTGTCCTCAAGATTGAAATCAGGAAATTGCTCCATCAGACTAGTAAGAGAATCCCATGTCGACTCCATAGATGGCAACCCTTTCCACTGCACCAACACTTCCGTCTCTGTTCCTTGAACTGATCTGCGAATATCAAGCAAAGTTTCCGGTTCTGTAGCCCACTCAAGATCAGGGGTCAATATTGGAGGTAGAGCCTGAGCTTGGTATGGAGCCGGCACTGCTAACTTCAACTGAGAAACATGAAACACAGGGTGGATATTGCTATGAGCAGGGAGATCGAGCTTGTAAGCGACTCTTCCCACCTTCTGCAAAATCTGATAAGGCCCGAAGAACCGCTGGGCCAGCTTCTCATTCTTCCTCTGAACCAACGAGCTTTGTCTGTAAGGCCTCAACTTCAGATAAACCCATTCTCCAACCTTAAAATCCACTTCTCTCCTGTGTTTGTTCGCCTCTTTTTGCATTCGATACTGAGCTAGCTCCATATTCTCCCTCAACTCTACCAAGAGACTATCCCTGTCTGTTAATAACTCTTCCACCATTGCATTTGGAGTTGGTGTGTCTCCATATCGCAGAACCCGTGGAGGATCTCGACCGTAGACTGCAAAGAAGGGTGTGGTCTGAGTTGAGGAGTGAAAAGAGGTGTTGTACCAGAATTCAGCCCACGGTAACCATTGAGCCCATCCTGTTGGTCTTCTACTTGTAAAACAACGCAGGTATGTCTCAAGGCAACGATTTACCACTTCTGTCTGACCATCTGACTGAGGGTGATAGGCAGTACTGCGGTTCAATGTCGCTCCTTGCAACTTGAAGAGTTCAGACCAGAAACTACTGAGGAAAATCCGATCTCTGTCTGATACCAAACGCTCCGGGAAACCATGTAGCTTCACCACGTCTCGAATGAAGGCTTCCGCTACAGTTTTCGCGGTGAAAGGGTGTTTAAGTGCGATGAAGTGGGCGTATTTGCTGAGTCTATCTACGACCACCAGAATTGAGTTGAAACCCTTTGATTTTGGCAAACCCTCCACAAAATCTAGACTCACATCTGTCCACAACTGCAATGGAACCGGAAGGGGAGACAACAAACCTGCGGGTGACAATGTCGAATACTTGTTCTCCTGGCAAGTCTGACATTTGCGAATGAAATTCACCACATCCTTCCTCATTCCCCTCCAAGTGACCTCTTGTGTGAGTCTTTTAAACGTTTTCAGAGCCCCCTCATGTCCACCAGTGGGGCTAGAATGAAATGTCTCCAGTAACTTTGGAATGAAGGGAGATCCTGCAGGCAATACTAGGCAACCATTTTTGTATAGCATCCCTTTCTCCAAACTGTAGCTTGGTTGAGCTGATGAATTGTTTTCTAGTGCTGCAAAAATTTCTCCCAGTTCTTTATCTGCCTTAACTTCTTTTAGCACTGCTTCTTTATCCAAATTCAAAGGTGCAGTAAGACTGATTAGGTGCAGTTCTTCAACAGCTGGTCTCCTTGACAAGGCATCTGCTACCTTATTTTCTACCCCCGGTTTGTACTCGATACGGTAGTTAAGCCCTATCAGTTTAGCCGCCCATCTCTGCTGTACTGAGGATATCGCTTTCTGTTCCAACAAGTGCCTGAGACTACATTGGTCAGTCTTGATTACGAACTCAGGTCCTGTTAGGTAATGTTTCCATTTGCTAACCGCCATAACAATTGCGAGAAGTTCTCGCTCATACACCGACTTAACTCTACCTTTCGATGAGAAGGCTTGGCTTAAGAAGGATATAGGTTGCTTGTTCTGAGAGAGCACTGCTCCTATTCCCACACCGGACGCGTCAGTTTCGATGGTGAACTCTTGTTTGAAATCTGGAAGAGCTAAAACTGGTAGGCTTGTCACGGTTTTCTTCAACTGGTGGAAAGCCGTAGTAGCTTCTGGTGACCATTCAAAACCCCCTTTCTTGAGTAAGTCAGTCAAAGGTCTCGCTATTAACCCATAATTCTTGACAAAGCGGCGGTAGTAGCCTGTTAGCCCCAGAAACCCCCTCAGCTCCGTGATATTCTTGGGTGTTGGCCATTGAAGCATTGCTTCGACTTTGTCTGGATCCGCTGCCACTCCTGCTGCAGAGATTTTATGGCCCAAGTAAGACACTTCAGAGTTCCCGAATGAACACTTCTTAGCATTAGCATAGAAACGGTGCTGTTGCATAAGACTGAGTACCACCTTCAAGTGTTGTAGGTGTTCTTGGAGATTTGGGCTGTATATCAGGATGTCATCAAAGAAAACCAGTACAAACCACCTCAGGTAAGGTCTGAACAAGTCGTTCATGATGCTCTGGAAGGTGGAGGGAGCATTTGTGAGCCCAAAAGGCATTACGAGGAACTCATAATGTCCCTGGTGGGTTTTGAAAGCTGTCTTTTCTACATCACTGCTTCGCATTCTGATTTGGTGATACCCTGACTTCAAGTCTAGCTTCGAGAAGACTGTCGCACCTTGCAGTTCATCAAGCAACTCCTCGATGACTGGAATAGGGTATCTGTCTGGTATGGTCGCCTTGTTAAGAGCCCGGTAGTCCACACAAAAGCGCCATCCCCCGTCCTTTTTCTTCACTAGTAAAACCGGACTTGAGTATGGACTAACACTGGGTTTAATAACTTGCACATCCAACATTTCTTGCACCAATTTCTCAATCTCATTCTTCTGGGCAAAAGAATATCGATACGGCCTTAAGTTGATAGGCGAGGTGCCTGCTTGGAGGTTAATGGCGTGTTCTCTCTTACGGGGCGGAGGAAGAGATTGGGGCATCTCAAATACAGATTGGAACTTTGACACCAATTCCATAACTGCTGCAACTTCCGGAATCTTCTTGTCCTGGGGTTCGTTACCTTCAAACAGCGTGGTGAGCTCCAATAAATAAGCTTCCCCTTTATGCTGAATCACTCTTTCCATGGAGTGGAGAGAGATCGGTTCCTTGCTCAAAGAGGGGTCGCCCACAATAGTCACCCACTTGACCCCAATCTTCCAGCTCAGTGTCCTGTTTAACCAATTTATACGAGTGTCTCCTAGGGTTGCTAGCCAAGAATAACCCAACACCACATCTGTATTACCAAGCTCAATCACCAGCAGTTCCTCCATTATCTCTACTCCTTGGATTCCCAACAGGGTCCCTGATACTCGTCCCTTTCCTTTCAGTATCTGACCTCCACCCACTCGCACACCAAATGGTCGTGTGGTTGCAATGGTAAGACCCAGTTCCTTCACCAAGCCATAATCAACGAAACTCCTGGTGGCACCAGAGTCCACCAACACTACCACGTCTCGATTCCCCAGTTGCCCCATCATTCGCATAGATTTTTCATCTGTAAGTCCTGACAAAGAACTGAGAGATAGAACTTCATACTCCTGAATCTCCTCTACCTCTGCTGCCAATAATTCTTGAGGTTGTTGGTCTTCTACCGCATCACAATACTGCTCCTCTTCCTCAGCCACCTCTAAACACTTCAATTTCTGCTGAGGTCTGCAACGGTGTCCTGGAAACCATCTATCTCCACAATGGCGACAAGGGTTGGTGTTTCTCCCTTCTTGTCCCCCGGTAGGTTTCTTGAAGTCCTTACTGTTCTCCACAGGCCTTTTTCCTTGAGAGTGGTCTACAGGTCGTGAAGAGCTCGCTCCTTGGCCGTGTGTAGGAGAATAAAAGGATCTGACCGTTGTTCGTGGATGAAGGCTAGTATTCTCACTCTCTTGGTGCTCAATCATCTTTGCGGTATCTACGATCTCAGCTAAATCAAAAGGTCTGCAACGAACCACTTGGTCTCTGATGTTCTTTTGCAACCCTCTGAGAAAAGCTGATTCTAGTACATCATCTGAAACGTGAGGCAACTCCACTGCTATCTCCTCAAACTGCTCACGATATTCCTCCACACTACCTCTCTGATGAATACTCATGAGTTGGTCTAACGCCGACAAACCCCTACTTGGTTTGAATCGGACCTTGAACTTCTCCATAAAATCCTTCCAGCTACCAATCCGTTGTCTACCATAAGCCATTCGCCACCAAGTAACAGACGAACCAGTAAGACAAGATATCGCCAAATCTATCTTAGCGTATTCCGGTGTTCCTCTACTCGCAAAACACTTCTCCAAACGAAAAAGCCAATCTTCAGGGCTCTTACCTTCAAACAGAGGTAGCTCCATCTGACGATTTGGGTATTCCGGCACATAGCCATGGGAAACAGCTTGCTGCTCTGGTGGTTGAGCCGAAAATCTCAAAGTCGATGGCTTGAGGTGAGATTCTTGTTCCGGGTTGGGTAGAATCCCCACTGTCGGTTGACTAGTCGACCCGTTCATCGGCGTCGTGGCCAGCTGAGTCTGAACCGCCGGTGGTGGGCTGTTAAACCCTGGAGGAACAGACGACTCAGTGATAACCCCAAGAGTTTGGTTGCGAAGAATCTTGTGGAGCATCTCCTTGATGAACGTGAGGTCAGCATCATGTTGGTTGACTCGTTGTTCAAGCGAAGGAGACGGCGGTGAGGTTTGGGAGGATAACTCGAGCTCGCTAGTTTCGGTTGGAATGTTTTTCCCGGTATCCTTCTGTTGAGGAGCCATGGAAAACCTCTCAATGAAAGCACCACTTGTTAAGGTCGAACCCTTAACCTGATTTAGAACAGTGAAGAAAGAGAGAGTGAGGAGGGTAATGCGCCTATTACGGCGGAGAGTTAAGAGAGGAAATAGAAATGTATTTGATTATTAATGTGATAGGTTACCCTAACTTAGGTACCTTCTTTAAATACAACTACCCTTACTAGGGTTACTCCTAAACGACACCGCATTGGTACAGACACAACAATGCTGTTTTATTTAAAACTCAAACCTTCTACTGGATCCCACTGTTTAGACCTCCTTAGCCACTTTTGTTCTTTACCCATTGCCTTGCTCTTCTTCCCTTAGTCCTCAGCTTCTTCTTCATAAAGGCAACCGGTACTCTTAGTCTATCAGTATGGTTGCTAGATATTATGTTACATTTCTGTCATGCATCTTGCGTTTGATGGTTTGATGATTTAAAGCTAAAATATATATTGTCTCACTGCCATGACAAAGGATGTTTGATAACATCGATGTTTGTCCATATGAACGGTGTAAACAAGTATGCACAGTATGGATCTGACTTGACTACAACTTGTCCTCGTATCTTACTCTCTGGACCAGCAGGTATGAGCCTTCACCAGCAGTCTTTCTAGTCTTAAATTAAAAAAAGGGGAATTAATCTCTTTTGTTTAGAATAAAAACGAAACCTAAACAAAGATATGATTTTTTTAAGATGAATGTTAAAGTATATATACATGGTTGTAGTAGGTTTCTTCATTTAGACAAAGATGTCAATAGAATAATAGTGTTAATTCGCTTAACTTCTTGAAAGATACGTCTGCAATTTATAAATTTCTTATTAATAAAATGTGCCTGTCTGGAAAATTTAGCTCATGTGTTTTTCTCCAACCAGATTTTAGATCCTTAATAAGGTTTACCCCTTGAGTGGCTTTCAGAACCCAACATATATTCTAAAGGTTACAGAATTTATATTGTTCAAAGTGTAGTATCTTACTCTGTGACTAGCTGTGTTGAGTGAGTTTTGTTATCTTATTGTAGTCAACGAAGGCTGTAACACCTGAACAAATGAAGGCAGCTCTGTCTGAAGATATCAAGGAGCGTACAGAGGAAACTTTATGACATATATCTGCTAAAACCAGGCGAGGATCCTGAAGCATGCCAGTCATACCTCAGAATGAGGAACCGGGATGGAAAATACAATCTCATGTTTGAGGTTTGGCCAATACCTGTGCAGACTAGTTTTTCTTCTGTATAAACACATCTTAAGAACAGATGGACAGAGTTTAATCTCATGTCTAAGCTGAGTGAATGGGTTGTTGCCTTTGGGATTGATGAAACATTTAAAGCTCTATGTATTGCTTTCAGGAGTGGGTTACAGATCGTCCGTTTATTATATCACCCAGAATAACCTTTGAAGTCAGCGTTCATCTTCTCGGAGGATTAATGGCACTGGGTTTATACCATTGCAACAATCTTGAAAAGAAAAAGTCATATCTTTTATGATGACAAGGTAACTGTGAAGACTGATTGGTTGGAGCAACTGAATCGGACATATGTTCAGGATTAATGGCACTGGGTTATACCATCAGTTTCGAAGGTTCTACCGTTGGGGTCGAGAAGAAAATGTAGAAGAAGTTGAGCAGTTGGAAGGAGAGAGATGGGAAATTAGATCCAGATATAGTGAGGGGTCTCTCAAGCTCCTACACCAATACCAGATTTAAGAAAAAGCTTCATCAGTTCTCAACATCTAGCGCTTCAGTTTGATTACAAGACAGACTGTCGCTGGAAAAGAAGGAAGAACGACTGAAGAGTGGGTGAAGCGAAGCAGGGAGAGGAAACCGGTTAGCTGGAGGAGTCTCCAAATCTCTGGGAGTATTAGAGAGGAGAAAGAGATGGAATCTGTTTTGAAATAGGTCACTGAAACATATAAGACTAAACTTGGTTTGCTTCCCTGTCGTTTGAGGAGAAGAGAGAGGAGGCTTTTTTTTTTCAATTTTTACATCAACCTCGTTGTGTGAGTTGGTAGAGAAGGAAGGTGAAAGATTGAGAAGCGAGACAGGCCTGTGTCGTTCTCCTAAATGCATCTCAAGGTGAGATAGATTCATCAAAAAATTTGAATATATACATTAAATTTAATAGGAATTTTGAAATCTATACTAAATGACGATTTTGTCCTCAGTTACAAATTAATTAAAACTAAATACAATATAATTAAATTAATTCATTTGAAAAAATTATTTTTACAAACGTAAACTAGATATTCGGGTAAAATCTTCTAAAACATTATGTAAATTATTTTTTAAAAATGATGAATTACTTTATTATATATAATATTAATCAATAACTAAAAGATTAAATTAAGATAAAATAAATAAAATATGCCCTTAATTAATAATTAATTAAACGTTAAAAAATAAAAACAAAATAATTAAATTCATCATTGTTAGAAAGTGATTTTTACAAATCACTGTTTATATTTTAGATATTGAAAAAATTTAGATAATGATGAAGTAATTTATTATGGAAAATATTAATCAATAAAGAAAATTAAAAAAATCGATTATGTTATAAATCCACTAGCCATAACATAAGTGACGAAGATAATTAAGTCAACAGAGTCAAAAACAAAACGATTGTTCAAAAAGTCGACATTATAAATAAATCAACATTGATTAAAATAAGTCTAAAACATTGATATATATATATATCTAGATATATTATAAATTGTATAATCTTGAATTATTTATTTATAAATAAATTTAAATCTAAATAATATCAACCAAAATATTTAAATTCTTTTTTTATTCAATATTTTAAGATCAAAAATTTATTCATGTAATCATTATTTAAAATACAATAAATACGTCTTCATTATATTTTTTATTTATTAAATAATTTATTCCGAATTTAATAATTTTTAAAAGTAATTTATTTTTAAAGTTAAATTATGTTTAAATATAAAATAAGTTTTTATCATTTTTATTTAATTGTTAAAATTGATTAATAATAAGGGTATTTATGTCCATTTTCTTTTCAAAATGTGTAGTTTTCAAATAACTATAAGATTAAGTGTAATTTTCAAATTTCTTTTAAAATTTAGTATATTCTTAAAAATGTCCCTAGATTCATAGATCAAACTGAGAGTGTGTGTGTGTGAAGCGAGGGAAAGGAACGCCGAATGACCGAGAGTGTGAGAGATAGGGAAACTGGTTTAGCCTGAGGAGGATTCGAAGTCTCTGGAAAAGGTTTAGCGTTTTGAGAGAGGTCACTGAAGCATCTCTCGGATGAAGCTTAGGTTTGCTTTGCGGTATGATGACAAAGAAAATTGAAGCTATAATGATTGAGTTATAAAGTAGAGAAGGATTTTGATCTGATGATACAAAGAGTGGAGATTGAGAAACGAGTCGGGACCTGAGAAGGTGAAAGATTGAGAAGCAGACATGCCTGAGTTGTTCTCCTGGAATGCATCTCAAGGTAAGATAGATTCATAGATCAAACTTGGGGTAGGATTTTCTTCATTCCTTCTTAGCTCTGTGTGGTAAAAAAAGGTCTCAAAAATCAGTCTGTTTCTTTATTTTTATTTATTTTTTACTTTAAAAAAAATTAGAAATTGGTCCACTACTTTTTTTGTTTTCCTCCGCGTTTCATTGTTTTCAATTAATTTGAATTTTGGTCAAAACATGATCTTTTAAATTTAATTTCCAATTTGTTTCCAATTTTGGTCAGCATCACTATGAAGAAGTAGCACTACGGAGAAGTAGTACTACGGAGAATCACAGATTTCTTCGGCAATTTCTGTTTTGTTTTAAAGTCATCGGTAGTGAACATTTTTTTTTGTTTTCAAAATTTATTCACGTTTGAGCTGATAGAGATGAGATCTAGCGAAAAATTGCTTTAGGTTCTCATCAAATCTCATCGGAGTAACTCTACATCTTTGACGCGATGCTTCAAGTCCCTATCACGTCTCCAACTGCCATTCTTGTACACAAAATTAACCATTCCTATACTATCATTTATTTTTAATATATATTTTACATTAGATTTCTTATTTTTATCCTTAATCTATGACTAAATTAATCTATTAAACACTTATTAAATAAAGGTATATATGTATATTTTAATGTTTTTTTAATTTGTGTGAAATGTATTAAAATAACACTTTTTATAAAACCAATAGAGTACTAAAAAAATATCATTATGTGATTGCTCAGGTATAATCCGACAAGATTATGAAATAATAAGTGCTTGAAAACTTTATACATACAATTGTTTTGCTATATCCAAAATATGAAACTCTAATAATAGAGACTAAATCAAATTTACGCTAATAACCATACTACACCAACAAAGTTACGATTATCAATAGTTGAGAAGCCTTGCTTTTATTGAATTTTGTATTAAACTAATAACCATACTATACCGATATGCACAATTTACACTAATAACCATATTATACCAACAAAGTATACTACTAATACATAGTACATCCAAAAATAATTTATTAATAGTTGCGGTGACCAATATTTTTCTAATTTTTTGAATTTTACTGCTAATATGTTGTAGACATTTTTTAGGTTTGAACTGAATTTTTTATATGACTATCCGTCTAACTATATTCTCAAATTATATATAACTCTTAAAAAACTAAATTTAATTACACAGTCATGTGTATTATACATACTATTTGTTTCTTATTGCTATCACTCGATTTGTTTATCTACACATACAAAATATACCTGTCAAATTTTAAAAAGATGCTTTTCGTTCTACCTAATAATTGTAATATTAAAAAGAAATATTGTCTCAAATAAAATAAACATTTAATCAAACTTTGTAAGACATTTGATCAAACAACATGTATGCAAAATCTAAAAACACATGTTGAACACTACAAACTAATTAGTAGATTAAACCCTAGTACTAGCTTCTCAACTGTATGTTAATTACTTGAAGATTAAGACTAATTCACGATGTACCTTTCTTGTACAACATTATAATGTATTTTTGTCGATTATCTTGGACTTTTTTTTTGTTTTTCTCTTCTAACATACTCTTGAAATTGAATTGTTTGTTTTGTCTATTACATGGTCAGTTTATTGTCAATTATTTTTTGGTAATCAAATTTTATAACATATACATATTTTATGCAAAAATATCATATTCTATACAAAAGATCAACCCTAGTTTATTGTCAATTATAATGTATACATATTTTATAACATATACATATTTTATAACATATACATATTTATGCAAAAATATCATATTTAATACAAAAGATCAACTCTAGTTTATTGTCAATTATAATGTATTTTTGTCGATTATCTTGGATTTTTTTTTTTTTCTCTTCTAACATACTCTTGAAATTGAATTGTTTGTTTTGTCTATTACATGGTCAGTTTATTGTCAATTATTTGTTGGTAATCAAATTTTATAACATATACATATTTTATGCAAAAATATCATATTCTATATAAAAGATTAACCCTAGTTTATTGTCAATTATAATGTATACATATTTTATAACATATACATATTTATGCAAAAATATCATATTCAATACAAAAGATCAACTCTAGTTTATTGTCAATTATAATGTATTTTTGTCGATTATCTTGGATTTTTTTTGTTTTTCTCTTCTAACATACTCTTGAAATTGAATTGTTTGTTTTGTCTATTACATGGTCAGTTTATTGTCAATTATTTTTTGGTAATCAAATTTTATAACATATACATATTTTATGCAAAAAATACCATATTATATACAAAAGATCAACCCTAGTTTATTGTCTCTATTACATGATCAGATTATTGTCAATTATTTTTGCATAGATGTTGTTCAATCAAAAAGATCATATTCTATTAAAAATATCATATTTTATGTTGGTTTTGTTTTATTTTGAACGATTTGTTGTTAATACTTGATAGCAATCAATAATATAGTTGCAATGGGTATGAATGACTGGACTGTACTCATTTACAGTGATGTGTCCTCCACCTGGGTAAGCAAATCTGTTCATGAAAATCTGATACTCTATACAGTGTTTTGATTGCTTATGATCTATAGAATCTGGCTTATATCATTGCTATTGTCTTTTGATTGCTTATGATCTATAGAATCTGGCTTATATCATTGCTACTGTCTTTTGATTGCTTCTGATATATAAAATTTGGCTTATATCATTGCATTGCAGTGACACTCCGTCTTAGAGGAGCTTGCTGCCATTTCTTGCACGACTTGCAAGCGACGCATGGTGAACGGCATGTACCTTCAACAGGAAGTGTACCATCGCAACACTGAGGAGGACTATGCAGGTATAGTTCTCGCGCACTATCTTATTGTCCTAGAGACACTCAACCAGTTGGTCTACACTCGGGCTTACTATGACGGATACTTCGAGGGATACATGGATGGACGCGTGCAAGGTTACGAGGAGGCAGAGCCGTCGCAGAGAATTATGAGGCCACAAGCCCAAAAATATTTTTAGGCCTGTTAAAAAAAATATATATTTAATGAAAACACAAATAAGTATGAGTTTTGGGAGTCAAACTCGTGACATCTTAGAGGGGGTTATTGGTTCTATCATTTTAATGGATTTGGAAATCCAAACAAAAATCATTTGTTATTCAATCATTGATTTTAAAATACTTATCAAAATTATGTGTTATTGGTTCCATGATTTACAAATACTTGTTAAAATCCCATGTTATTCATTTAATGATTTGTTTTTGGATTTCAAAATCCATATTATGTTTTAAATGGATTTGTATGGATTTGAAAGTGTAAAATAGAAGGATTCAAATCCAAGGATAAAACATGTTATTTCAAAATCCATGTGTTCTGATTTTTAGAATTTACAATTCCATATAGATTTAAAAATCATATCTCCAAGAACAGCTTATTAGTCTTTCTTCAACTGCTCACTAGGCTAAACGAAATTTCTATAAAATAGAGCCAAATTTAGACTATATAATTTGCGGCCGCAAGCTGATGCTTCATCAGCTTGTGTCTTGGGCCGGCTCTGTGAGGAGGGTTACGAGGATGCATATGACCAATATGCAGAGTCGTGAAGTTTACTTCACCTCTCAAACTCAAAACTCTCTTCACCTTTTACTCAAACTCTCTTTAAACTCTCTTTATTTGTCTTTCGATTCTCTATTACTCAACTTCTCATTATACTGAATTGATTGTATTGTTGAATTGACTGTATTGTTGTTCTTTTAGTTCTCCCTTACTACTATATATATATATATATATATATCACATATCTTCACGTACAATTATCATATAATATTTGTTTTTGTTTTGTTTGGTTTTTTACGTACTTTTTTAGTATTTAGTAATAAGTACATTTGAAAATTAAATTCGTGCATTCACTATTTTTTTTTTTTTTTTTGTCAAACACTTACATTAATTGGGCTTAAGGTACATTGGTGAGAGACATTAAAGCCTCTTTAGCTAACATATCTGCTTTTAAGTTTTCTTCACTATTAACAAACTTAAAATTGCAACAAGGGAATCGAAGAGATAGCTGTAGGATGTCCCATGGATTTCCTTCGATAGAAGCTAGCCAACGAGTCCTTTGATCAATTGTTGTGAATCTGAAGCAAAAATAACATTCTGATAGTCAAGATCTAGGGCTTGACTGATAGCAGCCCTCAACGCTAATGCTTCGGCTACCAAAGGAGAGCTGACATTAATAACCGCCGTGGATCTGTAGGGTTTTTCCGGGAATAAGTGCTGTTCGCCGAAGATCAAGCCTAATCTCACATGCTTTGTATCCTCTCGCCAAGCTGCATCTGTGAAACAGTGGATTGCATCGGGATCTTGATCTCGGTTCAGTCTAGCTCGAGGTATTGGTAAGGCGTTCAGTTTATGGGATTGGCCCTCGTTCCACTCTTTAGCATGATTAATGGCTTGTAAGAGAATCTCCTCGCTCGTCATCTGTTTTTGCTCAAATATCTTCTTATTTCGATTTGTCCAAAGTGTCCAGATGATCCAGGGGAAGAGGGGGCCATGAGAGAGCCCCATCGGAGGGAGGCATATCGACTTGTTCAGTAGTTCAATCCCTGCTTGGAGTGATGTTATCTGCAATGGAGCTACAGGGGATTTCATAGGAGTCAGATCCCATACCTTGGCAGCAACAGGGCAATGGAAGAGGAGATGGAGTTCAGATTCCTCCTCCCCGCAATGGGGGCACTTTGCTTCCAGGTTAATTCCTCACACTTGTAAGTTTTGTCCTGCTGGTATTGCATTTCGCAAAGGTTTCCAGATGAAGAACTTTATTTTTGGGGCACATTGAATGTTCCGTAAACCTGTGATCCAATTAAAGTTTTGTAGGGCGGGTGGTTGGTTAGGGTGGAAGTCCTCAGTCCGAACTGCTATATGGTACCCTGTTTTGGCGCTATAAACTCCGTCCTTGGTGGGTAGCCAGATCCACTTGTCATTTGCTCCGAGTTTGCTTGGTCTTAGGGCTAGGATTTCATGTTCATACTGAGGTAAGACTTCACGAATCAGCTTTTTATTCCACTCTTTGGTTGTAGGGCAAATAAGATCACTGACTTTCATGTGTTGCATATCTCTTGGTGGTGGTCCCATTGGGGTGATAGGGGTTGAGAGTGATATCCACGGGGCCGACCACACACTTGTATCAGACCCGGATCCAATAGCCACCCCCAGTTGCAACTTCAGAAGGTCTCTTCTAGCACATATTCCCCGCCATCCGTGGGATGTAGAAGACAAGACTTTGCATTCCAGGAAGGGTTGATCAGTGCAGTACTTGCCCACCAAAACCCTTGCCAGCAGACAGGAGGGATTTGATATTATTCGCCAGCTCACCTTTGCAAGGAGGGCATCGTTGAACCCGGTAATGTCTTTGAATCCCAGACCTCCCTCCTTCTTTGTCTTAGCCATTTTTGACCAGGCTATCCACGACATACTCTTTTTCTCTTTGGAGGAATCCCACCAGAAACGGGTTAAGGCGGATTGTATTATTTTGCAGAGGGATCCAAGGAGCTTAAAGCAGGACATTGCGTATGTTGGCATAGAGGCTAGAACCGACTTGAGCATAATGGCTTTCCCAACTGTGGATAGGAAACGGGTGGAGAAGCTACGAGCTCTCTGGTTTATTCGGTCTATAATTTGGTTGAACATGTCTCTTTTCTTTCTCCCAAACATCTTCGGTAGGCCTAGGTATTTCCCGAGTCCTCCAACTCTTTGTATCCCCAAAATTTGTTGGGCCCTCGATTTTATATGTTCATCCGTTTTTGTTGAGAAAGTGATAGCCGATTTTGCCTTGCTTATCATTTGACCAGATGCCTTTTTATAATTTTGTAGGATCTTCACTAAGGTGTGGCAGCTTTGAGCATCTGACGTGCAGAAGAACATTTTGTTATCTGCGAACAGGAGATGGTTGAGGCGGGGGCTTCGTTGTGACACTCTGAGGCCAAGAAGGCTGCCATTTGCTTGAGCTTTTGAACAAAGGCCCGAAAGGACTTCACTACAAAGGATGAATATATAGGGAGAGAGGGGATCTCCCTGCCTGATTCCTCTTTGAGGTAAAACTGAACCTTGGACTGATCCATTTAGTAGAAAAGCATAGGATACTGTAGAGATGCATTGCATAATCCATTGCACCCAGGTCTGATGAAACCCCATTTTCTCCAAAACTCATTTTATAAAATCCCATTCTAGAAGGTCATACGCCTTGCTCATATCAGTTTTAACGGCCATATGTCATCTCTTTGTAGCTCCTGATGTTTTGAGATAATGCAGGGCTTCATGAGTGATGAGGACGTTATTGGTGATAGCTCTTTTAGGGACAAAGGCAGATTGGGTTTCAGAGATGATTTCTTGGAGCACCGGTTGCAGTCTCCTGGACAGGAGTTTTGAGATGATTTTGTAGTACACAGTGCATAGAGCGATAGGTCGGTAGTCTGCCATCTTTTGTGGGCTCTGAATCTTTGGTATTAACCTGATATGGGTCTGATTAATGGTTTATTGCAGTTGTGTCGAGGAGAAGAAAGATTGGACCTCAAGGACAATATGGGGTCCTACCGTTTCCCAGTTGGACTGGAAGAAACTCGCAGAAAAGCCATCCGGCCCCGGTGCCTTGTCGGCACGTATAGAAAAACAAGCCTTTTTTATTTCTTCCTGTGATGGTAATAGCTATAAGTTTCTGATTTACTTCCTCTGTAATGCAGGGTGACAAAGCTTCATCAATTACACTTCTTCTTTCTCCATCTTGTGAGGTAAATAGATCAGAGAAATACTCAGAGATCACTCGGAGGATAGCCGTTTCTTCATAGACAGGTTCTCCATCTTTATTCTCTACCACTGAGAATTTGTTGATAGTTCTTCTGACCTTTGTGATAGAGTGGAAATATCCTGTGTTTTTGTCTCCTAGAGCTAACCATATCTGTCTACTCCGTTGTTTCCAGTACTCTTCTTCCGCTTTATATGCTAGTAAGAGTTGGTTATTAAGGTGTAGCACTCGGCTCCGATCCTGATCTTGAGTCGACATAGCCTCATCTAGCTGGTCTTTGAGTTCCTCAATGAGTTTTTTGCTGCTCTGATATTTTTCTTTTGACCAGGCTATAATCTCTGTTCTGCATCGAGTGATTTACTCTTCCACCAATTCTTCTGCATCATAGCTCCACGCTTCTTTAATGATACATATCACTTCCTTGTTTTCTTTGAGTCTCCTATCGTATCTGAATATTCCTTTCTTCTTCTTCTTTGTTAGGTCCAGATGAGTGAGGAGTGGTCGATGGTCAGAGCCTTCAAACTTCATATATTCGCATCTGCTGAAGGGGTACACCTCGGCCCAAGAAGTGTTTGACATTGCCCTGTCCAGTCTACAGTGAACCACATGGTCATTTCATTTCCCTCTCCAAGACAGGCAGTTTCCAGAATGTCGGAGATCAAACAAGTCGCATTCAGCCATAAAGGTCCTGACGTCGACAAAAGTTCCTTCGTGTCTGAGAGGGCCACCTTGTTTCTCCGAAGCATCAATTATATCGTTGAAATCCCCAGTGGGATACCAAGGTGAGTCTCTAGTTCTTCCTATGATCGTTAACTGCTCCCAAATGATTTTTCTCTTACTCCTTTCGGGTTCACCATACATGAATGTGGCGAAGAAGGTCCTACCCTCCGCTTTGATGCGAGTGTCGATGAAGTTATTGCAGCTAGATATTACTGTGAGCTCGATCTCTGGTTTCCAATATAGAGCAAGTCCACCTCCCCCAGGACTGTGAGGTGAGACCAAGTGTTTGCCAGGATATTGTAGCCAGTTTAGGGATTTTTGAACATTTTTATCTGAGTTTTTTGTTTCCATGAGGAAAATAATTTCAGGAGAGATCTTGGAGTAGATCTCATAGATCCGTTGGCCTGTTATGGGATTCCCCAACCCACAACAGTTCTAGCTCAGGATTTTTAATGAAGCGGAGATGGTGGATTGTGAAAATCCACCTTCTTCTTGACCATAGCCGAGATTATTTTTCCTTTTGGAGCCGCAGTTTTTGGATTCAAAGGTCTTCCTTTTGCATTAGTCGCGGTTCCTTGATTTGTAGAGCCTCTGGGGGCTGTTCCACTGCTTTCTCCATGTGGGAGAGATGTTTTCCCGGTGGTGTCTTTCCTTATAGGTGAGCTCTGGATCCTGCATAAGTTTCTTTTACTTGATTTAGCTCCCGAGAGTCTCATGGGGCTTCTGTTTGTTGGTTTTGGCAGGAGAGGTCTATCTCTTCTCTTTTTTTGCGGATGCAGCGCCCTCGTTTTGGTTTAGAGGTACAATATCTCCAGAGAGGGTTGCTATATGGTGATCCGATATAGAGTCCATATGAGCCAGGTTCAAAATTTGGGCAGCCTCTATTATTCGATTCGCAGTTTCCTCAGTAAACCGTTTTTCTTCTCCTTGAATAACCCTGCACTTTCTTGCAGCACTTTCACTAGGGTCTGCGCAGCTTATGTATTGGATTGTTACATCTCTCAGTTCCTCGAGTACTTCAGCAGTGGTTGGTATCGCGATCAGTGGTGGTGGTGTTACCTCTGCAGAGGTTTGGGTTCTTTCAAGAGGAGGTCTTCTGCCTCGGGGAGTTTCAGAGCTGTCATGACGAGGGGAGTTTTTTCGACGCTCTTTCTCTCTCCATTGGAGATTCTCAGGTTGTTGTCTATTATAGCGACTAGAGTGATCTCTGTCCAGCCCTTCCCTAGGAGAGTTGAGGGACGCTGAGTAGGAGTTTCTACTCTTTTGTGATCTATACTCTGAATGGGTTTCTCTATGATAGTGATCTCTTCTTACCCACTCACGTTCTTGCACTCTTCCATATGAATCGTACCGAGATCCCGGTACATGGATTGGCGTCTTATCTCTTTTTGATGGGTAGGAGGGATTTTGATGTTTGGAGCTACTTCTGTCAGATAGTTCTCTGTTGACTATGTTAGTAAGTCGACTCCCAGCGGCAGTAAAGTTATCCTGGGTGAGGTAATATTTTCTTCTTGTCTCAATGGATGGACGGGTAGGATTGTCTCTAACTTGTTCCACAGTTCTTGCATTCTCTGCAGCTAGGCCCTGAAACGACCCAATCCGTTTTTATTTTAATAATAATAACATATAATTAAGCATCCCATACTACCTAATTAAACCAACAACCCACACATTACTAATCAACTACAATACCAATAATAAACCAACATCCAATAACAAGCACAGCGGAAACTTATAACAATAATCATCTCAAGTATATAACATCCATGATCATTCTATCCAGCAACCTAGCAAAACTTTAACAATGGTTCCAACATCAATAACATAACTAACAACAAAGAAACGAGATCATAGATCATCCTACTCCTCATCATCATCATTCCACGTCACAAACCTGCACACCACAAACAACAATTGAGATGCTTAAGTATTATCACAAATACTTAGTAAGGCAATCCTCCCATCTACTGGGCTATACACACAAGCAACTGAGATTCTAATGTTTAACAAACAACAAACAAACACAACAAACCAGGAAATCCCGAATCAAGCAAGTTGGTGTCGACAGACACTAGAGAGGTGTCGATCGACATTGGCCCAAACATGGTGTCGACCGACACCCACTTGGTGCCGATCGACACCGACCCCGCAAACACGTTCTGCTCGAAGCCGATCGTCGAATCTCCATTTCCAATCATCTCCAATCCGTCCCAAACTCACCCAAAAGCTTTAGGAACCTATAATAACCATAACACAACCACCACAAGCAAGAACAACAGCACAAAACACAACAAATCAAGCAAACAAAGGATTCTCAGGCTTAGATAAGCCATGGTCATGCACTCACCTCTTTTGCAGGAAGATTCTGACTCAGCAACGACGAATCCAACCCTTAGAAGCCTTCTCCTTTGTTCCTAGCACAAGATTTCCACTCCACAGGAACAGATCTCACCAAAATAGCTTAGAACAAGCCAAAATCTCTCAAGAACACAAACTCTCTCTTTTCTCTCTTTTTTTCTGCAAACGGCGACCAAACACTCTAATCCATGACCCTAGGACGACTTTTCCCTTATATACGTCGGTTAGAAACTTCAATTGAACCAAACCAAACCAAAATGACACTCCCCTTGCTGTCGATCAACACCCCTTCCCAATAACCAGAAATCGGTTTGCGGTGTTACAATTTTCCCCCTCTAACAAAAGATTCGTCCTCGAATCTGCAACACACCACCACCAGACCGCAAAACTCATCCAACCACCGCCGCAACAGTTCGCACCATCCAACCATCTGGTCTGCCGCAACCATGACACCACTGGTCCACTCAATCCTGACCCCACCTGATGTGATCACGGGTTCGACCCCCTGACCAAGACGCCCGAGACGTCCCGGACGGCTCCAAGACGCATGACCGAGAAGCTTCGGACATGGACAGAACGCCTATCTCGAACGCGGCCAAGGCACCGGCGACCCTCCCAGGAGCCTCAACGCGACCAAGGGAGCTCCAACAAGGCGACCAAGGGAGCTCCAACAAGGCGACCAAAGAAGAATCAACTTGGAGGAACAAGACAAAGTCACCTCTTGAGTATTTCAAGGCCGAGCTTCAACCTACGCACAAAGGACCCAAGTTTAGCATCACCACTTAGGCACATTGAGCCGCGACCAGCTTTGGGAAGCTTGAATTGAGTGTCTTCACCATCACGCTAGTGTGAAGACATCCCTAAGCCATTAGAAGGAGCTGTACTCTTTTTCCTACTTTGGGTTTGTCCCAATGGGTTTACCAAAGAGGTTTTAACGAGGCAGCAAACTCTAGTGCATCTCCACTTCGATCCCACTTGGCTCATGACTTGGAAACACTTATTGACATGCTTGGGAGCCAAGGAAGTGAAGATCCTATCCACGTTCAGCCAATGACGTGGCCACCCTATCCCCTTCCCTTCTTTTATTTCGAATTTCTTCTAGATCCCTCTATGACCGTTAGATTGGTCTTTGCTTTGCTTTATCTTTGCTTTTGCTTTTTGGCCATGTGTATGGTTTAGATCATGGCCACGTCTCTAGGGTTTTAGAGTCTCCTTATGTAAGCCTCACTATATAAAGGCATCAACCCTCATTGTAAAAATCAGACTTGAAAGAAATAGAAATTTTCACAAAGAGAGATTCTTTGTTCTTGTCTCACCTCTCTCCTTAGCCTAAGTCCGGGACTTGGCTCTTGAGAAACCCTAAGAGATTCACAAACCGGGTTTGTAATCTCTTAGTTGACCGTATCAAGAGGAGAGCCAACCCTCTTGTGTCGTCGCATCAAACCACCTCTATTCCATCGCCCATCTCTTTCGTCCCACCGTCCCAACCTCGAGTTCTCTTCCGCCAGCTCTCGAGTCTATCATCGATTCCACTTCGCCAGCTTCGAGTTCTTTACCATCAGTCCTCGAGACTTCCCAGTACCATCTCGCGTCGTTTCCACCTCCGTTTCCCACCGAGTCCTGCCATTAGCCGTATCCGCTCAGCCGCGTCCGTACGTTCTGAGAAGGCTTCACGACCGTCTTCACAAACCGTTCGTTGGAACCTCCTCAACTCTCGTTTCTGTCGTTTGAATCCTCTCTGGATTCGAACCCTTGATGCTTGGCCGAGGAAAGTCCCACCGATTCTGACTTGACCGAAGATACACTCCTCCATCGATCCATAGCCGCGTCCGCGGGTCACATCACCACCGGTCAACAAAGTCCTGACCCCACCTGATGCAAGCGCCGGACGGCCTAAAGGCTCGGACAGAGTTCTACGTCGCGGGACGGACGAAAAGGCGTGTACTTTTCTTGGAAAAAGGGGGGTGGGATGAGAGTAGAGTGCGGATGAGTTGCGGAGACGAGATTTGAGGACAAACGGACGAGGGAATCAAGAATTGAACGGTAGCCTCGGTCTTGTTTGCTCGGACGGATCAAAACGGATCGATGCGGATGGACCGAGACGACGCGGGGAGCGACTGGTGGGTCGAGAGTGATTTCACGAGGTGGAACGAGGGGGATCAATGCGACGACACACGAGAAATGGCTCGGCTCGTGATACGGTCGAACTAGGGGATTACGAACCCGGTTCATGAATCTCCTAGGGTTTCTCAAGAGCCAAGTCTCGGACTTGGGCTAAGGAGAGCAGCGAGACAAGAAACAAAGATTCTCTCTTTGGAAATTAATTCAATCTTCAAGTATGATTTTTTACAATGAGGGTTTAGGCCTTTTTATAGGGAGGCTTACATAAGGGAGACACTAAAACCCTAGACACGCGGCCAGAGCTAAGGAGCACACATGTCCCTAAATGCAAAAGTAAAAGTAAAACAAGGCAAAGACCAATCCAACGGTCATAAGAGGGTTCAAGAAGAAATTCAAAAGGAAGGAAGGGAAAGAGATAGGATTGCCACGTCATTGGCTGGACGCGGTGATAGGATCTTCACTTCCTTGGGTCCTAAGCATGTCAAGGAATGTTTCCAAGTCATGAGTCAAGCAGGAACAAAGTGGAGATGCACTAGAGCTCGCTGCCTCGTTAAAACCTCTTTGGTAAACCCATTGGGACAAACCCAAAGTAGGAAAAAGAGTACAGCTCCTTCTAATGACTTAGGTCTTCACACTTAGCTTGTTGGTGAAGACACGCGTATCAAGCTTCCTAAAGCTGGTCGCACCGTAGGCTCTCCTTTGGTGATGCTAGCCATGAGCCCTTGGTGTGAAGGTTGGAGCTTGGCCTGAACTGCCCATTAGGTGACTTGTCTTGCTCCTCCTTGATGATCCTTGGGGACTCGTTGGTGCCGCACATTGCTAGGAAGGCTGGTCTCAAGTTGTTCCGCGGGTGGTACGAGTGGCCGAGAGGTGTCCGAGTGTTGTCCGAGAGGTGGCCGAGAGGCGTCCTAGAGATGCGAGTCTTCACGGCCGAGTGACCAATCCCGTGCTCACATCACCACTGGTCAATCCAAACCATACTCTCCCAATCATCACCACTCTGGTCCCCCCGACCAGCATACACCTGACCTTCCCGGTCAACAGACAGAAACCCCGAGATTGAACCCCCATCAATCCCGAGATCCACATCCGATCTCAACCGGAAACCTGAGATTGAACCCCCATCAATCTCCTTAATCCACATTCGGATACAATGCTTATTCCCACGTCATTGACACTTTTGCCACCAACTCATCTGCTCTTAGATCGCAACTTTCAAGCCATACCGATCACACTCTCAGACCCCCGTCCTCGAGCCATAGCGTCTCACCCTCGGGTCGTCACCCTCGAGATCTCTGTACCAGGAGAACCCCCATCTCCTCAGGAGAACCCCCATCTCCTCTGCCACCCTCAGGACCGTAGTCCCTCGAGCTATCGGTATCTAGGGAACCCCCCGTCCCCTCAAGAGACCCCCATCTCCTCATAGTTGTTTAGGACCCCCCGTCCCTATAGCAAACAATCATAACGTCTATAAACATTTCTCCAACCGGGACCACCCTCCGTGATCCACGTAGAACATCTCAATGTCCTACCAACACCATATTCTCTCCTAGAATATCACAACTACCATGGCCACCCCCAGGCCTCACTCCTATCATCTCAAACACTTCGGTGTTTACAAACACCCTTTCCAAAAATAGGCAAGCTTAACTATTCATAAAACTTCCTATTTTTAGAACCCACATATTCTCTTAACACCGTGTCATCACCAATCAAAACAAAATCCTTGAGAACTGATCATCACATCTGCGACCACTCTGCAGGTCAACCTCCAAACATTCCCGCCACTCCGGTATTTCACATCCCTTTTCCAAAAATAGACAAGTCCTAACTATTCCTAAAACTTTCCATTTTTAGAAACTTTCTATTTATGACAACTTTCTATTTACGGCAACTTTCTATTTATGGCAGCTTTCTATTTATGGCAACTTTCTATTTATATAACTCCCGAGCAATTTCCTTTTCCACAAGATCCACAAATCACAAAACCAAAGAACTCCAATTTTTATTAAAACCTCAAATGCAATAACCGTTTACAACTCCAAACAAAAAAAACAAACTGAAATTAAAAGAAACTGAAGCTAAACTAAACTCCGGGTTGAGCACCCGATCCTCCCTTCGGTCGTGCCGCACCCTCCATCATCTGCCTCCGCTTAGGACAGAAAGGCCTGATGTGCCCCTCTTCCCCACAATGGTAACACGATCGACGATATTCCTGTGGATCACCTTTCTTGGGACAGTCTGCCAACCTGTGGTTCTTGCTTCCACATCCGAAGCACCCTCGCCCACCTTGCTGCATACCTGACGTGTCTTCTCGCTTCCTCTTATGCCTTTGCTCCGACTTGTTACCCTTGCTCGGATTGTTCTGCTCCAAAGTCTCCTCTGTCTGAACCGCTGGACTGACCACCACCACCTGTGACCTCAAGCCATCCTCTATCTCCGCTGCAGTCTCCACCAGCTCCGCCCTCGTAGCATAACTCCTCCCTCTGCAGTGGACCCTCAAGTCCTCACGAAGCGCCCTCATGAACCTCCTGATCTGAGCCACCTCAGACTCCATCGCCCGAGCCCCATAAGACCGGAGTTGACTGAACTCCAAGTCCAGCTCTCGAACTGACTGAGTCCCCTAGGATAGCTGAAGAAACTGAACCTCCAATCGGACTAACGCCTTTCTCGGAAAATACTTGCGGTTGAACTCCTCCACAAAGTCAGCCCAAGTCATCTCCCTCTGCACCCTTCTAGCAGCCACTGATCTCCACCACACCTGAGCATCACCAATCAGATTGTGGACCCCTCTGTCCACCCAAAACTCCTCAGGACATCTGAGTGTCTGGAAATTATGTTCCAGACTCGTCCTCCACGCATCTGCAGCGGTAGGGTCCGTACCACCCAAAAACCGCGCATTATCAAGTTTATGCATCTCCTTCAGCATAGACAAATAAGGAGCATGAGCTCTCACATCCGCAGCCACTAGCTGCTGCTCCTCCGCCACCACTGGTGGCACTACCTAAGCCTGAGCCAGACCCACTCCCGGTATCCGCTCCAACAGCTGTGTCAACAAGCCCGCCAGGTCCACACCTCCCACAGGGGCCCCACCTGCTGGGATTCCCACACCCGGAACCCTAGCACCACCGGCCACTCGGGCACTGGCACCGTCCGCACCGACCCCCTCAGCGCCTACGGTCCTATCAGTATCACCACCCGGCCACACTCATGGTCCCCTCCTGGAAGTCCTGCGACTCACCGACACCCTCAGCTGTTATACTCTGCTCAACAGACTCACTCACTGTTGGGACTCTGCCCCTACCACGACCACGACCGCGTCCCTGACCACGTCCGCGTCCACGACCAGCAACAGCTCCACCCTTAACCATCTGCACTACCCAGAACAAAAAGCTAAGTACACCATTCAAAACCGCACACAAATACACATCTTACCGTGGAATCTCATTAAAGGCTCAAAGAGGATGATACTAGGACTCCATACCACATGCAAATTGACTAACTACTCATAATTAATTCCATCACACAACACCATGCATCAAGCAAAAAGGAAAATAATTCTCCCAATTAAATTCCTAACCGCTCTAACTATCCACTTAACCATCCTAGAACCGTAAAGGCTCTGATACCAAATTGAAACGACCCGATCCGTTTTTTTAATAATAATAACATTTAATTAAGCATCCCATACTACCTAATTAAACCAACAACCCACACATTACTAATCAACTACAATACCAATAATAAACCAACATCCAATAACAAGCACAACGGAAACTTATAACAATAATCATCTCAAGTATATAACATCCATGATCATTCTATCCAGCAACCTAGCAAAACTCTAAAATGGTTCCAACATCAATAACATAACTAACAACACACAAAGGAGACCCTAGATCATCCTCCTCCTCATCGCCATGATTCCACGTCAAAAACCTGCACACCACAAACAACAATTGAGATGAGTAAGTATTATCACAAATACTTAGTGAGACAATTCTCCCATCTACTGGGCTATACACACAAGCAACTGAGATTCCAATGTTTAACAAACAACAAACAAACACAACAAACCATGAAATCACGAATCAAGCAAGTTGGTGTCGACCGACACCAGAGAGGTGTCAATATACACTGGCCCAAACATGGTGTCGACCGACCCCCACTTGGTGTCGATCGACACCGACCCCGTAGACACGTTCTGCTCGAAGCCGATCGTCGAATCTCCGTTTCCAATCATCTCCAATCCGTCCCAAACTCACCCAAAAGCTTCAGGAACCTATAATAACCATAACAAAACCACCATAAGCAAGAACAACACCACAAAACACAACAAATCAAGCAAACAAAGGATTCTCAGGCTTAGATAAGCCATGGTCATGCCCTCACCTCTTTTGCAGGAAGATTCTGACTCAGCAACGACGAATCCAACCCTTAGAAGCCTTCTCCTTTGTTCCTAGCACAAGATCTCCACTCCACAGGAACAGATCTCACCAAAACAGCTAAGAACAAGCCAAAATCTCTCAAGAACACAAACTCTCTCTTTTCTCTCTTTTCTTCTGCAAACGGCGACCAAACACTCTAATCCACGACCCTAGGACGACTTTTCCCTTATATACGTCGGTTAGGAACTTCAATTGAACCAAACCAAACCAAAACGGCAATTCAACAAACCCGGTCAAACCAAAAAAAATGATGGTGTCGATCGACACTCCCCTTGGTGTCGATCGACACCCCTTCCCAATAACCAGAAATCGGTTCGCGGGTGTTACAGGCCCGGGCAGTGTTTTTTCTCATGAGTCAGTCAATGATAGTGGAGACAGTGGTTTTTGAGATTCTTGTACGATAGGGTAATCAAAGTTTCACTCCCATCCGGAAACTCCACTATGGTCTCCTTCATGGTGGGCTATAATCCATTAATCATGACTTTCAACTTTATCACTGAACTGGTAATGTCAGTATCCAGGGTCTCTCCCAGCTCGTCTCCAATAGATCTAAGAATTTCCTCTTGCCAGTAGTGTTTTGGGAGGACCTGTACCTCCACCCAGAAAGGTATCAGAGAGGGGAAAGTGTCAGAGATAACTGGTTCCCAGCGCTGGAGAATCACCATCCAGTGGTCATAGTGATACGGCCTTTACCTTTGAGGTGGTAAGGTATTTTCTTTTCCATGGTTACAGTTACACGTCGTGGGTTTAACGGATAGGGTTACTCACACTTTATGAGATTTTTCAGAAACAAGATGGAAGGGTTACACATGTTAAGTAAGGTTACACAAGAGTTTAAAGAGTAGAGAAAAGCATGATACCAGTGATTGGAGATGGGCTGCGGCAGTGGTTAACGCCGGAAGATGGTTCTGGTAGGGCTTTGTCGCCGGAGGAGTGGAATGGACCGAAAGATTGCCTCATGTTTTGCTTATGGACCGCTGAATATTACCTCTTTTAGGAATAGAAAGTGGGTGGTTTTTCAAACGGGCCATACTTCTTTCGTCTAGCATGGGGAATCGGGCCTGGGAACGTTTTTTTTATTTATCAGCTTGTTAGGAATTTGCGTTCACTATTATTAGTTAACATAAATAAGTAATATATCCCTGATTTTTCATTCCGGGTATTTTGGGTTTTCGGTTTAGAGGTATAGGATCAGTTTGGGTATTTCTAGACTTTGGATTCGGGTTGGGTTTGGATCGGATATTTTGAATTCGAATTCAGATTATCCTAAGGTCTCAAAACTCCAAATTTTAGTATCTAAATTTGTCTAAATTATTCAAAAATACCCAATATGTCTAAAGATTTAGAGTATTTTTATCCAAATTTACTAAAAAAATAGTTTAAATAATCAAAAATATAAAATATTCAAAAATCTGAATATTTTAGACAATTACATTATTTAAATTATAAGTATTACTAATATATTATTACTATATAATAATATTGTAGATATATTCGGGTACCCGTTTGGATTCGGGTTCAGATCGGGTTCGGTTTTGGATTTTTGGATTTAAAAATTTAGAATCCGTCCGAGTATTTTAAAATTTTGGATACGGATTCAGGTCGGGTTTTTTGGATCAGGTTCGGATCGGATTTTTTGATCCGGGTATTTTTCCAAGGTCTAGCCATGACTGATCTTTCCTCAATTCTACATTAGGATATAACTTTATTTGACAATTTGCCATTTTTGATTTTCTTACTTAAAATGTTTGATGAATATCGTGTAAGATTATAAGAATGATACATTTTCAGGATTTGTTGAATTTACATAATTAACATTGTATGTACAAAGACTATATTGTGATATTTTTAATATCAAACTAAATCAAAGTTAGAACTTTTTTATAAAGAGATTTAAAGTTTACATGAAAATAGCAAACCTAAATTTGGCTTAGAAGATCTTTTGGAATAAAACTCGAGTATATGTTTGACTTATTTTATGATATTTTTTGGTACTTCCAATCGATAACCAAAATTCTAAATTTGAAAACATGAGTTTGTTCAATATACTTAACTTTGTACTCCTCTTTATTTTTCTTTCGATTCTCTATATTTCAAACTCCCATAATGCTAAATTGACTTTATTTTTCTTGGTTCCCCTTAATAAAAACTCTACATATAAGAGATGTGACCCATTTACTGTCCCAAAATGATATACCACCTTTTTCTTAATTTTTTTTAATGTTATCGGAAACAAATATGATCATTCTTTTGTCTAAACCGAATTAAAAACAAATCAAATACAAAATTGGTAGAGTTCGGCTATTGAATGTTGATAAAATATTTACATTTACAAAAATAACTTCATATATAAATTATATAGAAAACTTAGTTTTTGAAATTAACCCTGCACGTATGTGCGGGTCCGAATCTAGTTATAATGGCATTACCTGTAAATAAGTCCAAGCCTTTTTTGTTAAAACTGCTGTGAAATGTTTATAAAAATATGTTATAAAAGTATATTAAATTATATATCAGATTCTTTTATATATTAGTTTTGAAATGTTTATAAAAGTATGTTATGAAAAGAGGGGCTTGTTATTAAATTTGGAAAATAACAAACTGTTTTAATTTTTTAATGAAATATATAATTAAAATTAACTAATTAATGAGCGTGATAAGCTAAATGGTGTCTCGAACTCTTTGGCGACGACACATCAGCATGATTTTTCAGAAATGTCTCCCTATTAATATATAGAGGATATATATTGACTTATTTATGAGTTTTTGATAATTTCAATTTTTTTTAGAAAAAAATCTAAATCCCAAGACATGAGTTAGTTTTCAAAATAAACAACTTCGGAATATCTTTACAAAATTTCTCATTAATGTTTTTATATAACTACAATATATTATTAGAAATGTCACTAAAACTGGATCGAGGTCACCTATAGTAACATAATAATTAACTTACAAAATGATGCTAATAATAACTAAAATTGCGTCGATTGACACCAGTTGTGTGTCGACGCAGATTTGCTTTTTGTTTAGTTGTTTTTCTGTTGGTGCTTTATAAATTATTTTGGCTGCAAATAGATGCACAAAATTGAAAAAATGGGTTGAATAAAATTGGGTTGAATAATATTCAACTCATTCATCTCTAAAATAGTGGTTGAACAAGTTGAAGATTTTTCCTGTAGGATTAGTTTTTTTTTTCAACTTTTTGGGTTGAATGGGCTGAATAGTTTTTTCCAACCTTTACAATGCAAATGGTGAAAATTGGTTGAATAATTTTTTTCAACATGTTCAATCTCTTCAACCGTGCAACCATTTGCACCCTTTAATTGCTTTTGTATATAGCTTAGTAGATCGAAAGATCGTTTCACCGAGTATTTGTGTTAATATTCACGCCTCTCATGTTTGTTGTAGTGCTGGTAAAGTGTGACGTGTAATCATGACGATGTGGAGGAGGATGATCTGGGTCTCGGTTATGTGTTATTATTAGAACCTTGTTATAAGTTTGTTAGGTTGCTGAATTACATTGGTTATAGTTGTTATTTTATTGTGATATATTGGAGTTGGTTTAATATGTCTTCTGCTGTATATGTTGGTTATTGTTGTTTTAGCCTTAGGCATTCGGGTTTAGACATATAGAATCCGTTCGGGTTTTTATACTACCGGTTTGGGTGGGTATACCCGAACTCAAACAAACCATGAACAAAAAAAAATTAATTTTTTTTTTATAAACTAATATTTAACGTTTCACATTAAGAGAGAGATGCATTTAAGAGTGCACAATGGTTTAACATGCGCTCTTAAATGCTCAAGTTATTGGATTTGAATACCTACCTTAAGATGCATTTTTACATTTAATTCGAGATTCAGGTTCAGATAAAATGTCCAGGGATAGTTGGTTTGTTGCAATTAAATATTATTGAGTGTTTAATTATATTTTTTTTTTAAATAGGTCAGAACTAGAAATATGGTTTTTACTACATAAAGTATCAATCAATATGCAGAATACAATGTAAAAAATTCAAATAGTTTCAGTAAAACTCAATATAAGATTTTATATATACATGCATGCCAAACCTAGCCTTGTTATATAAAATTCGATTTTCAAAGTTAATAACTCACGTGATCGGGACATGTGTCAGTTTAAAAAAATAGAATTACAATAAATTAAACATTTAAACAATTTCAATAAATATAAGAAGATAATTATTATATGTATATAAGAAAAAGAATTAAGGAAATCATAAAATTAATTAATATAATATTACAACTAAAGAAATTATACCGTTAATTATTAAAATAAAATGTAGATGCTCACCTTTATATAAACAAGGAGAAAATCACATTTTAAACCCTCAAAGTGTCATTGAGTAGCACTTTAAACCTTGAGGTATTTTTCACTAACACTATAAACCTTTAAAATGATTTCACTAACACTTTAAACCTTAAAACTAAGTTTTCTATTTGCACCGCCATGAAAGATGATGGAATGTAATATCCGTCAACGTGAAATAGTTAAACTATGCTGGTTTGAATTAAATACTTGTTTAATAAATTTAATTTAATTATTTATTACGATTGATAAAAATATAAAAATACATCAAAGCAAAAAAAAAATGAAGAATCAGAGGTAAGGTTAAAACATTTGACAAATGTAAAATTTAAGATGACAATTTATTAGAAGATTCATTAGTTTCCAATAAGAAGTCAATCGATTTGAATCAGTGGAGATGCATATATCAAAAGGATTAATAATGTGAAGAGTAACATTGTAAAATTTTTGTCTACAATGAAGATGAACACAATTTTTTTTTCTCTTTATTTATTTATAAAAACTAAAAATAATTAGAATTTAAATTAAACCAACATAGTTTAACTATTTTGCGTTGATGGATATTATTGTTCCGCTATATTTATGGCGGTACAAAAATGAAAGTTAGTTTTAAGGTCTAAAGTGTTAGTTAAATCATTTTAAAGGTTTAAAGTGTTAGTAAAATCATTTTAAAGGTTTATAGTGTTAGTGGAATTCTTTCAAGGTTTAAAGTACTATCCAGTGACACTTTGAAAGTTTAAAATGTGATTTTCCCTATAAACAAGTAAAGCAATGTGACAATTTTGATAAACTATATTATAGATATATATATTTTTGTTTTGTCAAAATTTAACTATAAGATCAAACTTTTCTTTACAAAATCATATATTTGTATGAAAAATTGTAAAAAGTTATACTGCACATATTTTTTGATATGAAAAATAAAAATGTTACTCATTGCGATTGAGTGCATAGAATTAAAATCTAATTTCATTATAATGTAATGTACAGTGATATTGTATTTTAAAATCGAATGTGTAAACTCTAAATCCGGTATATAAAAAAAAATACAATTTAAAATTTTACATAGTTATCTTATACCTTAGTAAATATATAATTTGATCAAGTTTTAGTTTATTTGATTTGTTTCTATATATACGTAATTAGAAAATATATTAAGTATTAAAAAATAAGACAAAAAGGTCTTAGACATTCATAAATAAAATTTTCCAAAAATTAGTTGTAGAATTTTTCCAGACTAAAGAAAAAGAAAGAAGACATTTATAAAGAAGACATTTCTTTAATTAATTTAGGTTAAAAGCTCAGACTAAGGCATGATAAACACGAGGAAATCATCGTTGAAGAGATGAGAGAACCATCGTTGAAGAAAGAAGAAAGAAAGACGAGGAAATCATCTCCGACGTCGTTTTCTTTGTTACCGTACGACATTGTGCTCAACTGTCTCGCTCGTGTGTCGAGAACCCATCATCCAATATTGTCTCTCGTCTCCAAAAGTTTTAGATCACTCGTGGCTACGGCTGACCTCTATGCCGCACGATCACGCATCGGAAACACCGAGGAGTGCCTTTGTGTCTGTTTAAAAATGAAAGACAACCCTAGCCCTAGATGGTACATACTTTCATCAGAACACAAGTTGATACCAGCCCCTCCGTTTCCTTACGGCCAATATCCCAGTTTCTCAGCTGTTGTCTCAATTGGTTGCCATATTTACATAATCGGCGGAAGTGTCTCACAGGGAAAGAGAAGCAGGAGAGTGTATCTTCTCGATTGTAACTCCCACCAATGGCGTCGACTCCCCAAAATGTGTGTAGGTCGAAAAGCAGCGTGCGCTGATGTCGTTGACGGTAAGATCTATGTACGCGGAGGCTGCAGCGAGAAGTACCAGTTCACCGAAGTATGGAAAGAAGTTTACGACCCAATGAATCAAACTTGGGAGCTAGGTTTCCGCCCGCTGAAACGAGTAGGTTTCATGTCGTCTGATTTAAGATTGGTTCGAGCTAATTTGGCTTGTGCCAGAAGTCTGTATAACCGTGCCCTTGAGCGTGGCTTTTACAGTAATTTTTGCGTGTTAGCGATAGGGAAAAACGAATGGTGCAAAACAAAGGTAGATAGAGGCCATGGGACACTACTTTTCTCTGAGTTAAATTAAACTCTTGGTCGTGGACTAGCGTTGCGGGACTCGAAGAAATGTCGTCTCATCATCTGATCTCGGTGGCAAACTCTAGCAGAAAAGGAAGGAGAGTAACAGTTTGGTGGAAGAAGACGGTGGACTTTGGCCTTAAAACCGAGATTTGGTGTGCAGAGATTTTGTGTGAGAGACGAACAGACGGAATGGTTTGGGGAGTCGTAGAATGGTCTCAGAATGTGTTTACTTTCCAGGGACATGAACCGGATCCCCGTTTCTTCTTTGGCCACAATGCTATTGTGACACGATGATAGCTGAAATTTATTTATTTTCTTTTCAGTTTTGATTTTGTTTTTAATATATTAATGGTGATAGACATTGCAAATCATATACTACATTTTCTCCTTCAATTTTTAAATAATATCATTTTTTCTTAAGCATAATAGAATGGCTGCCTACCTAATAAGCTAGATATTGATAAGACTAAAGAACAATATATAAAGTAGAATCCAAGCATTTTTTTCTTTTTCATTTTGTATTCATGAGTATTTACATATTTATAGCTTAAACTTAAATAAAGAAAATCTAACATATAACATAGAGAATATATGTTTGACAGTTTGACACCTAACATATATAAAAATCCAATCTATTAATAATACAAGTAGCAATCCATAAATCAAAGTTATGTTATGATTATATTTAAACAAGTCTAACTTTATACAATATAATCTAGTTTTAATAAGTTTGTACAGAGAAATTAAATAAATTTTTAAGCTATAAATATGTATACACTCTCATGAGAACAGATAAATGATCCATACAAAAAGTTCGATTTTATATTCTTTTCTCTAGTTGCCTAAGGTAAAATATATACTTGACATTATTCTGTTGTGGTATTGGCTTTATAGACAGATAAGTAATCATAAGTCATGCAAAATGAAGCAGTTTCTTGGATTCAACTTTATTATTCAAACAAAGACCAAATATGGTGGTCCATTTACAGTTTCTACATGCATACATGTTTCGTGGTTCTACCATTAACATTCACATGATTGTTCTCTATATAAGTCATCTTAACCTCTTTCTTGTTCATATACTAACGCAGAGTAATAATTAAACCGACAGAAAAAAAAAACCAAGAAAATGGAAGCTAGAGTAATTTCTTGCACTACTTCTGGAGACGACAGGGTCGTGAAGATTGCTGTTCCGAATCATCAAGCGATTGCCAAATACAAAGCGGGAGAAAACGAAACGACCATTGTTGTTTCCGATGATGCATGCTCCGAGAATGGTGTCAAAGAGATTAAGAAGTGTTGCGAGAAGCTAGGTTACGTTTACGAAGGCAGACTCAACGAAGAATACACTCGAACCAACACCGGACCCGGTTTGGTCTGAAATTTTCATAATTTCAATTTAACTATCTATATGTTTTACTCTTTCTGCATTTGCTTTCTATGTACTATGTTCTTAATTATCTTGGTGATTTGCTTCTATGAATGAGTTTTTAAAGTTATTAGTTTTTATTACATTAAATACCTTTTTGCGTCTAGATTACATTTCTTACAACGCTGACTTTAACCTTACATATCACTGACCTCTGTGTCTGGAGAGATTGGTTCGGTTTTCTGAGTAGTAATGGAGATGGCTTCTTCTATAGCTTGAAAGAACGTAGCAATTTTGTAAGTAAAGAACCCAACCAACATTGGGATCAACTCCAAATGCATGAATCCATACTCGGGAACAAGTATTCTGCATATACATGAAGTAGCACGTAAATACGATTTGATGTAATCAAGTTGATCTTGATGGAAGACATACTACAAATGCACAAGAGAGAGAGACACTTACGCGTTCCATCTATTGAATATCATAACCAACACAACGGGGACTAGTAACCGTGGCTGGTTAGCTGCACCTCTATCAAATCAATTCAGTGAAAAGAACAGAGATAAGTGAGTGAGTGGCATTAATATAGATAACCAAAAGGAATTTGAATATAAACAAGTAGAAGTAGTACTTGACAACTCCTCTGGCTCCATCTGCCATGGCATCTACAGAGTTACCAAGCATCCTCATATACGCAAGTGAACCCATCAAACCAGCACCAAAACTGTAAAAGAATTTTAAAACAAGAAACCAAATAAAATGCAATCAGCTGATTTTACAATTCTTGACAGAGGTTTTGATGTTCTTTGCAGGAGAAGACAAACCTAAGTGCTATCTCCGGAGTGTATGAGATGTAAGCTGAGACTAAACCTACACCACCAATACCCAATGTGAGAACCTGTATCTTCTTTTTAAGCTGCAGAAAACAATCCAAAAGTCAAGAGACTAGTAAGAACTGAACGCCTCAAAAGGTAATGCCTTTCATGAGATCACAAACCGTTAAATGATTAGCTAGCTTTAGCTAATAAAAGAAGGTACCTTGAAATACTGTTCCCTGTCTTTAGCAGCCTGTACTTCTGGGTCACCACGTGGCCGCCTCAACTCCCTAAACATCACATCCTGTCGCACAAAACAGAATTTGAAAGAAAGGAATCAAGAACCAAGGTCTATGTTTCTCAATATTCTGATCAATGTTCCTAATGAAAAATGATCGATCATTCAGTTGGTCTGAAACTAATCAAGTCAATGAACAAAAGTGATCAATCAAGGTCTATGTTTTTCAATTCTGATCAATGTTTCCAATGAGAAATGATCATTCAGTTGGTCTGCAAAGATAAACTTACACTGCCACCAGTTGCAGCCTTAGTTGCTCTATCCCATTTGTCTTGCTCGCGACGTGTTGGTGCCAGTTTCCATTTAGGAGACGCAATAGCCTTACTCTAATTGACATTGAAACAAAGAGTAGAGACAACAACAACTAAACAATGCGGCTTCGTCAAATTGGCAAAATGATAATAATCAAATAATCTCACCATCTGTTTTTTAGCTTCTGAATTGGAAGTCTCACGTCGATCTTTCAGAAAGGATTTAGAAGACGATGCAAGCTCTTTGCTTAAATCAACATCCATACTGTTTTTTTTTCACAGATAACGACAACAACAACAAAGCAACCATTTTTAATCAAATTCAAACTACAAGAAAATAAAGTTGAGATTTTTATGAGTTTTAAAGAAGAGAGAACCTGTCAAGATTCATAACTCTGCTAAAGCTCAGAAACCCAGAAGAATCTTCCTGTTTGCATATCACAAGACAAAATTAAGTCTTTGATTCAAATTTGTAAGCAAATCACAGAAGCATAAAGATGGAACCTTTGAAGGAGATGGGTCGAGAGAAGAATCATCATCGGGGTCATCGAACAGTTTCTTCATCTGATCCATAAAATCTCTGTTCCAGATCAAATCAGTGGAAGTAATGGGATCTTCTTTTTCTCCTCCCCAGTACTTGCGGAGCTTGGTGGTAGTCGGAGGACCACCGTACTCTCCGGGAGAAACGCCGGTGGACCATTTCTCAGGTTTCTTGTTGGGTAGAATGATTTTGGTTGGTAGACGAGGATTGGGTGATTGATCTTGAGGAACCGGTGGTGTTGTTGATGTCGCTGAGATGTAACTAAGAATCGCCATGGATGAGTTTCTTGTGGAGTGATACGAGTTTTTCCAAAATATCTTAGTTTGTGGTAATTTTGGGGTTATTCTGTTTTTTTTTCTTCGACTTGTGTTGTGTGATATATTTTTTAATTTCAAATATTGAAAAATGTAAAAAATACAAATAAAAACTGATTAGTCTTTGGCTATTTTGCCAATTTTTTTTTTTTTTTTTTTTTTTTGTCAACAAAAGAATCAGCTCAAACGAACCAATTAGGGGGAAAATTGTTTACAAACAAAACATGATACGGGGAGGTACGCGCTTGGCGTGCCAAAGAATCCGCACTAATATTAGCTTTTCTTGAAATAAAAGATAAAGAAAAAGATGTAAATTCTTCCCTATCAATCTTGATGTCGTCCAGATACGTCGAGAATGCTGGCCAGTCGGAAGGAGAAGACACCATCTTCACCAAATCTGAGCAGTCTGTATAGAAAGCCACGTCTCTGAAATCATGACCGATCATGCAGCGCATCGCCCAAAGGAAAGCTTCAGCTTCAGCATGTAAAGGAGATAGACTTTGTCGGAAGGTCCTAGCGCCCATCAACGGAGACACAGCTTGGAGCGAGGTACAACACCAGCCGGCACCTGCAAATTGGTCTTCTGCTTTCCATGAACCATCTATGAAACAGCGGTGACCCGAAAAAACTGTTGGAAGGGAAGTAGTATCCGCCCTTACAGATAGACCTACAGGGATAGGGTGATAGATATCTAAATCCTCCTCTGCCTGAGCCTGCTGCCACCTTGTAGCTTCACCTTCTGCAACCCTAACAATATCCTCCGGTTGCTCCACAATATTTTCAAAAACACGTGCATTCCGTGCTTTCCAAATATACCACATTAGCCAAGGAAAAGCCGCAACATGAGCCCCAGGATTCTGCTGCCCTAAGAAGTGATCCACATTCGCATACACCGAATCCGTTGGAAAGGAAATCGGGCCCACCGGCACATGGGCTAAAGCCCAAACCTGACGGGCAGGAGGACAAGTAAAGATGGCATGATTAACTGTTTCCTCATCAGCTCCACAGCGTACACACCCTATATCACAAGCAATACCACGTCGTCCCAAGTTTGCCGAAACTGAAATACAACCAGATAAAACCTGCCACATAAAGTGTTGAATTTTAGGAGGATAGTGAGCTCTCCAAACACCAGCAAGGAGAGGTGTAATCTCCGGACCAGAGCCACGAGCCAGAAAAGTCCGATTTACATCAAGCCGTGCAGTGTGATAACCCGATTTAACAGTGTACCGTCCTGTTTTCGTGAAATGCCAACCATAAGGGTCATCCCTCTGGTTTCCTCCTAATGGGATAGCCTGGATCAAAGCCACATCGGATGGATCAAAATGCTCCTGGAGCATGTCCATACACCAAGTATTTGTCCGACAATCAATTAATTGATTCATTTGAAGAGAAAGGTCCTTTACCAGGCCCTTACTTAAAGCTGGTCTCGGGAATTGAGCTGGCACCCAAGGATCAGACCATATGGAAATGGTGTCCCCGGAGCCAACCCGTTTAATGAGTCCTTTATTAACCAGAGAGCGAGCGGAACAGATACTCCTCCACCCGTAGGATGGGGAGTAAGACCTAATTGGATCCAACGGATGTGTATTCCTATAATACCGACTTTTGAAGACCCTGGCAAACAGTGAGTCCGGAGCATCAATAAGCCGCCATAGCTGCTTGGCCAAAAGGGCCGAATTAAAATCATCCACATTTCGAAAACCGAGTCCACCCAGCTGTTTGCTAACACATAATTTTTCCCAGGCAAGCCAATGCATGCCCCCTGTTTGACCATTAGTGCTCCACCAAAAATTTGCCACTGCACTAGTAAGTTTTGATGTTATTGTTTTTGGCAACCGAAAATAAGACATCACAAAAGTTGGCACCGCAGTAGCAACCGATTTAATCATTACTTCTTTCCCACCTTTTGAAAACAAATTTGCCGTCCAACCATTCGTTCGACCCTGAAGCCGTTCGCGAACAAAAGAAAAGACTTTGGTTTTTGCCCCACCCAAACTTTCTGGTAAACCTAGATAGGAACCCATTCCTCCCAAAGTTGTGATCCCAAGGACATCATGCAATTCCGATTTTAAAGTGTCATCAATTTTGTGGCCAAACTGGACCGATGACTTTGAAAAATTTATTTGTTGGCCCGAAGCAGATTCATATTGTTTTAGGATATCCAAAATAACCCGGCATTGCTCTCTATTTGCCTTACAAAAAAACAGACTATCATCTGCAAACAACAAATGTGTAATAGGTGGGCATTTATTTGCCACCTTTATCCCTGTAATGAGCTTGTCCCTTTCTGCCTTCCGAATATTTGCAATTAAAACTTCTGTACATAAAATGAACAAATAAGGAGATAAAGGGTCACCCTGCCGGGGCCCCCTATGTGGAATAATCAAGCCATTTGGCTGGCCATTAAGAAGAACCCTATACTCAACCGAAGTGACACAAAACATTATCCATGACACCCACATCTCTGCAAACCCCATTTTGTGTAATAAAGCCGCCACAAAGTCCCACTCAACCCTATCGTATGACTTACTCATGTCCGTTTTTATTGCCATAAACTTTCCTTTATAAGACGGATTGGTGCGTAAGGCGTGAAACATTTCTTGAGCAATAAGGATATTATCCGATATCAACCGACCAGGAACAAAAGCCGATTGGGTCTCAGAAATAAGACCAGGTAAAACCTTCTTAAGCCGCTGACACAGAATTTTTGAAATAATTTTATACCCCACGTTACAAAGGCTAATCGGACGCAATTCGGCCATCCTAGTTGGCTTAGCAACCTTTGGAATAAGACAAATATGTGTGCGATTCAGATCCTTGTCAAAAATCCCCTCCACAAAAAACCTATTAACCAAACCCACAAGGTCCAGTTTAACTATACTCCATGCTTTTTGGTAAAACAAAGCTGTCATCCCGTCCGGACCAGGGGCCTTATCTGGGTGCATCATAAACAAAGCTGACTTCATCTCAGCCTCCGTTGCAGGACCTACGAGCCGCTCATTCTCCTCATCTGTAATAACCGGATTGATCTCCCTTAAAATCTCCTCGAAGTTGGCCAGATTTGTTGAAGTAAACAAATCCTCAAAATACGATACCGCCGTGTTACAAATATCTGCATCCTCAGTCGACCAGATATCATCCTTAGAAAACAAACCAGTAATCTGGTTACGAGCACGTCTCTGCTTTGTTTGGGCATGAAAATATTTTGAATTTTTATCCCCCAAACGCATCCATTTATTCCGGCTTTTTTGATACCAGTAGATTTCTTCATCCCCATAGGCCTGGCGTAACCGATTTTGTAAATCCGAGATTGCAGAGGGAGGAATGGAATCATCCGCCAGAGCCACTTCTAATTGTCGTTTTAAATCCTCAATGGTTTCCCTACCGAAAGGAACTTGGGATTTGCGCCACTGGGAGATTGCCCTTCGGCAATTCACTATTTTGTCCACAAAATAGTTTGCTCCCGGGGCCAAGTCCCTATCCCAGCCCGAAGTAATCGCATCCATCAACCCCGGCTTACCAATCCAGCGACGGTCAAACATAAAGCTCCGCTTCCCCCGCAACCGCTTGGCACCAATATTAACCAAAAGAGGTTTATGATCTGAAGCTATCATCGGCAAATATTCAGTCACTGTGTCCGGGAATAAATCATGCCAATCCTCGTTCCCTAAAGCCCTATCCAACCGACATCGTATTGGTTTTTTATCCCGCCAACCCCTCCAAGACAAACAATCACCAAGATAGGGAAATTCCAAAAAACCACAATCCTGGATCATTCCATTAAAGGAAAGGAAAGAGGAAGGATGGCGTAACTTCCCACCACGTTTTTCATTGTTTCCTCTCAGTTCATTAAAATCTCCAACCACAAACCAAGGGGAAGATCGAGTAGTACTAAGTCGTATTAAACGTTCCCAAACCAAATCCCGATTCTTAGGAACGGGATCACCATAGATGAAAGTTAAGTGAATTATCCGACCTTTAAAAACCGCTTCAATGTCAATTAGCCTATTAGACTCAAACAAAATCGTGACCTGAAGATCAGCTTGATTGAAAAAAAGAGCCATACCACCACTACAGCCAATAGGTTCAACAGTTTTTAAATTCTTATATCCAAAATGACCAACAAATTTTTCCAAAACAAAATACGGTTGTTTTGTTTCCATGAGAAATAAAAAATCTGGCCGATGTTTGTTCCATAGATCCCGGTGATTTCCAATTGTAGCCTTGTTACCCAGGCCTTGACAATTCCAACTGACTATATTCATGGAAAAAATTGCAGCTGGAGGGGGCAAAGATACCCACTGAGACCTCCTCCCACCCTAGGGAAAAAGAGATCAGAATAAAACACACCGAGACACATTAGAAACATAACCGAAAAAGAGGTGGAAAACATACAACCCAGAAAACTATGAAGGTATTTGTAGGAGATATTTTCAACATATGTAATATAAGGCCCAAGGATACCAACTAATACCCGACCGCTAGAGGTTGTACCACACATATAATTTCCATGTATTGTTAAGAAAGAAATTAACAGGCCCAACAAAGGCCCAAGGACCAATAACCACAAAAACACCACACCCAATCGTTTGTAGCATCCATACGTAATCCAACACTGAAGCAAAAATGTAAAAGGGACAATGAACCAAAGGAAAGGCGAACAAGGGTTTATTATTACTTGTAAAGTAGATAGACATCGGGCACAAGCCCAAAGAGTACAAAGCAAAAAAGCCAATAAAAACCAAAGTGTGAAGAAAATACAACCATACAGATCAACCGTTGGTGTCTTATTCGAAGGAGACAAAAGAGAAGAAAACAAAAAACACAAAGAAACCCAGACCAAGACTGGCTCACCACCTTGCTGCCCTTGACTTACTACACTCATCAATTAACTGAATGATTTGGAGGCTTTCCTCCTTGATGAGAACCAAATTTCCCATTCGGTCCACCACCTTTGGCGACAACCTTCTTGCGCGGAGAGGTAAGAGAAACCATATTCCGTTTTTTGGTACTAGCACCTGGTAGAACACCCTTTTGTTTCACCAATCTGGCCTGTGAAGTAGGCACAATTCCCCCAGCTGCTCCACCCTGTGTCGTAACCACAGAAGCATCTACAGCAACATCACTAACCTCCTCACTCGAAACGTGATCAGAGAGGACCACCCCATCCTGACCCTCATCAGCACCCCCCTCATCCGTTAGATAATTGTCTTCTTGGGGAGACCCCTTTGATGCCATACCTTGTTCCTCCATAATAGTGTCCATAAAGCCCAAAGTATGATCCGTGGTTTGAAACTCCTGCCCCAACAGGTTCCCTAGATCCTCAGAAAAAAGAACCTCTTGCTGTGACAGTTCCATAGAACCTGAGACTGGTACACTGGGAAACAAAGCCTTGCACACCCTTTTTTCAGCCCCCTGCACAATAGCCGAACCCGACACAGCAGGTTGACCACCCGTAACCACAGCCACCTCCCCTTGAGGACCCATAAGATCATCAAGCATCTTCTGTTCATTAGCAGAAAGACTGATTTCCACATCACTAGAACTAGAATGAGCTATACCATTCCCTAAGACAGCAACCTGGGAAATGGGAACAGGAACAGGAACCGCAGATGTATCCTTCGTCACAAACTTCTCATCCACATGAGAACTCTTTTTAGTCTTCCTCCACTTGCTGCCAGAACTCTGATTAGCCCGATAATGACCTGCCTGATGCCCTACACCACGCCCAGTCCCATGAGCAGAACTTTGATGAGACGCCCCTGAACCAACACCACTCAACCCCGAACCAGTTCCATTAGCCCCACCATTAACCATTGCACCCTTATAACTCTGGAGCTTGTCCTCTGGTCGAGGAGGAAGACTATCGTCAAGACGCTGCTTCCCCTTGTCACCAAACAACGGACAGCGGCTTGTATCATGACAGAAACTATTACATCGCCGACAGAACCCATACAGACGCTCATATCTCAGAGAGATTGTTGTCTCCTCGCCACTATGAAACTCAACAGTAGCTTCAAAAATCAGAGACTTGAAACCATTCAGCAAGACCTTCACCCGGCCATTATCCAAATCGACCTCCTCAACCTCACCCAGATCTGCTCCAATGGTACGAAAGGTTTCATCTGCCCAGAAGTGCAGAGGGACACCCATCACACGGACCCAAAATTTGATGAGACAAGGATATCTCGAATCCACCACCGGCTCCCATCTGACCAAAGAAAGCATCCAATGGTCAAAATGGTAGGGTTCCATCTTCAAAACCTCCTGAATGTCATCCTCTTGGTCAAAATCAAACTGAAAGCGCCCCAAACAGAGATCAGCCCCAACCACTCTCTCCTCCATCTTCCATATCCGAGGAAGCATAAACAACAAAGCTTTCATATCTTGCACAGCTGGATTCATGCATCTACCAATCAAGGTTTTAGCATAACCCTCAATTAAAGCCGTATTATCAAAGCGTGGAACCTTGATCTTCAGCTTAGTCCCAGACCCCGAAGAGCTCCCCGCCGTACCCTGAAGCAACAAACCACTCTGTGACATGACTCGCGTCGGAACCCAAGAGAGAAACAAAAAACCGATGGAAAGAAAAAGAACTTTATAACACGGGAAAGAACCACAATGAAATCTCAGGAGACAAGCTCGAAACAAAAGTGGAGGATAAGATAGAAAGACAGACCGTGAGGAGAATTTATAGTCCAACACGGAAGACCAAAACACCAAGTCACATAAATCCGGAGCCTCAAGGGAAAAAATCACTATCCCGCGAGCGTCGCATCTGAGATCTCTATAATCTCGACCCTGAATTAGTGCCCATGATAAGCCATAATCTGAAAATAAAATATCCGAGAGAAACCTCGAGTCAAGTCCTCTGAGTCCCTGAATCAGCGCCCTCGCACCCCAAAGAAAAGGAAACGAAATCAAATCGATGCATCCGAGATCATCGCCATAGTGAACCCAGACAGAAAATGAAAAAGACCCCAATTGCTCACTCCATGAATCCAAAAGAAAAGAATAAAATCCCAAAAATTGAAACCCAAGAATCCGATAACTCCCTCTTAGATCCACAAGATCCTGACCCAGCAAAACATAATCAACCACAAAGAATCTCAAGAAGAGATCCACCCTCATCGAAAGCCAATCAAAACCGAAGCAAAAAACCAAATCACAAAACTTAGAAATCGATCTTCGTAGATACGAGAGAGAGAGTTTTTCTCTTTTTTAATTTTGTTATTTTTCTTTCTTTTACGAAGGGGAGGATATTTGCCAATTATTCTGAAGAATAATGTATAATGCAGAAAAAAAATTCTTTATTTAAAATAAAAAGAAACTTAAAATTAAAAAAGGGAAAATAATCTCTTTTATAAAAAAAAACGAAACCAAAACAAAGATGATTTTTTTATTGAAAACAATCTTAACCTAATTGCATTCTGTTTAACATATACAGCTCTAGTTGTTGTAGGTTTCTTCAACTGAGACAAAGATATTAGGACACAAATCAATACACACAAGTGCACAAGGATTCATCAAAAGTAAGAGTCAGATGATTAAAGAAGACAGGATTAGCGAATTACCTGACGATGTGCTCGCAGAGATATTGTCGCTTCTCGAGACAAAAGAAGCAGTGTCTACTATGGTTTTGTCGAAACGATGGCGGTCTCTTTGGCCGGTCCTATCACAACGCATGTATTCACAACTCATGTATATCAAGTTGAAGATACTTTTCAAGATTGAAACGGTACGTACTACTGATATAATTGTTATGCTAAAAAAAAAAGAAAGAAAAAAACCAACGTTTTGATTATATATGTTCGTTGCAGGTTACTTCTCCGGGCTTGGACTTGACGATTGTAGTTTTTATCGCACCATATAAAGTAGATTGGTTGCAACCATTTATGTGGTTTCTTCAAAAATCTCCTCTTATACTACGAGATTTTCGCATCGTCGACAAGGTTTAATTACCCCACTGATTTCTTTTTTTATTAATGGACTAATAAACATCTAAACTGAACTAGTTAAACGTGATGTATAATTGCACAGTACTTAGATATTATCTTTTGATGTTGTTTCATAGACAAACTCGGATTTCCCACTTTCATTCCACCCACCGGTTTCTGTTCCAGAATGTTTGTCAACCCATCTCGAGATCTTTCGGTGGCACGGCTATGGAGGACAAAACGCAGAGAAAGAAATTCTGAAATACATACTTGCCAGCTCTAAGTGTTTAAAAAGAGCTTTCATCTCCATTGAACCCCGTGGTCGTCGCAAAGATATAAGAAAGAACAAGATGAGGAGAGAGTTAGAATCTATGCCTAGGGCTTCACTATCATCTAAGCTTCTCTTCTACGCTTAATCCATTCGACGTCAAAAATGATCTTTTTTTATTTATTAGAATTCTATTTGATTTCAAGATTTATGAACTACGTATTTGTTTTATACTTAAAAAAAGGTGTTATTAATTTCTCGTATGAAATCATTAATTCCCATACATAGCCGGTTTATGACTTCATTCGCACGTACGTACCAAGTTTCTCACACAAATCACAAGCCAAGAAGGAAACGAAAACGGCTTTTCAGTAACCAAACGTGAATTTTACAAGCGAAAATATGATCGGATGACACAAGCATCATGCTGCAGGTGTTGCAGTCATTAATAATACACAAGCATGATACAAAATCTAAAGTATCTCAAAAAGTTTTAAGATGTTTCCAGAACTATGAAGATGAGTTATTAATTTTTTGTGGTAATTAAAAATTACAAAAAAAGCTCTTATTTTTCTTTACATAGTTAATAACCACCGGCACTCTTTCCAAAAATGCTCCACCAAAAAATTCAACTTGCTATATTTTTGGGATAAGGAATATGGAAAATTTAGGAACAAGAAACAAAAAAAGGATTCTTAACTTAAAAAATGGAAGGGTAGAGAGTTTATATAAAACTCGAACCCTATAAACTTTAGTTAGCTTCATTGAGAAGAAACATATGTTGTTAGGTCGTCGGCTTTTGCTTAATATGGCTGGGACAAAAGTCAATACAATACACAGTGCAAAACCATTCGTAAAGAGTGAGAAAGGGAGAATTGAAGACAGGATCAGTTCGTTATCCGACGATTTGCTCGTTAGTATATTGTTGTTACTCCCTACGACAGAGGCCGTGTCTACGATGATTTTGTCAAAGCGATGGCGGTCTATCTGGACGATGCTACCAGAACTGGAGTACATAGATAGTGACTATAAACAAGTTCCTGGGAAAAAGAAAGAAAGCATTTGGTTGTTTCTTGATGAGTCATTGCAACTCCATAAGGCCCCTTTATTACAAAGATTAATTATAGAACTAGGTCCAGGATGTCCCGTTGATGTTGATGCTGATATCATAAAGTGGATTGCTTATTCAGTTGAGCTCAAGGTGAAACAGCTATACTTCAAACTCAGCTGGTTGTCAGTGCCTATCATCTTGCCTGAGAGCCTTTACGTATGTGAGACACTTGTTGGCCTTACAATTTCCGACAAGATTCTCTTGGATGTTCCTTCCCCGGTGTGCCTCCCAGCCTTAATAAATCTTTTTCTTGACTCTGTAGTCTACAAAGACGAAGATTCTCTTGTTAGGTTTTTATCAGGTTGTCATGCTCTTCAGAATTTAAATGTGGAACGACATGACAATGACACCCTGGAAAATTTCAGGGTTAAAGTGCCTTCTCTAAAGACCTTATGTTATACTTACGTAAAACTAGAAACAAAAGGAAACATGGGGGGATCTTTGGTTATAGATGCTGAAACTTTAGGAGAAATCTACCTGAAAGATTATTCGGGAAACTCTTGCTTGATTGAGAACAAGCCTCGGCTTGACAGGGCAACTATCACCGTTTTATGTTATCCTACTGACAACTTTATGAAATCTCTTTCCTCGGTCAAGAGTCTCGTCATGCTTTTGAGCATTGAAACGGTAGGCAGTGCTTTTTCAACCTCACTTTTATTGAATTTAAGACCACATTTTCAACGTTGACTTATTTGTTGGAATATATGTTCATCGCAGGTTGTGTGTTGTCACGCTATTAACTTCGCCCAACTTATAGAGTGCACAATATTTTTATATCAGTTGGACTGGTTGCAACCATTTATGTGTTTTCTTCAAAATTCTCCTCAACTAAAAGTTCTTCTCATTGACCAGGTTCATGTATATATAGTTTTGGTTGACTAATTAACAAATTCAAATTGAAGTAAATTTGTTAGTTACATATATATCTTGTTGTTGCTTCACACAGTTAGATGGAGATTTTCCACTCTCGTTCATCCCACCAAGTTCTGTACCGGGATGTTTGTCAACCCATCTCGAGATGTTTGAGTGGAAAGGATACAGAGGACGAGAAGGAGAGAAAGAAGTTGTAAGTTACATATTTGCCAACTCCAAGTATTTAAAAAGAGCTGCAATCAGCATAGAACCTTGCAGTCTTGAAAATAAAAAGAAGATGATCAAAGAGTTGAAATCTGTGTCAAGGGTTTCACCATTATCTCGGCTTCTCTTTTCTCCACTCAAGTGGATTCCGCGGCATAGTACTTATTGAAGATGAATTGAGTAACTGACTGATCTAAAATCAGGGATCATGTATGCTTTTCGACTTCAAACTAATATTTTATAGGCTTTCTACTTATTTGAGTTATTTGACTTCCAAAATCTTGAAATGCTTGTTTGATAATAAAAATATGTTTTCTTATAATATGGTGAAACATCGGAGTGAATGTAAATGGCTCTTTTGAAGATACTGTCATATATATAGCTCACTCCCACTACTTGCGTGGGCCTCGCTTCTATCAGCACAAGTTTACGCAGAATTGATATACATTTATAGAACTCTGAACAAGCGGTGCTAGAAAAAAAAAAAAAAAGATAGGAACAATTATATCAGAGGAAAGAATAATAAGCACAAGAGCATAAGAAAGAAACAGATCACGTAGAAGCACTCATATGGAAGCCTCGAACAAAAAATTCCTGTAAGAATGTGGCCAAGTCAGAGTCTCAGAAGTTTGTTTGTAGATGTCCAAACATTTCCTATCTATTTTATAATATTATCAAAGTCTAATAAACTCTGTGGCAATGATATATCAAGTCTGCTTCAACCATCATCGACTGGTCTTTTTTTGTTTTGTTTATAACAAACCTTCATTTTCATTACTTAAACCATTTGAACATGGTACCAGTTACAAAAGGGGTTACATCATTATGCCTCCAAACGAGTAACACCTACACAATAAGAACAAAATAACAACTAAGCGAGATGCTTAAACGAGTAACCGAGTAACACCTACATCATCGACTGGTTAGGAACGAGCTGCTTAAATTAAGCACCCTTTAAGATATAATCTGCAAAAAGAAAAGGACTTTGCATGAACCAACACCTTAGATATGCAGCTAAGGTGTGGGAACAAATGAACATAATAATTCAAGAAAAGACATAGGAAAATGCTATGATTTTAACACAATAAACAAGAAAAGAACAGTGACCACAGATACACATGCAGTGCATCTTCAAAACAAGTATAGATGAATATAGTGCGTAACAGAGTATGCCACAAATTACAAACCTACTTGGGCAAGTTCTCTACCCAAATGATCTTATCATAACAAAAGCTCTACATATAAGTGGCGCAGCAGTAACGGAGAATTAATATAGAGTCAAGTTTTCGAGAAAACTCCTGATTTATAAAATTTGAAGGTGCTAAATAATGAAAGCTGAAACAGAACCTATAAAAATAGGGATCCAAATCGACCTAAAAGGAACAAAAACCAATGGATATACTTCGGTTACTACTTTATGCATATTGCCCACACAAATGCAATAACGACCTTTGATGTATCCCACCAAAAAGTTTCCTTAGCTTGAGCTTCCAAGGTGAGTGCTTTTTGATGTGCTTCATAAATAGTGAGAGGGTTGAACAAGCTAAGAGTGTGTCGCATCTTCTGTTTCCGCAAGCCGCCAATGAAACGTGCCACCACTTGTTGGTCTGAATCCTGCAGATTAAGATGCCTCAAAAGCGAAAAAAACTCAGTGGAATATTCTTCTACTGATCTCCATCCTTGTCGCAAGTCATACAAGCATTGGAACATCACTTGATCAGAGATGACTGGTGAGAACATCTTACGCATCCTCTTCTTCAAACTTTCCCATGACAAGATTTTAGGTTTACCCGAACGTGCGCGCGACGTTTGTAGTTCCTTCCACCAAGCTGCCGCTTTGCCGCGAAATAGCCTTGTAATGATAGGAACACATCGGTCCAAAGGTATGCCTTTGGACTTAAGAGTCTCTTCGACCGAGAAGATCCAGTCAACAAGTTCTTTACCTGATTGTCGCCCATGAAACTCCGGAAGTCCAAGCTTTAACCCCTGCTCCCACTGCAAATCGTCCTGCTGGTCAATGATAGCGAAAGGATTGTCTCCAATATCAGATTCTTCTTGTGGCTGTACATTGACGTGCACAGGAAGATTATGTTCATGCTCACGTTGCAGGGCGAGAGCTTCCACCGCCTTTGCCAACTGCTGGATCTGTTCTTGTAGACGCGTGATTTCAGTGTCTGTCGTCGCAGGTCTGGCCATGGCGTAGTGTTCCAAAGATGCTGAATATCGAAACTATTTTACTTATAGGGTTCCAAATGTAGGGTTTTAGTCGACCTAATTAGACTTTGGAAACAAGTTTAGTTGCCACGAAATTATACTAAAGAACTTGGTAAAATTATACTAAAGTTCATTAAAATATTTTAGTTGCCACGAATTTTTTTAGTGGCTATACCAATTTTCCTAAATTGCAGTACATATATTTCGTTTCCTTGAAAAAACTCTGTTTTCTGTATTTTTTGGTAAAACAGGACGTTTACTTTTATTTTATAAAAATCGAGTTTCTATTTTTATCTAGAAAGCTATTAATATTTGTAATCTCTCATTAAATACAAAATTTGATCAAATGAAATTTTCATTTTTATATAAAATGTTATATGATACGCAAGACTTCTAATAATTTTTTACGTTTATGTGTTTTAAATTCATAAGGCCTAAAAATAATTATAATATTATAAGATTGGATTTGAGAATTTTATTTGGATAATATACTAACTTTTGAATACTTTCATTACTTTTTATATTGATATATATATTAATAATTATGGATAAATATATATATATATATATATATATTTATCACGGCAAAAAATATCTGGGGACCTCGACCAAGCCTTGATAAGAAAGGATCGATAACAATATTTTGATTTTGTTAGGATCTCATTTTTTTTGGTTTATGTTTTCGGACTTGGGACGAATAATAAAACTTACATCATTTTTAGTTATTCTTTTTAATCACAAAAATATAGATTATATCTGTTTTAGCTTTTCATTAAGAACAGTCAAGTTATGATTAAATAAAGCTTTTTTTTTTAACAAGGGCTATTAGGAGTTCTCAATCTATATATAATAGCAATCCAAATAAATGCCACCAAAAATTGTGTTTTTCAATCGTACATTTTGGATAATCATACCAAAAAAATCTGTAAAAAATTTAAATTGTGTGTTTTACAAAATTTGCGATTCTTCATTTTAACGGTTTTTTTTTTGTAAATTTGCAACTGTTCATTGTACAGTTGGTTTTATTCGAATATTTATATCTTTTGAAATATATATATATTTGTCTGTTTGAACTGTTTTCATTTTTTTGCCATGACACAAAATAATATAAAGGTTCAATCTCAATGGTTTATATAGCTTTCTAAATTATTCTCTAGGATTCATTCTTTTAAAAGTAAAGAAATTCCTATAATTCTTGATTTAACAAAAGATTTTTGGAATGATGAATCTTATTTATAACTTTTAGTTAATTTTAAATATAATAATTTAATAAAAATATCTAGAGTTTTTTTCCAACAGTTAGATGTAGCCCTGCGAATTCGGGTAGAACGGTTCGGTTCGGGTCGGGTAGTTCCGAAATCGGGTATTTACAGAATTTCAAAACTGTGCCGAAAATAACCGAAATGTAGAACGGTTCGGTTCGGTTCGGTTTTCGGGTTTTCGGATTATTAATTTTGTTACCGAAACTAACCGAACATTTCAATTTTTTGTAAAAAATCGGTTAAATTCGGATGATTCGGTTAAATCGGTTCGGATAGTTAAAAAAAAAACTAATGGGCCACTTCTTTAATAAAAACCCAAACCAAACTGGGTCCATTTCGTTAATAAAACCCAAATAAGTTGGATATGTTTTACTGAAATGAATAGAAAGCCTCTTATTCTATTTTTTTATAATTAATTTTCTTCAGATCTATACACACACATGTGTGTATCTTCTTCTTTGTCGAGACAGGTGAAAACGGCGATGACGATAACGGCAGCTCAACGACGATTGATGATTAGGTTAAGATTTTCGGGTAACCGTTCGGTTACCCTGAACCGAACCAAACCGAAGAGGTAACCGATCTCAAATTTATATCTCTTCCGATCGGTTTTCATCAAATAACCGAACCCGAACCGATTTGCCCAAACCTCGGTTCGGTTCGGTTCGGAAAAATCGGTTCGGGTATAATTCCCAAGGCGAGTTAGATGGATTATATAGTGAGTTTTTGAATTTGACTTTTCAATATGGTAATAAATATGCCTTCTATTTAAAAGCAATTTATATGGGTTAGTAGGTATAATCAAGTGCAGACAGTTGCGATTTTTCGTTGTACCTTTTCGTAAATTTTTTGTTTTTATTTGTTTTATGTAAAAAAAATTGTTAATCACACATCTATGTAGAGTTGTGTCTTTTTTACTATGTTTTATTTTTATTTTTTTATCACAACTTTTCATTCTAATAGATCTGTGATGCCACTGACGTGTGTCTATTGAAATAGTCATGTCTTTTGAACTCTCTTTATATTTGTCTCTTCATCAGTAACTTACAAATTTGTTGAAATAAATTTTTTTTTATGTTGAATCTAAATAACTGAATATTAATATCTAATATTCAACGTTATTCTATAATTATAACAAAATTTTAGAAATGATTATAACAATAGAGAAATTTAATAAAACTTAATCTGGAATTTACAGTTGCGTTTATTAATCGTAACTTTTTTAAAAAAAATCTGAATAAATACGAACAACAGTTACGACTTATTGTAGTATTTTTTGTGAAAAATTGTTTTTATTTGTTTTTTTAATAAATCCAAACAGTTGTATCTGTTCATTTTACAGTTGTGTCTTTTTGTTATATTTTATTTATATTTTTTCATCACAACTTTTCGTTCTAATAGGTGTGTCTATTTAAATAGTCAAGTCTTTTGAACTTTCTATATATTTGTCTCTTCATCAATAACTGACAAATCATTGTTCGTTGAAACAAATTTTCCGTTTTATGTTGAATCTAAATAATTGAATATTAATATCTATTATTCAATTTTATTCTATAATCTAACTAAATTTTTAGAAATGATTATAGCAATATAGTGTGACAACCCGTCCGTGGACCCCACTAGCCTCACTGCTAGTTGTCTCCATAGGCTGATCCTGCAGGGCATCGATCATAACCCATCACTGTGGATATCTCAATCCACCAGTAGGTTATTGGTGCGCCAGGCGTTCCTTGAACCCTGGTCTCCACCCTTTAACAACCTTCTCACAGGACAAGCTGTCACCAATTGATCCGATTTTTATGTGACAACCCGTCCGTGGACCCCACTAGGTCAATTGGTGACAGCTTGTCCTGTGGGAAGGTTGTTAAAGGGTGGGGACCATGGTTCAAGGAACGCCTGGCGCACCAATAACCTACTGGTGGATTGGGATATCCACATTGATGTGTTAGGATCGATGCCCTGCAGGGCCAACCTATGGGGACAACTAGCAGTGAGGCTAGTGGGGTCCACAGACGGGTTGTCACATATAGAAATTTAATAAAATTTACTATAGAATTTACAGTTGTGTCTACTTATAGTAACTTTTTGTTAAAAACTATTTTAATATTTAAAATTTATTTTATTTTCTTTTTAAAAATTGTGTATTTTAATTTTAATTTTTCTTTGATACAATTTCACTCATTATTAAATACATTTTTAATTATAATTATTTAATAGAAAATTACATTTACTCATTACAATCATTAGTTCAATATTCTCAGTTAGGATCACTTTGTCATAATGATGTTTTTAATTGTAGCTCTTTAGCATAATTCTTCATAAAATATCTTATATATTTATAATAATTTAAACAATGTTTTTTGCAAAGTTGCGTATATTATACATAATATTTTTTGTTTTATAAGTTTTCATTTTGATGGTTGTGTTTTTAGTAACAGTTTATGTTTAATGTTTATGTATTCAAACTATACTATTACATTTAAATGATTTCATAATGTATAATTTTAAATTTTAAATTTATTTACTTTTTTCTAAAATACTTCCTCCAGTTTTCCATTCTTATATGAGGCCGGAAAGTTTATTAGCAAGAGGGGGTCTGAGTCCTAGTTGAAGTAATTGTAATCCTTTTAATTTTAGGATTTGTAATTTATTGTAAAGTTACCTTTTTGTTTATATATTTTTATATATCTTTACCAAAAATAATATAATCCACTAACTTTTAGAATTTGTAATTTATTATATAAATGATCTTCTTATATGTTTTAAAATCTAATTGATAAACATAACACATGTATCATGAAAGTTACTAACTCTCCATTGCTTTGCTTATATGAAAAATAAATCATGCAATAAATTAAATTAAATTATAATTCTGTTAAATTTTATAAAAGCATGCATAAACATAAAATTAATAAAATATTTATTTAATTTTCGATTTCATTAATTATAAACCTTATAATAATATAATGTATTTCATCTTTTAGTCTTATATATATATATAGAAAGATGCATATTATTTATTTTAAGATAAATGTAAGATATTAGATAAACATTATTCTCCATTTAAAAAAGATATGTAACAAAGTAATTTATTTACTAATTAAAATAAATAGTCTTTATTTATAGAGAACTTGATCCCCAAGCTACTGAATCAAGTTTCTGATCAAAAATATCTCGGAACATTTCATCTCCGATATTCTCGTATCTTCAGTACATTAATTACCTTATACTTTGTAACAACTTTAGGTAACCCTACCTAGGTTAGTCGGTGCTTATGTACTTGTATAAATATTAGGTACAGCCTTCTTTATTAAATATCGCTCTTATTCTCAATTCCAATCCTCAAGTACCTCAACTCTCTTCCTTCTCTCGACAGATTGTCTCATCATTCCCTAAATAACCATGGCTTCTTCGTTGCTTGGTCCACCCGAGATACGAGACTCCTACGCTCCCCTCACACAACCCCGCGCAAAACCCAACACACAACCCATCAGAAATCCCAACACCAAACCGATCACAAAACCCATCACAGCTTCTGGCCCCAGCAATCCAGCTATAGTGAACGCAGTGGTCTCAAACGTCAACACTCCACCACCGACGGGACACACCGAGGATAGACCCACCACGTACCTCGCCGCTCTCCTCAAAAACATCGACACTTGTCGTCCCAGCGTCGCAAAGGTCTCAAACGTCAGGAAATCAACTAAAGCCAACGCCGTCGTCAAATCTGTTAGACCTGTTAAACCGCCAAAAGTAAAAACAATTTCACCTCAGATGGGCTATACTGAGAATAGATCCGCCACGTACCTCTCCTCAGGCAACCCCTGCCTCGACTTCTTCTTCCACGTTGTTCCCTCCACGCCCAAGGCTCCTCTGGAGAAGCGCCTACAGGAGGCTTGGAGCCACGACGCCTTAACCACTCTCAAGCTTATCTGTAACCTTCGTGGAGTCCGTGGCACTGGAAAATCTGACAAGGAAGGGTTTTACACGGCGGCCTTGTGGCTCCATAGTCGCCATCCCAAAACCCTAGCTTGTAACCTCGAGTCCATCTCCAAATTTGGATATTTTAAAGATTTCCCGGAGATTCTTTACCGGCTTTTACAAGGATCTGAAATCCGCAATATCCAGAATTCGGAATGGATCGATACGATAGACGCAGCAGCGCGACGTAGAAGAGCTCGATTTTCTAGTCGTGTTTTTGGTCGTGGTCGTGGTTTTGGTCGTGGTCGTGGGAGGGGTCGCGGAAGGGGTCGCCGTGGTTTTACATTCAGGCCGGTAGCAACGAGGCAGAAGAGGATAGCGAACGCAGAGAGGAAAAACCAAGAGGAGAAAGCCAAAGCAAGCTTGGCGCGCAAGCAAAAGAAGGTTTCAATGGGGAAGAAGGCATTTACAAGATATACTAACGATCCAGACTATAGGTTTCTCCATGAACGTGTGTCTGATCTATTCGCAAATCAGCTAAGGAGAGACCTAAAATTTTTGACATCAGGCCAACGAAACGAAGTCTCTCTAGCGGCTAAATGGTGTCCATCGCTTGATTCTTCGTTCGACAAAGCAACTCTTCTCTGCGAGAGCATTGCCAGGAAGGTGTTTCCCAAAGAGTTATTCCCGGAATACGAAGGCGTAGAAGATGCTCACTATGCGTACAGAGTTCGTGATCGGCTAAGGAAACAAGTTCTTGTTCCCCTCCGTAGAACTCTTCAACTCCCTGAAGTATACATGGGAGCAAAATATTGGAAATATCTTCCGTATAACCGTGTTGCTTCTGTGGCGATGAAGTCGTACAAGGAGATTTTCTTGAAACACGTCGCAAAGAGGTTTCAGCAATACCTTAAAGATGCGGAGATGGGGAAAACAAAGTTAGCCGCCGGGGCTGTGTTACCTCACGAGATAATAAGAGGTTTAAATGGCGGAGACGGTGGACAAGTCGCTGAGCTGCAATGGAAACGAATGGTTGATGATCTTAAAGAAAAAGGTTCTTTGACGAATTGCATGGCCATCTGTGACGTTTCGGGGTCTATGAGTGGTGATCCAATAGATGTTTCCGTCGCGCTTGGTTTGCTCGTCTCTGAGCTATCAGAAGAGCCATGGAGAGGGAAGCTTATAACCTTCAGCGAAAATCCAGAACTGCATTTGGTGAAAGGAGACGATTTGAGATCAAAAACAGAGTTTGTGAGGGATATGCAATGGGATATGAACACTGATTTTCAGAAGGTATTTGATTTGATTCTTGAAGTTGCCGTGCAAGGGAAGCTGAAGCCGGAAGAGATGATCAAGAGGGTGTTTGTGTTCAGTGATATGGAATTTGATCAAGCGTCGACTTCGACTTCTTCGTATAATAGATGGGGAAGGACGTCACCTCCGAGTAATGGATGGGAAACAGATTATGAGGTGATTGTGAGCAAGTACATAGAGAAAGGGTACGGAGAAGCTGTGCCGGAGATTGTGTTTTGGAACCTGAGGCATTCGAGATCAACGCCGGTGCTTGGAAACAAGAAAGGAGTGGCTTTGGTTAGTGGATTTTCCCAGAATATGATTAAAATGTTCTTGGAAAATGATGGAGAGATTAAACGCATAAAGATTGATCCCATAACGATCATGGAGGCTGCTATATCTAAAGATGAGTATATGTCGCTTGTTGTAGTTGATTGATTTTGTTTAGAGATTTGTAGACTTTGTTACATTTTTGTTAAATCTTTGAATAAAAATAGAAACTTGAATTTCACTAGTAGAAAAATATGTGGATCAGCATTTTCCTTTCGTTGTCTTGAACGACAAGAGACTGCAGAAGAGAATCGCTTCTAACAAACGCCAGCATTTTCCTTCCGTTGGTTACAAGAATCGCTTCCTAACATAGTTTTTTTGTTGTCATATTATAGAAGAAACAATTAGAGCATCCACATCCCTCATTTTACGAGGGTGTCTATAAAATATAAATAATAAAATAAAAAACATAAGAGTATATTTAAATGTGTGAATAAGTTCAAAGTTGTGTCTGTAGGAAGACATTTTAGATCCCAAAATTAAGAGTGTCTTTAATTTTTATATTTATTTTATTTTAAGACACTTATTAGAAGATAACCAATAAAGATGGTCTTATGACCAATTAGAATTAAAGAGAGTTGTTCAATATATATTATTTTAATTATTTTAATATAATATTATTATTTATTTAAAGATTAATTCAAAACATAATTTACTGCATTAATAATTAGTCAACTGTTCATAAACGTTTCTACAAATGCTTACATGAGAAACATTTTTATTTTCTCTCCTTATTTTTCTCATCATCTCTCCTCTTTTATTAATATTTAATTAGTGATCAATTCAAAGAAAAACACAAGTGGAAATGGTTTTATACCATCTCCACTAAAGCAACTCATATTAAGTTGCTCATAATTAAACTAATCATATAAGTAATATTAAACTAATCAAAGTAACTCACTAACAATTTTAAACAAAATCAGTCTTCCACTAGAAAACTCCTATAAGGTTGCTTAATCATTATAATATTAAGATTCTAGACTCCTAAGACCGATGAATGAATGTTTCTAGAAACGTTGCTGGAGAGATCGATGAATATTAGTGTACACTGAAGTTTGTCCCTTGCTTTGGCTATTGTAGTAGTACTGAATCCATCTTCTATCTTGATGGTTGATGTTGTTATTGCTTCATGGCCATTTTCGGTGCTGCTTATTTCAGTTGCTGATGCTGCATTGTCGTTGTAGTTATAACTACTGTTTTTGTTGCTGCTGTTGTTGCAGCTAAATAATACGCAACAAAACATTACAATCAAGCATGATTCAAAACAATGTGTTGAGTGGTTTTTCAATTAAGATTTTGAGTTGTGAAATCAAACCTGAAGTGGAAGTTGTAGAGAGTGGTGATGAAGATGATGGCAATGATAGAGCTAGAGAGGTTGGGAGGGAGAGGACTAGAGACGGAGGCTGCTGCTGAGAGCTGAATTGCTGCTGAGAACTAAAGTGTTGCTGGTGAGGCAAGTAAGGATATTGCAGCAGAGGAGGAAGTGGTGGAGAAGTGTATTGAAAGCTGAAACCTTGATGATGTTGAGCTTGTGCTTGATTGCTACTTTGTGCTGTGTTGTATTGAGCATAGAATGGATAATAGCCATGGTACAATCCTGTTGATCCTGATGATGGATGTCCCACATATGGTGAAAACTGGTGTCCTCCATAAAGATGATGAATTGATGATTGTAGTAGTTCTACAACCCAAAAACATATACAAAAGAACTTCAATGATAAATTAGTGAAATGGAAACAAGTCACACTGTGAAAGATCTATGAAAGTAATCTAACATTGGGTACATTCCCTCTTAAGAATAACCAGCAAATCTGCAGAACATTTCTTTTAGGCTTTGCTACACACATTAACCAAGATCGATTGTTATTGATGTGATTATTACGCTTACCCGTAAGCAGTAGGGTAAGGTAATGGGAATTGACCAGTCTGCTGTTGTTGTTGCTGCTGATGAACAAAAGCAGAGTAAGAAGAAGAGGCTCGAAACTGAGGAGAAGGAGCAACGAATCCTACTCCTGATCCTGGTGATCTGAATCTCCCTGCTCCTGCAAAATCAAGTTTCTTTATTAATGAATGATTAATCAATATGATTGACTCTTTCACGTGCTAATCAAGTAACAAGATCCAAAAAGATCAGAATTTTTTCAATCAACCTAAAGCTAGTTTCCATTGCATTCTAGATAGAGAAAGAGAGAGAGTAGAAAATCATGTCTAGGAAAAGTAGGAGGACGGGGTTTCTAAACACCAAGACAAGCGAGGTTGCAATTAGCTCTTCTTCCATCAGTCACATGATTCATATTCTGACAAGCTCTCACCAGAATTGGTAGATATCGTAAATCAATCCAAGATCTTATCCAAAAAATCAAAAATCACAGTAGTAGTAACAAAGATTTTACAAAACATTAAGACTCATCTATCGCCCAAACATCAGAGGAAATTGAGTAGATACAGAGACTAATTAAAGTTTAATTCAAGTTGAATCCGAACCTAATCGCAAATTGAGCAGTCGCTGTGATGCGAGAAAGAGAGAGACGGTAGGTGAAACAAGGGAGAGACGAGAAAAAAAATAAACGACGTGCACTAAATCAGAGATGAGAAGACGAACCTTGTGTGTCTGATTCACTAGCCGGTGGACCTTGTTATATTCTAGTAGGGAAACACGTCCTATTTCCCCCCCCCCATAACTATGGCATCGTACCACGTCTACGCGGAACTTAAATCTCGTCCTGTGTATCCCCCTATAAACTATTGTAAATCTAATTCCCCGCGAGATGATAGTTCTCATGCCATTTCCCCCTAATCTGGGTTTTGACGGTTTACGAACTTAACCAGGTAGAAACCCCCTAAACCCGGTTTGAAACAAATTTAAAACCCGAGTAAAAAAAACAACCCGACCCGATTGATGTTCTTTGTCTTAAAACGAAAATCCCCAAATATTGAATGTATAAACCCTAAAAAAATCAAATTCTCCTAAATTAAGTTCTGGAAATCATGAGCAATGTCTCTGGAGCTTCGAGTTGTGCATCAAATGTCCGAGATAGAGGGCGAGGTAAAGTTTTGGTGTGCCTAAGAGATGTTGGTGTGGAGAAGTGATCGTGGCCAAAAATTTGAAATCAGACACAAATCTTTGTCGACGATACTTCCGCTGTGGGTATGCAGCTGCGAAGAAGGTACATATGTGAGTATACACCTTTATGATATGTTGAATTTGTTTTCATTGTTGTGATTGCTGCTTGATAGCTTATGAACGATGACCACTACTTCAAGTGGGTCAATGAGGCACTATTGGATGAGGTAGAGTCTCTGACTCTTCACACTGCAAAACTACAAATGGAAATGGAGATTGAGAAGAAAATGAAAATGGAGCTTGAGAAAGAGCTATTTGAGAGGGTTGAAGATGCAAAATCAGAATTGAGATCAAGGATGAAGATGATGATAGTTGTGACAGTTTTTGGCTGTATAATCATGTTTGGTCTATTTAAGATAGCAGGATGAGCTAGTGTAACATCAGTAAGGTTGTATGATCTTGTTTGGTTGGGTGTATGATCTTGTTTGGTTGGGTGTATGATGATCTTGTGTTTGGTTGTATGACAAAATTATGTTCTTGTAATGGATGTTGTTGTCAATGGTTATGGTTACAAAATACTGATATTATGGTTCTAAGAAACTTACATAGGTTCATCAATAACAAAAGACATCAATAAGGTTCCAAAAGACCAAAAGACATCAATAAGGTTCCAAAAAGACATCATTAAGAGTTAATCACAATAAGACCATACTTACAAAAACAGACCAGTCCTCCTTGTGATTCTCTTTCATGCCATTGCCAATTATCCTTCTACTCCTACTCGTACATCTCCTTGACGCGACACCATTAGTTCTCTTGAGTCAAAGTCCCTTGAGAAGGTTCACCTTGAGTAGCCTACATTTAAAACCAACAATCAGACTCATCCGAGCCAACAAAATCAAACCATATGATTATGTATAACACAAATCTAACATGTGTTGCATTTTTCTTCTGATTGAACCTACGGTTATGGTCAGCTGCACCACAAACCCCACAGTGCACGATCCTTTTCTTCTCTTTTGGTTTCTTCTTGGTAGGCGACTCATTAACCCCCTTCTTCCTCTTCTTGTCTGCCTTAGTAAATTCTCCCTCTTTGGAAGGTAGATTCTCCCTCTTTAGGAGGTGGTGCATGCACATCATCACCGCCAATAGAAGGCCAAAAGCGTGGACCTCTTAGTGGAATCAAGCCTTCGTTGTAATTCTGCTGCCATTTAAAGGTTCTGAACCATTCACACACATAATCTTCAGGTTCCAATGTTTTCTTAATTATAACTCCATATGCATGTTCACATGGGATTCCACATATTTGATACTTCATGCAGGTACACTTCATTGTTCTCAAACAGACTCGATGCTTGTCATAACCCAGCTGGACTTCATACATCCCATTTGTGGTAGCACTCAGAAGCTTTTTCATGTTCTTTAGCAAGGAACCGTTTGACATAAGGAGTACAAATCAAAACAATGTTAACGAATCAAAACAATGTTAACAAATCAAAACAATGCCTAACACACAAATCGAAATAACTAACCTTTGTGATCATGAGAAAGGGCAGATCGTTTAGCAATCCAAACCATGACAAGCTTTCTAACCATCTCTAACATAGCCACAAATGGTTTTTCTCTTGCCTTGTTGATGGTATTGTTGAAGGACTCTATGGAGTGGTTCTCAACACCTTCACAGTAATTTCCAAGCTTGTGAAAGGCCCTGCACCAAGTCTTTGGCTTTGTCTTCATGCACCTTTGAGTCGTATGCGTGGATCCTCTCCAAGTTTTGATCATATTCGGTGATGTTGTAGCTCCAAGCCAGATCCTAGAGATGTTTCTTCAAAAGCTTTTTACTAGGATGAATCTTCTTCAGGTTCCCATAAATGTGCCTAACACATTTTCGATGCTCCACCATTGGTAACTCTAACTCAATAGCTTTTATCAAACCCTGAAACAGAAACCGCATGATTATGCTACAACTTCATAAAACATAATTATGCTAGAGCTTAACAAATACAAACGGAACATATACCTTTTGCCGATATGACATAATAATGTAACCATCTCCATCTCCTAAGTCTAGATCAATCTTCAACCTATTCACAAACCATTGCAAATTATCTGTGTTCTCGACTTGAACAACGCTCCATGCTATTGGATAAATAGCATTGTCTGCATCTCTGCCTAATGTCGCTAATAACTGCCCTTTAATCTTTTCTTTTAAGAAGCACCCATCAACTCCTATTAGTGGCCTACAACTAGCTTTCCATGTTTTTCTAAGAAAATCAAAACAAACATAAAACTAGTTGAAGACATCCTCACTAGCATCATTCTTCACGGTATCAATATCCACACAGATCCTGGATTTGATTCCATAATCTCGGCACCATAATCTCGGAGACGTGCAAACTGAGTATCATACTCCAATGAGATCCATCCCAGTGCCTTTCTCCTAGAAGCTTGACATTGAGGCCTTGTAACTGATATCTTCCACTTCTCCATTACAATCTTTTCCATCTTGGCAGGCATGTAATACTCTGGTTCTTCCCTAATCTTATCAAGAAATATCCTAGCTATCACTGGGACCGAAAACATCGCACACTCTCCATTAGGGATACATATATGTTTATCCTTGTACAATGTAATCCTCCAGAAAGGATCATCACCGAGAGATGCAGCATACACTTGCCACCCACATTTCCCCTTAGCACCAATACATTTAAACCCGATTGCATCTCTATCATACCTGTATTGCTTCAGATTGGAACCTGTTAGCAGTGCATAGTCGGTGACACACTCCTTGAACGAGATTCCATTGTAGAATTTTTGGCCTTTATACATTATCCCATCACCATGAAGAATGGGTGTTCGCATTCTCACTTGACCATCTTCACGACCATCAGCCTCGTCGTCGGTTTCTGGGTACACATCGTGACGGATTGATTAACCATCTTCACGACCATCCCTCTGAGTCTATCTATGCCAACATGGACTCTTTGTTCTAAAGATTCCAACAGATTTTTTCGGCGGATATCTATCCATAGATTCTATGGTATATTTGGAAGGCTCAGAATGATAAACTTTTTAGTAATCTGGATTCTAACCCACTAGCAATTTTGTGCCTCGCCGAGGAAGAAACTAAGGGTTGGTTTTCGGCGTAGGATGATTCTTTGGGGGACCTTCCACAAGGTGGGTATCGACCGGGTTCTGGTTCTAGGGTAACCACAGATTTGGTGATTAATAGGTATGCAACCAGTTATCGATGTTTTGTGGATGGATCTTGGAAGGCGACCGACCAGTATGATGGTAGAAGATGGTACTGCATTTCCCCTACAGGGGACTCTCCCACTATGGGTGCAGCGAATCTCCGAAGGAGTCTTTTCCCCCTACATGTAGAGGTAGAAGCTCTAGTTTGAGCAATGCGGTGTATGATTGGAGCGGATAATCAGAATGTCGTCTTTCTTACTGATTGTTCTGACTTAGTGAAGATGGTGTCTTCGCCTACTAAGTGGGCTGCATTCAAGTCTTATTTGGATGAGATAGAAGTTGATAAGGATGAATTTATCTGTTTCTTTATAGTCTTCGTCCCCTGATCACGGACTGGTAAAGCGGATAAGCTAGTGCGTCATGCTAGAGTAGAAAGCATCAAATTACCTATGTTAACAATTTTCCTTCCAATTGGTTCGTTTAGCTGATCTTGTACTATGTTGACAAAAAAAATAAATATGTTTTCTGTATTTTGGATAAGAACATGACCTTTAGTTTTATTAATAAAAATCGTGTTTCTATTTTTATCTAGAAGCTATTAGCTATTAATAATATCTCATTAAATACAAAATTTGATCAAATTAAAATTTCATTTTTATATAAAATGATATATGATACGCAAGACTTCTAATAATGTTTTACATTTAGGTGTTTTAAAGTCATAAACCTAAAAATAATATTATAAGATTGGATTTTTTTTTAGATAGTATAATAACTTTTGAATCTTTTTATATAGATATATATTATTAACTATGTATAAAATATACACTTCGATCACGGTAAAAAAAAAAAATCTGGGGACCTTGACCAAGTCTTTGATAAGAAAAGATTAATAACAATATTTTGATTTTGTTTGAATCTCAGTTTTCTTTTTTTTGGTTCGGACTTGGGACTAATAATAAAACTTACATTAGTTTATCTTTTTAAATTTTAATCATGAATATAGATTATTTTAACTTTTAATTAAGAAGACTAAAGCTTTTGTTTTTTGGTCAACCTAAACCTTTTTTTTTAACAACAGGTTATTAGGAGTCAATTCTAGTAGGTTAGACAAAAAAAGGAAAATCAAACAAAAACACAATGCACAAATCAGTAACATATATATTGAATTGATCTTTTTATATGGAAAACGCCAATTAGAAAAGACCTTAAAAAATACATCACTAGGAAATAGGAATTATCAAAATATACTATATTTTTTTGGTTAAGAAAATATATAAAAATTGTCAACCCAATTTCTAAAGAGAAAAGGATTGTTTTAAACGAGACCTTAGGTCTCTATATAAACAACATAGCGCTCTCTTAACTTCTCACCAACCCAAACTCAAAACTTCATAAAATCTCTTACAAAGTTGTTTTCTTTAGTTTCTGGTTAATTCTCTTGTTTCAAACAACAATTCATCATGGCTTTGATCAAGAGCAACGTCTTCTTTACTTCTTTGCTGATTCTTGTTGCACTTTTTGGAGGTGCCATTGGAGGAACCGTTCACAAAGTTGGTGACTCCAAAGGATGGACGATTAGCGTTGATTACGATGCATGGGCATCTTCAAAAACTTTTCATGTTGGAGATTCTTTGGTCTTCGAATACACTAAAGATTTCCATGACGTCACTGAAGTCACTCACAATGATTTCAAGTTGTGTGAAGCATCTAAACCGCTTTCAAGATATCAGACCGGTTCTGATACCATCGCTCTAACCAAGCCAGGAATCCAACACTTCATATGCGGATTTCCTAGACATTGCAATTTTGGACAGAAGCTTCAAATCCATGTCTTACCAGCCTCATTAGGACCTGTCGCTGCTCCGGTTCCTCGACCGGTTCGATCACCAAGCTCTTCTTCGTCACGTTCACCGTTGGCTGATTCACCGGTTAACAGTGCTCCACAGTATCAGATGGGACCGTCACCAGCTCCACTTAGCGCAGCTACAAAGTCTAGCGTTTGGATCGGACTCTGCGTCCTTCCTTTACTTTCTCTAATTTTCATATTAGTTTGATAGATTCACAGACGTTTTGTCTTTTGGCTTTTGGTTCTACTTCTTAGTTTTATCAGTTCCGTACGTACGTTTGAGACTATGAGTTTTAAGTTTTTTTTTGTTCCTTGAGTGGTTTTGTTTACTTCAACATAACAAGCGACACCAATTTATTTTTGACTTCCGTATGTTCACATAAATTTCTATTTTTTTGGTAAATAATTTTGATATTACGTACAATTGCAAACTCGGCAAACAATTAGTTAATTATATATCATGCGTTATAAAGTGACTATACCAAATTTCCTAAATTGCAATAAATATATTTTGTTTCCTTGAAATAACTCTGTTTCCTGTGTTTTCCTTAAAAAACAGGACGTTTAATATTTATTAATAAAAATTGAGTTTCTATTTTTATCTAGAAGCTATTAATATTTGTAATCTCTCATTAAATACAAAATATGATCAAACTAAAATTTCATTGTTATATAAAATGTTGTATGATACGCAAGACTTCTAATAATGTTTTACGTTTAGGTGTTTTAAAATAATAAACCTAAAAATAATTATAATATTATAAGATTGGATTTGAAAATATTATTTAGATTGTACTTGGGAGTTCTCAATTCTATTCTAGTAGGTTAGACAAAAAAGGATAATCAAACTAAAACACGATGCGCAAATCAGTTAAATATATTGTACTGTATCTATCTTTTTATATGGAAAAGGGAAATTAAAAAGGGGACTTTAACAAAAAGATCATCACTAGGAATTATCAAAATATAATAAACATATCAAAAGTGTCAACTTCCTAAAGGGAAAAGGATAAGGATTGTTTTAAACGAGAGCTCGGGTCTATATAAACAACATAGTGCTCTCTTAACTTCTCACCAACACAAAACTCAAAACTTCATAAAAAGTTGTTTCCACGATGTCACTGAAGTCACTCACAATGATTTCAAGCTGTCAATCTACTAAACCGATAACGAGATACCAGACCGGCTCTGATACCATCATTCTAACCAAACCGGGACTCCAACACTTCATATGCGGATCTCCTAGTCACTGCGACTTGGGACAGAAGCTTCAAATCCATGTCTTACCGGCCTCATTAGGACCCGTCGCTGTTCCGGTTCCTGGACCGGTCCGATCACCAAGCTCTTCTTCGTCACCTTCACCGTTGGCTGATTCACCGGTTAACAGTGCTCCACATCAGTATCAGATGGGACCGTCACCAGCTCCACTTAGCGCAGCTTCAAAGTCTAGTGTTTGGATTGGACTCTGCGTCCTTCCTATACTTTCTCTTTTCATATTAGTTTGATAGATTCTCAGCCGTTTGTCTTTTGGTTCTACTTCTTACTTTTATCAATTCGGTACGAACGTTTGAGATTATGACTTTTAAGTTTTTTTTTTGTTCCTTGAGTGGTTTTGTTTACTTCAACATAAATAGTGATACAATTCCCTTTTAACTTCCTTATGCTTACATAAATTACTATTTTTTGGTAAACAATTTTGATATTGCAGTTGCAAACTCGGTAAACAATTATATATCATGCGTTATAAAGAAAACAAAGTATTTATGAATGATGAAAAAATGGGCAATATAGATATTAGTCCGTAACAGTCTAACAAGCATGCCATACATTGCAACAAACTACATAGTTCTTATACTTAAGCACGCAAAAAAATTATTAGCTGATGTGAAGTCTATAGAATGAGGCAAGGGTAAAGTGGTTTTATCAATGTGATTGGTCTACTTAAAAGTCTTTATTCATTTCTAAGAATATAAACAATTAAGATAGTGAATTATCTATATCACTTGGGCTTGATTGGTTCTCCCGCAAACCACTTAGCTTTTCTATCACCCAAGGTACTAAGATTGATGATTATAATTCCAAATTAGATTAGAAGATATTTTCCAAGTAGATAATATTTATAAAAACTAATTAATAAGATAATATAATATTTTATTAAAATCCCAAAATTGCCTTGTAATGATAGGAACACGTCTCTCCAAAGGTACGCATTTGGACTTTAGAGTCTCTTCGACCGAGAAGATACAGTCAACAAGTTTTTTAGCTGATTGTCGCCCATGAAACTTGATAGAGAGCGGAAACTTAATTAACAGATGAGAACTCTAGATCTCTGGGAGAACTCGGATTCACGAATGGATCTTGCTTAGAACGCCAAGACTTGACGAAGAAGCAATAGGGATAGGGTCGAGATATCGACGTGGTTTTGCAAGTCTTCCTTGCAGGGCTTGAACACAAGCTCTTAGGGTTGAGAGTCCTCCTCTCTAGGCTTTAGGCAAAGTTATTTTAAAACTTATTTATTCAATAATCAATAGTTACATACAAAACAGTCTCACGACTCCTTAAATAAGAAGATCACAAAAGAAAACCCTAGGTTAATTAAGAAGCTAATCTAAATGTATAAAGTACGAAATCCAAAACGGAAAATAGTAAAGAGGCCTGATCACAACGAGACTCATGGGAGGCGTGATCAAAGCAAAGATGCGCTGCATCAAAACTCCGGAAGTCCAAGCTTTAACCCCTGCTCCCACTGCAAATCGTCATGCTGCCATGCTGGTCAACGATAGCGAAAGGATTGTCTCCAATATCAGATTCTTCTTGTGGCTGGACATTGACGTGCACAGGAAGATTACGTTGCAGGGCGAGAGCTTCCACCGCCTTTGCCAACTGCTGGATCTGTTCTTGTAGACGCGTGATTTCAGTGTCTGTCGCCACAGGTCAGGCCATGGCGTAGTGTTCCAAAGATGCTGAATATCGAAACATATTTACTTATAGGGTTCAAAATGTAGGGTTTTAGTCGATCTAATTAGACTTTGGAAACAAGTTTAGTTGCCACGAAGTTATACTAAACAATTAATCTCAATAAAAATACGTTGGTTGCAACGAGAATTTTTAGTGACTATACCAAATTTCCAAAATTGCAGTAAATATATTTCTTTTCTCTTTTTTTGTCAACCAGTAAATATATTTCTTTTGCTTGAAAGAACTCTGTTTTCTGTATTTTGGATAAGAACATAATTTATTTTATTATAACTAATACAATATTGATTTTCTTATATAAGTGATGATAATTAAACTATAGATTCAATAGGAAAGAGAGAGAATTTTTTTTTTAGAAAACACAAGGTTGGCTTATTCTTCTTCTTCTTCATTTTGGGTTTTAAGGTTTCCATATTTGACATGCATTGGCCAGTGCCATCATTATATTTTTGAGAATAGATTGATTTTGAGAATATTTGTTTTAGGGACAATAGATAATATTTTTTTTATCTTAGCTTTATATTAAAGTGTGAGTTAAATTTATATGATTAAATGGATTTTATTTGTGGTTTAATTGGAAATATTTTTTTCAGTTTTATATTAAAGTATGAGTTAAACTTATATGATTGAGTGTGTTTTAGTTGTGGTTTAATTGCATTTTTTCAGTTTTATATTAAATTGTGAGTTAAATGTATATGACAAAATGTGTTTTATTTATTGTTCAATAGGAAATTTTTTTTGTTTGTTTAAAAACTGAAAAAAATGAATATGAACAAATATGAAGTCAACATTTTAATGCATGACAATAATTTTGAATGTTTTGTTTGTTAACCTTAAATACAATCTAAAATTTGTTAAAAAGTAATATATGTGGTTTACCGACAGTTAAGATGTTTTAAAAAACTTGGTTATAGCCATTTGTAACCTATACACAAACTTTAATGCAAATTATAGGATTTTGAATATATAATTTTAAATTATTAATTTTTGTTTAATGAAATTAGATTATATTCAAAATTATAAAAATAAGGATGCGTGGACACATGTCAATTATGTTGAATGTCAAATATCACATTCTCATGCAAAGTTTTAGGAAAACCTTACTTTATTATATAAGATAGGAAATTGAATATATAATTTTAAATTATTAATTTTTGTTTAATGAAATTGGATTATATTCAAAATTATAAAAATAAGGATGACTGGATATATGTCAATTATGTAAAATGCCAAATATCACATTCTCATGCAAAATTTTTGGAAAACCTTACCTTATTATATAAGATATATTGTATATATCTTTTTATATGGAAAACGGCAATTAGAAAAGACCTTAACAAATACATCACTAGGAAATAGGAATTAGTCCAAAATATATTATATTTTGTGGTTAAGAAAACATATAAAACTTGTCAACCCAATTCCTAAAGAGAAAAGGATTGTTTTAAACTCTATATAAACAACATAGCGCTCTCTTAACTTCTCACCAACCCAAACTCAAAACTTCATAAAATCTCTTACAAAGTTGTTTTCTTTAATTGCTGGTTAATTCTCTTGTTTCGAACAACAATTCATCATGGCTTTGATCAAAAGCAACGTCTTCTTTACTTTGCTGATTCTTGTTGCACTTTTTGGAGGTGCCATTGGAAGAACCGTTCACAAAGTGGGTGACTCCAAAGGATGGACGATTAGCGTTGATTACGATGCATGGGCATCTTCAAAAACTTTTCATGTGGGAGACTCTTTGGTCTTCGAATACACTAAAGGTTCCCATGACGTCACTGAAGTCACTCACAATGATTTTCAGCTGTGTGAAACGTCTAACCCGCTAACAAAATATGAGACCGGGTCTGATACCATCGTTCTAACCAAGCCAGGACTCCAACAATTCATATGCGGAATTCCTAGTCACTGCGACTTTGGACAGAAGCTTCAAATCCATGTCTTACCGGCCTCATTAGGACCCATCGCTGCTCCGGTACCTGGACCGGTCCGATCACCAAGCTCTTCTTCGTCACGTTCACCGTTGGCTGATTCACCGGTTAAGAGTGCTCCACAGTATCAGATGGGACCGTCACCAGCTCCACTTAGCGCAGCTACAAAGTCTAGTGTTTGGATCGGACTCTGCGTCCTTCCTTTACTTTCTCTAATTTTCACATTAGTTTGATAGATTCACAGACGTTTTGTCTTTTGGCTTTTGGTTCAACTTCTTAGTTTTATCAGTTCCGTACGTACGTTTGAGACTATGAGTTTTAAGTTTTTTTTGTTCCTTGAGTGGTTTTGTTTACTTCAACATAGCAAGCGACACAATTTCTTTTTAACTTCCCTATGTTCACATAAATTTCTATTTTTTTGGTAAATAATTTTGATATTACGTACAATTACAAACTCGGCAAACAATTAGTTAATTATATATCATGCGTTATAAAGTGACTATACCAAATTTCCTAAATTGCAATAAATATATTTTGTTTCCTTGAGATAACTCTGTTTCCTGTGTTTTTCTGTAAAAACAGGACGTTTAATATTTATTAATAAAAATTGAGTTTCTATTTTTATCTAGAACTATTAATATTTGTAATCTCTCATTAAATACAAAATTTGATCAAACAAAGATTTCATTGTTATATAAAATGTTGTATGATACGCAAGACTTCTAATAATGTTTTACGTTTAGGTGTTTTAAAATAATAAACCTAAAAATAATTATAATATTATAAGATTGGATTTGAAAATATTATTTAGATAATATACTAACTTGAATATTTTCTTTACTATTTTAAATAGATATGTACTAGATTTGAACCTGTGCTAGAGCACGGGTTGAAATTTCTTTTATTTATATTATAATTTTAGAATAAAATATAATTTATATGATTGTTTTTAAAAGTTTTTTGGATAAAATATTATGCAAGAAAATTATATGCTAAATATGATAGCTTGAAAAAACATCTATTTTGTAAGTTTTATATTGTTAATTTTGTAATTTAATGTATGAGAAATGGTTATATTTGTTGTTTGTTTTTATTTTAATTTTTGAACATGTTTGGTGAAAGTGTTTTAATATGATTTATGCTTAAGTAAGATTTTATTTTTAACTGCACAGTAAGATCTCTTAAGTGTAATAAATTGCCAAGATTTTTTTTTTTAATGCCTAACAATAAATATTTTGTAACAATAAATGGAATACTAAAGATTTTATTTTGTAAATTGTATAAACCATTGGAATATTCTCTTTAAGAGAATTCTTTGGGATATTCTTAAGTGTATTCAAATTCATAGCCCACGGATTGACCAATTAATGTAAAACCTTTTTTGTAAGCAATCTATATTTAATCTATAACCTATTTTGTAACCAACTTATAAAAATTATATAGTCTACAAAAAAAGTTGTGTACTTTTGTTTTATTATATAGGGGATTATTAACTATATGTATAAAATATATATTTTGATCACGACAAAAAAAATACCTCGACCAAGTCTTTGATAAGAAAGGATCGATAACAATACAGTATTTTGATTTTGTTTGGATCTCAATTTTTGTTTTTTGGTTTTCGGTTCGGATTTGGAAGGAACAATAAAACTTACATCATTTTCAGTTTATCTTTTTAATCACATTATGTCTGTTTTAGCTTTTAATTAAGAAATTTAAGTTATGATTATCATGCAGGGTGTTAAGGCGGTGCCGACTTAGCTGATGATTTTCCTTTTACTTTATTCTGCAGTTTTCTATTTTTAACATTACAAATTGGTATTTTTCCTTTAATTTTAGCTATAGTATAATGGGAACTTTACAATTCTTAGAAGGGTTAGATCTTTGATTATTCTCTATATAAGAGAATCGGTTCTTTGAATGTAAAACAACTTTCATTGATTTAATAAAAAACAGAGCTTTAAAACTCTTTCTCTCTTGTCTTCGGCTAGAACAGAGGTTCTCAACGAGTTCAAGAATGCTTATTCGTTTGGGTATTCAGAGACTAAACAATCGAATTTGCTTTACTATCCTTGCGCTACTCCAGTTGGCATCAGATTCCAACACTTTGATTCCTCAATCAAGGTTTGGTCCTGTGTGTGTGTTCTTCCTTCGACGATGGCTCCCCGCAAACCTACGATTGAAGACCACCAAACTGAGTTCCGTGAAACCTTGGAGAACTTCACGAACAATTTGCACAATGCTCTTCAACACACCATCGAAGCTGCGTTGACGACGGTGTTTCAGAATCAACCAAGGGTTCGTCGTGAGAGACAAGCGGAAGTTGACAAGGACGACATGGATCTTCATGAAAACCTCTTCGCTGTTCCGGTACGTCAAGATGAACAACGTCAGCTCCGTCATCGTAACAACAACGACGACATCGTTGTCCACAACAACCATGGGTCTCATAGATGGGATTCTGGTTTTAAGTTGGATATTCCAGAATTTTCTGGCACGACCAAAGCTGAAGAATTTATCGATTGGCTCAACATTGTGGAAGAGGTGTTGGACTTTAAGAAGTTCCTGATGGTGATCGATTCTCGCTAGTGGCAAAAAGGTTCAAAGGTCGGGCCATGGCTATTGACCATGAACCATTCTAGACTTGGCCGTACGGTACGGACGTCCGTACAATCTTGTGATAAGGCCGAGCCTCTTAGGGACACAAGGAGAGGAGAAGGAACGAAGTCCATTAAAGCCCATCATGTGATCGAGAAGCTTCTATTAAAGCCGTTAGGGAGAAGAGAGAACCGATCACGTGTGGGCAAGTTGACTTAGGAGACGTCACTATCAAGCTTGGGAACGCTTCCCTCTCTCTCTTAATGTCTCTTTCACTTGTTTCTATTTTGGTAAGGAGGTCGCCCTAGTTGGCCTCCCTATTTAAACTTGTAGTCACATGTTGTAAAACACACACTTATGGAATCATATATTTTCTTATTCCCATTGCCGACTTTTCTCTATTTCTCATAACAAAGCTGGGTATTCACTATTAACATCTAGCTGGGTATTCACTATTAAATATCTTAGCACTGGAGAGATTAAGCGCTACAAAGCCCGCTTGGTCGCACGCGGCTTCACTCAAACCTATGGACTTGACTATACGGACACCTTTGCTCCGGTGGCCAAACTCCATACAGTCCGGGTCGTCTTGTCCTTGGCCACTAACCTCTCTTGGGAGCTCTGTCAAATGGACGTCAAGAACGCCTTTCTTCAGGGGGATCTGACCGAGGAAGTCTACATGCATCCTCCATCGGGTTTAAAGCACATTGTTGCTCCGGGTAAAGTTCTCCGGCTCCACAAGGCAATCTACGGTCTCAAGCAATCTCCAAGGGCGTGGTACCACAAGCTCAGCTCTACCCTACGCACGACTGGTTTCAAGCGCTCTGAGGCTGATCATACGCTGTTCACTCTCTGCACCAACGGTGGCCGAGTCGTCGTTCTCGTCTATGTCGATGACATTATTATCACCAGTGATGATAAGGAGGGTATTTGTACCACTAAGGCTCTTCTTAACTCTACTTTTGATATTAAAGATTTGGGTGAACTTAAATACTTCCTTGGGATAGAAATCTCTCGCTCTCCGGAGAGATTGTTTCTTTCTCAAAGGAAGTATACACTTGACCTTTTACATGAGACAGGTAAGATGGGAGCCAAACCGGTGTCGATGCCACTTGAGGAAGGTTACCAGGTCAAGCGAAAGGGGGAGAAGCCAACACCCGGTGCTCCAGTTAACAAGTCGCACGAGCCATATGAAAATGTGGGATGCTACCGTAGGTTGGTGGGCAAACTTATCTATCTCACGATCACGAGGCCGGACATATGCTATTTGGTCAACCAAGTTAGCCAACACATGAAGGCTCCAACGAACTTTGACTGGCAAACACTCGAGCGGATCCTATGTTATCTCAAGGGCAGTCCGGGGCGAGACATCTAGCTGGGAAAGAATGATAACACTGAACTTGTTGGTTACTGTGACAATGACTACGCGGGTGATACAATTGACAGGAGATCCACGACAGGGTATTGCACGTTCGTTGGAGGAAACCTAGTAACCTGGAAGTCGAAGAAACAAAAGGTTGTATCTCAATCAAGTGCCGAGTCGGAATATAGGGCTATGAAGAAGCTCACCAACGAGCTCACATGGCTCAAAGGTCTCCTCAAAGATCTCGGAGTGGAGTCTGAGCAACCAATCACCATGCCTTGTGACAATAAGGCGGCAATACACATAGCAACCAACTCGGTCTTCCATGAAAGAACCAAACATATCGAGGTAGATTGTCATAAAGTGCGAGAAAAGATCGAGGAAGGTGTAGTCCTACCTTGTTACACGCCAAGCAAGGATCAGTTAGCGGACATTTTCACGAAGGCCACTAGTCCTCAGATTTGCGAATATATCTCCAGCAAACTTGGGCTAGTAGATCCCACACATCCATGAGAAACTCCTCTAATCCGTGGGGATCATACTCTTTTCCTTAACTTGGTTTTGTCCCATGCGGTTTTCCAAGTTGAGGTTTTTAACGAGGTGATCCTTCACGGGTTCCAAGCTTAGCCGTTTCACTTGGCTAAGCTTGAGGGGGAGTATTGACCATGAACCATTCTAGACTTGGCCGTACGGTACGGACGTCCGTACAATCTTGTGATAAGGTCGAGCCTCTTAGGGACACAAGGAGAGGAGAAGGAACGAAGTCCATCAAAACCCATCATGTGATCGAGAAGCTTCTATTAGAGCCGTTAGGGAGAAGAGAGAACCGATCACGTGTGGGCAAGTTGACTTAGGAGACGTCACTATCAAGCTTGGGAACACTTCCCTCTCTCTCTTAATGTCTCTTTCACTTGTTTCTATTTTGGTAAGGAGGTCGCCCTAGTTGGCCTCCCTATTTAAACTTGTAGTCACATGTTGTAAAACACACACTTATGGAATCATATCTTTTCTTATTCTCATTGCCGACTTTTCTCTATTTCTCATTACTCTTTTCTTCATCACTCTCTTTCACTTAAATCCCAACAATGGCTTGGTGGACTCAGCTCAAAGAATCTCGTCGCAATTTCAGCAAATCAAAAATTGATTCTTGGGAGAAGATGAAGAAACATATGCGTCGTAGCTTTCTCCCGTATAACTATGAGCGGACATTATATACGAAGCTTCAAAATTTGCGTCAAGGCTCAAGAACAGTGGATGAATACGCCTCTGATTTTTTTGAGATGGTTGCTCGTACGACACTGGTCGAGACAGAGGAGCAGCTTGTCTCTCGTTTTCTTGGTGGACTTCGGACTCAACTCCAAATTCCTTTGCAACAGTTCAATCCCACTTCTGTTTCTGAAGCACATCAAAGAGCGTTGGGCATGAAGCTTCAATACAAGTCTCCTTGGACGTCTTCGTCGTCTTGGTCTCATTTATTGCCACAAGCTGCGAATGACACTGCTGTTGGAAGACACTGCTGTTGCTTCCAACACCGACCCTTCTTCATCGTCACGTTCTACGTTACCAAAGTCAACCTTTCCGTCAGATTCAATTGCTGCATCTCTCCAACCACGAACAGGTGCTTTGCGATGTTATAGTTGTGGTGAATCTGGTCATCGATAGACTGCTTGTCCCAACCAAAATCGACGAGGTTTGCTAGCCCACGATATAGAAGTTGCTGATGAACCTCAGTTTGATGATTCCGGTTCCGAGTCTCAAGATCAGATGGAGGAACTAATTTCTGGTGATACAGGTGTTAGTTTGGTTCTTCGTCGCAATTGTTTGCTACCAAAAGCTCTGAATGAATCATGGTTAAGGTCTGCATTATTTCGTTCTACCTGCACTATTAATGGGAAAATTTGCAAGCTGATTATCGACTCTGGGAGCTGCACTAATGTTATTTCTCGTGAAGCAGTTCGTAAATTGGGCTTAAAACCAAACCACATCATTCTCCTTTCAAGCTTGCATGGTTAAACAATGGGAATGAAATGAACGTCTCGCGTCAAGCTTTGGTGACATTCTCTATCGGTTCTTACAAGGATGAGGTTGTTTGTGCTATATTGCCAATGGATGCTTGTCATATTTTATTAGGACGTCCTTGGCAGTTTGATCGGGATGTTCACCATAAAGGACGTACTAACTCTTATAGTTTCTCTTTTGAAGATCGCACCGTTATGTTTCTCCCTTCTAAAGAAGATATTGAGTCTTCACTTCCTTCTTGTGTGGCTGAGGATGCTATCACCACATCTAAAGGGTTGACATCTTTGTTGCTTGTTCCTAAAGCAACTTTTGAGTCGCAGTTATCTGAAACAGATACCGTGTGGGCTTTAGTGACAACTCCAACAACTCCGACCCCTAGCATGCAGTCTTCTGAACCTTCTTTGCCCTTCCAAGGTTTGCTACAAGAATTCAATGATGTTTTTCCCACTGATTTGCCTCGTGATTTACCACCATTACGTGACATCCAACATCGTATCGACTTCGTTCCAAATGTTGTACTCTCTAACCAACCCCATTACCGTATGAGTCCACAAGAACATGAGGATTTGCGTCGTCAAGTGGAAGATCTTTGGCTAAAGGGTATGTTCGTGAAAGTTTAAGTCCAATTGTGGTTCCGGCTTTGCTTATTCCAAAAATACGGTTCATGGAGAATGTGTGTTAATAGCCGCGTAATTAACAAAATCACGGTGCGTTATCGATTTCCGATTCCTTGTCTTGATGACTTACTTGATCAGATTGAACACGCTTCTATTTTTTCCAAGTTGGATTTAAAGAGTGGTTATCATCAAATTCGGATAAATCCTGGGGACGAATGGAAGACGGCTTTTAAAACTCGAGAGGGTCTCTTTGAATGGATGGTTATACCGTTTGGTCTCTCCAATGCTCCTAGTACGTTTATGCACGTGATGAATCAAGCCTTACGTCCCTTCATTGGTAAATTTGTTGTTGTCTATTTTAATGACATTTTGATTTTTAGCAATGATTTGGCCAGCCATTTATTACATCTAGCGGAGGTTCTTGGTGTTTTGAGGCGTGAAAATTTCTTTGCCACTCAACATAAATGTGTTTTTGGAGCACCGCAGGTTATGTTTTTAGGCTATCTTATCTCAGCCAAGGGATTAGAGATGGATCCAAGCAAAGTTGAGGCAATACGGTCGTGGCCTACACCAACAACTATAAATGATGTTCGAAGTTTCCATGGTTTAGCATCGTTTTATCGTCGCTTTGTTCATCACTTTAGTAATATTATAGCCCCGCTCACGGATTGTCTAAAGGGTTCTACCTTTGTGTGGTATGCTGAAGCAAATATTGCTTTTGAACTCATAAAAGAAAAGTTGACTTGAGCTCCAATATTGGCTTTACCAGATTTTTCTGTTGTCTTCGAGCTGCATTGTGATGCATGTAAATTTGGCATTGGGGTTGTTTTGAGTCAGCACGGACGTCCTGTTGAATGCTTTAGCGAGAAGATAGCTGGTTCTCGAGCCATCAAGCATTGGCGCCATTATCTTTTTCATCAAGAATTTATTCTCTACACGGACCATGATGCATTAAAACATTTGGGTAGTCAAGACAAGATTTCTGCACGTCATGCCTCCTGGATTGCCTTTTTACAGCACTTCACGTTTGTCATCAAGCACCAGTCGGGTCGTATGAACAAAGTAGCTGATGCATTGAATCATCGAAGTCATCTTCTAGCGACTTTGCAGGTTTTTGTTCCCGGGTTTGCTGTGTTGTGTGATTTATATCATAGTGACCCTTATTTTGGCCGGGTTTGGGCAGATTTACAAGCCGGGATTCGTTCAGAATTTGTTTTGCAAGATGGTTTCATATTTTGTTATCGTCGCTTGTGTGTGCCCGAGTGTATTTTACGACTACAACTCATTCGAGAATTTCATGAAGAGGGTCATGTTGGGCGGGACCAAACTCTACACTTGTTAACGAAGTCATATTTTTGGCCCACTTTACGTCGGGATGTCGCCCGTTTTGTCGAACGATGTGTGGTTTGTCAACGTTCTACGTCTAATAACGGTTTATATATATCATTGCCAATTCCGACACAACCATGGACGGATATAAGCATGGATTTTGTGTTAGGACTCCCTCGTACTCAACATGGCAATGATTCTATCTTTGTCATTGTGGATCGATTCTCTAAAATGGCACACTTTGTTCCTTGTAAGAAGACGACAGATGCTGTTCAAGTGGCTATATTATTTTTCCGAGAAACTTATCGTCTTCATGGTTTGCCGTTGTCGATTGTGTCTGATAGAGATTCACGGTTCTTGAGTCACTTTTGGCGTTCCCTTTGGCGTTTGTTGCGTACAAGTCTTGACATGAGCTTCGCTTATCATCCGCAAACAGATGGTCAGACAGAAGTTACAAATCGTTCTTTGGGAGATATGCTTCGTTGTTTGGTTGGTACCAACATTAAGTCGTGGGATACAGTGTTGTGTAAAACAGAGTTTGCTCACAACCATGCAGTTAATCGAAGTACTCATTTTAGCCCATTTCATGTTGTTTATGGCATCATTCCTCGAGGACCTCATGATCTTGGGGTTACTCCAGATGCTACTCGGGTACTTGAAACTAGTAGGCAATTGATGGAACGCACAGGTGTCGCTGTTGATCCATCTACTGGACTAATAATTATTATAAATGATAACAAAGAGACTTACAAAAATTCGATCATTCCACCAAGATGTTGACATAATTATTTGTCCAGTAGATGGATCAACAGCAACACCAGTGCGTTCCATCAGTTGCCTACTAGTTTGCCAAAGCTTATGCAAGTACTCGATTTTGCTCTTAATCTCACTATCCCAAACAACCTTCTCTCCAGTCAACTCAAATAATTTGTTTTCAACTCTTTTTTTACCAGCAACATTCGACATTCTACTAGAGTGGTCATTTGATCTTAGCTCCGTAATAACGAGTTCAAGCATAATTTGACAATGTCTTTCCTTCCACACATACTATAATATATACATACTCAATAATCATGTTTTGTTTTAATACAGTTCATCATATATGCATTGAATTTCAATAAAAATATATATATATATATATAAAACATAAATACCTTTCCTTCAGTGTTGATCCCTGTTGCAGCAGTCGATTTGCCTTTGTTTCTTGAAAGACCTCCACGCCGTGATGATTCACTTGTCTCAAGGGAACTTGCCATAATCCAAATATTTTCTAAAGATCAAAATCAGATACATAAATTAACAAAACCAAACACAAGACATAAGCAAAACATAAAGAATTCATGCTAAAAAATACTGTATGACTTTTTTTTAACCTTTAGATCTCTGTATCTTAGGTATTTTTTTCTATGGTTGATGGCTTCTTGTGCCGAAAACTATTTATAGTTGTATTTTATAAGACTTAAATTATTAAATAATTCATGAGATAATTATGAGATAGATCAAGATGAGTTAGAATTTGATATTGGATATGTACAATTGTTTAAAATATAAGTTGTAGAATTAGTTGAATCAAAAGGCAGACTTGTTTAGAGAAGTTTGACGTTATCATTATTACTAGGATTTAACCCGCGGTACACTGCGGGACAATATTTTTAATTTTAAAATTTTAAAATTTATCTTGTATTTATTTGTTATTTTATTATTATTTTATTAATTTTAAAAATATAAAATTTTACAGGTATTTGATATAAGTATTCAAAATATAGGATTTTTGTAGTGTTTTCAAGGTTTTAAGGTATATGTATAATCTAGTAATACATTTATTTCATGCTATAAAAGTGTTTTAAAAAAACAATTCCACTTAACTCCCTATATGGGATTAATGCCAACCCATCTCACCAAAATCAAAATAAGTTTTTGCATAAAAAATATTAATCAAAATAATTTTTTTTTATCAAGTTTAATTATGTTAATTGTTTTACCAAATTAGCATATTTTTATAGTTTATAATTTTCCATCACTACAAAAAAAGACGCTGGATAACGTCGGTATATTAACGTCAGTTGATAAACCGACTTAAAATTTTCGATTAGGAAGGAATTTTGCGTCACTTAAGAAACCGACATTTTGTTTTGTGTCATTTATCTAAAAGATTAAAAAAAATGATTTCTTCCATTAACATAATTTTATGAGCTTTCGATTGTTTCTCATCTCTTCCATTTACGAGTTCTTCGTCTAAGCTTCTCCTCGCTATGGTATATGGAGCTCTGATTTCAATCAATTTGGATTCAAGCTCAGAGGCGGAGAAGTAGATCTAAAATTGATGCTCTCTGTGACGGATCAAGCATCCTCTCATCTTGAATCCGCCAACTCAGGTATCGATTCTAACTTGGAACTTGATCGGAGATGTTCTTCGTTAGGTTTTCGAACATTGATTAGAATCGTGATAGTTTATGCGGAAAATTGAAATGTTAGTGTTTGAATGCATCGATCCATTTTGTTGGCTCTCAATTGGTACAGAGGAACTGGCCAGAGATTAAGTCACAGATTGACCTGATTCTAAGAGAAGCTTGGTTGCTCAATTTTCACTGTCAATATCGATTTAGAAAAAGGAGTTGATTTAAGCCAAGACTGCCTCAAGTTTTTGTTTTCCACGACTTCAATAAGTTGAGACTTGAGAGTATAATCTTTGAGGATCTTCAAGGAGCATCGTGGACTTGTTCCAATGTTTTAATTTGGTTGATTTACCCTCTAGTTTTGGCAATGATGTTTTTGGTTGCTCATCAAGAAGAGCAACTACGTATATGTTTTGTTTTACATGTCACAGGGGCATATGAGTTATAGCATAAGCTACAATAGGTGTGAATAACAAGAGATTGTAGCTTTTTCTTTAATCAAGATACTAGTATATGGTTTTGAGATTGTTTACAAAGTGTGAGAAGAGATTGCAGAATGTTAACTTAGGGCCTTAGACTGTTGGAGAATAAGTCAATTTTTAGTTTGGAAAAAGGTGTGGACGATTGATCAGGATTGGCAACTGATGCAAGAGGTAGAGATGTTACAGTTGGATTAGTACTACTTCCGGTTTCTTTTCCAAAATATGGTTGATCCTGAAGAGGTAATGGCTATTCCCTGTAGTAATCTTTAAACTGCCAAAATCTGAACAATTTATCTAGCCATTGGAGTTATATGATAAGTCTTTGGTTTTGTATTTCAGCTTCCTCTAAATGATGAACTGATTTTTTTGCTTGACTTCATTTGTTGAGCTGAATTTAGAATTATCTTGTGCAAGAGCAGGAAGGGAGATATAGAGGTTAACAACATGTTTCATCCAGCAGCATTTGACACTCTTCATCTATTGTATCAAACGACCATGTAAGAATCACATCACATCATTTTCATTATAGTATACTAATTAATTTTTATAATATTTATATAAGTCTGGTATTTGTATATGATTCCAGGCCAGAACAAAAGCAAATAACTGAAGAGGAGAATTGCGAGATACATGGATAATAAGATGGCATATGTGTGTAACTGTTAAAGTGACATTTATATTCTATGTAAAACAGATTTATTTAATTAAGGGAGCTTTATTTGAGTTCTTTTTGAAATTTGAGTTATTTTTTCAAATAACATTTAGATTTGAGTTATATATACTGATGAGCATAAACAATCTGGAGAAGAAACAAAAAAAACAAATACACGTCGGTTTACAAGTGAGAACACGTCGGAAGAAAATCGTTGCTAAGATTACTAAAACCGACGCTAATTAATCCGACGCAAAAGTAAGCGTCATTTTATAAACTGAAGTTAATATACTTAACGTCACGTAATGTTACGACGGTTTTTAAACCGATGTTATTACTTTAAAGTCAGTTTGAAAATGACGTTAAAGTCACTAATGACCGACGTCAAATACCGTTTTTGTTGTAGTGCATGTCAATATATATAGTTTATGATAATTAATAGAAATATTTTATTTTTTTCGTAATTGCTCAAAAAATAAAAAATAAACCAAATTATATGGGAGGTTTTCAACATATTTAATGTGACATTTTATAATTGGAATTTCGGTTTAGGAAATTTATTAATGTTAATATAATTATGGATATTATAAATTTTTGTTATGGAAAATCTATTGTATATCATTTAAATTTGAGAGATTCTAGCATCCATAAAAATAGTTTTGGAGATTTAATGGGTTAAAACTTTAATGGATAGAGTTGTTTTTGGAAAAATCGGAATGTATAGATGTTCTTAAGATTTTATAGCAATAAATGTAACAAATGTTGGTCAATTTAAGAAAATTTAGTTTTTGAGTTTATCTGCAATGTTATTTATGGAATTGTTTTAGGAGTTAATGTTGTAAAAAAAAAGTTAAATAAGTAAAACTTAAAGGGTATAGACCAAAATGTACTTCAAAATGTACTTCATCCGATAATGTTTGGAATGAGTCGCCATCGGGTATGGAGAATATTGCTTCCAAATATTTCCAGGATCTTTTTAAGAAATCGGATTTGAGGGACATCTCAGAGATGCTTAATGAGGTGTCTCCACTTGTTACAGACTCCATGAATCGGGATTTAACAAAGGCTATCTCCGAATCGGAAGTTTGTAAAGCTCTATTTGCAATGCATCCGGAGAAAACACCAGGTCCTGATGGTATGGCAGCATTGTTATTTCAACGGTTTTGGTCCTCTTTGAAAGGGGATTTGGTGGCTTTGGTTAGAGAATTTTTTAATACGGGATGCTTCGATAAAAGATTGAATGAGACAAATATTTGTCTCATTCCGAAAAATGAAAGACCCCAGCGTATGGCGGAGTTTAGGCTGATTAGTCTTTGTAACGTGAGTTATAAAATTATATCAAAAAATCATGTGGTTCTGATTAAAGAGGTATCTACCTTCTATTATTTCAGAGACTCAATCGGCCTTTGTTTCTGGTCGTCTGATAACGGATAATATTCTTGTTGCTCAGAAAATGTTCCATGGGTTAAATACTAATAATCGATGTAAATCGGATTTTCTGGCTTTTAAGACGGATATGAGCAAGACATATGATCGGGTTGAATGGGATTTTTTGGAAGCAGTTATGGTTGGGTTAGGGTTTGATCGAAAGTGGATTTCCTGGATTATGTGGTGTGTCACCTCAGTTTCGTATCAAGTCCTTCTCAATGGTCAACCCCGTGGTTCTATTATACCTCAGAGAGGTTTACGTCAGGGAGATCCGCTCTCACCGTATTTATTTATTTTTTGCATGGAGGTGTTGATAGCTAATATCAAAAAGGCTGAAAGGGAGGATAAACTTACTGGTATTACGTTAGCTCGGGATTGCCCTACCATCTCGCATTTGCTTTTTGCAGATGATAGTTTATTCTTCTGTAAAGCAGAAGCGACGGAATGTAGTACGAAAATCATAGGAAAGTATGGAAAAGCATCCGGACAGGAGGTTAACTTGGAAAAGTCGTCTATCATGTTTGGTAAAAAAGTCTCGGAGGACATAAGAACCCAATTGAAGTCTGTTATTGGTATTTCAAAAGAAGGCGGTATGTGCTCTTATTTGGGCATTCCTGAAAGCCTTCAAGGATCGCGAACTAAGGTTTTTAGTTATGTTAATGATCTGTTACATGATCGTGTGAATGGTTAGTCGGCGAAATATCTATCGAAAGGCGGCAAGGAAATTATGATCAAGTCAGTGGCGTTGGCTCTCCCAACTCATGTTATGTCCTGTTTTAAATTGCCACAGGCATTAACGTCTAAATTAACAAGTGCCATTTCAAGATTTTGGTGGCGGTCTAACGACAAAGCTCGTGGGTTGCACTGGGTAGCTTGGGATAAAATGTGTAATGATAAATGCGAAGGCGGTTTGGGTTTTCGTGATTTGGAGCAATTCAATGATGCGATGTTGGCTAAGCAGTATTGGCGTTTAATTCATTACCCAACATCTCTAATGGCTCGTGTGATGCGAGGTCGATATTTTAGGAATAAACATCCTCTTTTGGCCAAAAAGCCATATTCTCCCTCTTTTGCTTGGAGGAGTATTTTTTCAACAAAAAAGTTTAGTGGAAAAAGGAGCAAGATGGGCATTGGGATCTGGTTGTGATATCTCGGTATGGAAAGATCCTTGGATACCGGATAGCCACCCAAGACCAGCTAATGGTCGCGGGAGATTGCTCCATCCTAATTTAATGGTTAATCATTTGATCAATCCACACACTATGGAATGGTATATGCCCATCCTTGAGGAGTACATGGATCCAGAGGATATTCAGATTATTCAGGCTATGCCAATCAGTAAATTCTATAAACCGGATCGACTGATTTGGCACTACACTAAATTCGGGAAGTATACGGTCAAATCGGGTTATCGGCTAGCCCGTGATCTAACTAAGGTAGTTGAGTCCGGACCGACGTGTACGGCCCTTCGGGCACAAGTTTGGAAACTTGACGTTCCCTCAAAGGTTCAACACTTTTTCTGGCAAATAGCTTCTGGTTCTCTTCCAGTGTTGGAACGGCTAGCTCATCGGGGTGTTCGGTGCGACACTCTTTGTACACGGTGCGGGCTGGCGGAGGAGACGATAAATCACGCTCTCTTTGTGTGTTCTCGGTCTCGTAGGATCTGGGATTTATCCCCGGTTTTGTTAACATCCGATGGTTTACCCTATGGCTCAGTTTATTCTAATTTAGACTTCTTATTCTGGCGGGAGACATCTCAATCGAGTGCCTCGGATGTTTGTTCTTGTCTACCTTGGATTTATGGTCAATTTGGAAGGATAGGAATAAAAAGGTTTTTCAGGGTATGGAGGCAGCGCCAATAGACATTATAAATCAGGCGGCTAATGATCGAATTTTGTGGGAGGAGGCGAGGTCATTCACAGGCAGAGCCATGGATTATTCGACACCTATGGAAGATCTGGAACCTTCTCCGCGTTGTCAGGTTGATGGATCCTGGAAGGGGTCTGATCCCTTTGCGGGCTTGGGCTGGTGTTATTGCAATAGAGAGGACAAAGTGTTACTTATGGGAGCAAGATGCTATAGACAAACCCCCTCACTTCTACATTCGGAGTTACAAGCCTTGATCTGGGCTATGGAGTCTCTGTTGGCGGCTGGCGTTGTTTGTTCCCTTTTCGAAACTGACTGTGCAGAGCTGGTGGCGATGGTGCAATCTCCTGATGAATAGCCCGCATTCTCCAACCTGTTGGATGATTTCAATTTACTCAGATCTTCCATCCCCGATTTCATACTACGCAGGATCCCGCGTTCGTCAAATGTGAGGGCAGATTGTCTGGTCCGTTCATCGCGCTCTTTAGTTTCAGAAACTACTTTTGTAAACTTCTTCCCTCCGGTTTGGGCAACCAACCTTGGAGTTCTCTTTTAATTTAAAGTTCGGTTGACAAAAAAAAAATGTTAATATAGATGTCCTTTTTGTAGTTAGGTTGAAGTTAAACGTTATCATCAACGTTTTTTAAATAATTTATTAGACTTTTACATGAATTTTTTTTAAATAATAATTAATTTGTTTTCCTGTTTGTTTCACATCAAATTTGGAGAGAGACAAATTTCTTATGTGATTCCTAAAAAAAAAGAAACTCATAAGAATAGTGTGGGGTTCATGTTTTAGAATTTGGAAAATATGTTATTAGTAAATAGTAACAAAAATGAGGAACAAGTAGAAACAACACATTCCTTTTCATTCTTTCTCTAAAAACTGGTCACCAGTTGGAGCCTATGTGTTTAATTTTGTTACTTCTTCAAAGATTGATTTTCTCCCTATAGAAACAAACGATCTGCCTTATTTCTTCTTCAATACATCGTCATTACCACTAAAAGCATCACCTGCTTTTCACCCGAACTTACTTAATTTATTCTTACGTACAACTACACTTTGCACTTAGATGTTCACAGTGTTGTATGGTGTTCGTTTTTTTTGGTAGAAAAATAGAGAAAACAAGCATCTCATTATACGGTGCACAAAAAAAAAAACAAGCATTTCATTATTTATTAATAACAAAAAATGTCAGCACAAATTCGCCGTGGTCCCCAGTTAAAGCTGCCAAATTCACCTCCCATGCTTCAAGTCAAACCTCAAAAAACTGTCTTGCAAGATCCACCACGTGAATAACCCATCGTGGTTTCCACATCTCCCTTAGTTTCCTACTTAGGATTGATATTCTTCCTAAAACCTTTACGATCATGCATTGCTTGCATAAACCATTCATACATCTAATATCTCTTTCCCTATTGTAATCATTGGTTAACTATCCTCCCCAACTGGGAACTCAGAAATCAACCCTGCTTCCACTCATCATCCAAAATATTGTCTCTGATGACAACCTCCCAACTATTGGAATCACACTTTATTTCAATGTTTTAATTTATTAACGAAGCAAATGATAATTGATTAGGAAATTTACAAATCTTGTTACTACAGACCCACGACATGTATATAGCACATGTTATAACACGATCAACCCGTTCTAACGAGCGAAAGAATAATGATAACAAATCGAGGTGAGCTCACATAGAGGTACTCTCCTACGATTTTTGCATACCTTTCAAAAAGTTCGTCCATTACATTCTCCCCAAACATAGGTTCTAGCATCGGCTCGGCCACAGCTCTGATGGTATTAGAAAATCTTCGTCTACTAGCTAGGGATTCGGGTTTGGACCGTACTACTAGGTCATAACTCTCCTCATTGATACTCCTACCTTCCCAATCAATGGGACTTATCTCAAGCCGATCGATTAAAAATGACCCTTCTTTCTCTATCACCATTATCAGTTCTTCGGAGCTTGCAGCATAGTAAGGAGTGTTAAAAGCATTGATCTTCTCTTCTTCGATAATACCCTTAGATAAAGAAAATACCTATTAGTTATATCCTATCATCAAATAAAAAGAAATTAAACTTGGTTGAGATATATCATCTATTAGTCCGATACTATTATGATTGGGGCATTGGGCTAACAATCGATCTAATAAACTAGACGTTTTAGAGCAAAGCCAAGATTAGTTTGATCGTATTGTAGAGAATCGCAAGAAATAATCTACAATAATTAAGTTTCTTAAATACTTATATATTTAATAAATACCTTGATATTTTGATACATAAATCAAGAAATTATATTATAATTTGTGGCAAATATATTATAATTAATATCACATATAGTAACAAATAAAAATAATTCCCAACAGAATGAGGTTAATAATTTAATAAACTAAAAAATATGTTCAATAAAATGATTTTTTTAATATACAAACAAATTTATATTTTAGTGGGTCGGGGGAAGGGGGAGATTTTGACGTATATATAATTTACATGATAAGTTTAGAATTTTTTTTTTTTTTTGTCAACCAATTGGCTGGCCCATTAGTCAAATCCCTACATTCGTAGGAATCGGGACTCAATTGCTGTTGTGATGGTACCTTCTACAATTGAACTTATTTCCTGCCATTGCACTAAGTTCACTTCACAAGTTTAGAATTTTTCTATTTTTGTTTTTAAAATATTTTAGTAAATTTATGATTAACATGCGTCAATATCTAATTGATACAATTGATAAGATATTATATATCAAAGCTATTTGTAGATTGTATGTATCAATTTTCTCTATATAAATTGACTAATTTCAATACTTTGAAAAAGAAAATTGACTAAGAAAATAAATATATTCAACAAATTTGGGAAGAACACATGGGCCACATTACTAGGCCTTTATTGGTCATGTAACGTGTCAGTATTAGATCCTTACATATTAATATGGGCTATTTATAATCCTATGGCTATGAGACTATTTTACATAATGGTTCTAATTAAACGTCAAAATATATACACCACCATACCTCTTTGGCCATGGAGATAAGAGCTTGAGCTAGGAGTTCCCATTGATAGCAACTCTCGTCGGTTGTAGGATCCTGTGTGCTTCTACCGAATAGTGATAAAAACATTCGGCCTCCAGGAACCAACTCTTTGGACCGTGATTCCAGAAAGGCCGAGAAATCAGTTTGGAATTGAAGAGCATAAGCTTTATGTGCACTCTTAGGACTTGTCTTTGATATGTATATTTTCCCTACGTTGTATAACTCAGCTGAATTAACGCCGTCTTCCTTCTCAGCCTCACGACATGGAACCTTAATATATGATAATATAACTTGTTAGCATTTTCTATTTACCGTATAATGAGTGATATTTTGATAAAATTATGTGGACCACATTTGTAATTTCTTGTGTGTGTATATAAACCACTTGGTTTCTGATTTTTTTTTTTTTTTGGTTGTACTATTGTATGATTTCATAAATGATAAAATTGCCACGCACTAAAATTCGATGACATCTCTTTAGGCCCGACACCAGAAAAAAAAAACACATGGTTTTCAATTTTTTTTGTATATTTTAATTGTGAATTAAAAATTGTCACAACGATGATGTTCCGGCCACAACTAAATAATAGAATATCAGCATTTCCGGCCATAACTCATAATAGGTGACAATTCATTTTTCCAGAGTGCTATTATGAGTTAAAAACACTAATTTTTCCGGCCAAAACACTAATTTTTTTTAAAAAAAATGTTCGTAACTATACTAATAAGTGAAATGCCGCATATATATAGAAATTAAACAGTACACACCTGAGACAACCAGTGTAAACTAGAAGACGAATGAACAAAATGAAGGCTCCGGCGAGGAAACAAACGTCCGTGAAAGGTGCCAGGGACCGCCGACACAAAACATGATTCTCCTCCTCCACAACCGAGCCCTAAACCATCCTTTTTACGATTAAGCCGGTTGTAAAACTCGGTCAAAGAAGCAAAGAGGTGGTTGAAGTCATTACTAGGGAGATCGTTGAGAGAGACTCTGAACTCAGGGACAGGACGGTCGAGGTCAAGACACAAGTTTTGGATTGTGTCGATAATGTTGGAGATGGAGAAGAGACTGTTCGGACCGGTGGAGCAGCCTAAGTCGGCGATCCCAATGCTTGAAATTTCCAAATTGCTTATCATTAGCTTCTTCAAGGCCTCGTCCATTACCCTTCTGCCTAGAGATATTATGTTGCGCTGCGTAATAACAAAATCACTATATGTTTGTCACTATTATTTTTGTTCGAGAACCAACATGTTTAAGATATACTGTAGCATTTATCACTCGTATATATGTGTATACATGAAAACAAAACATATTATTTTATCTTGTTGATAAAATAAAATCGACCTGACCGGTGGAGTTCTTGGTAGGCCTGGGCAAATGGAGCAAACCGAATAAACCGATCCGAGAAAACCGAATGTTTTCGGTTATCGGTACCAACCAGTTAGAGAGGGACAAACCGATCGGTCAAATTAATTAGAAAATTCGGATGTCGGTTCGGTTCGGTTCGGTAATTGGACCGGATCGGTTTACTTGGACCGAGATTATGCAGCCATATATAAGGATAATAACTCTCACTAACCCTAAGTAACCCGTGTTTTCTCATTTCTTATCCGCCTCTTGCGAAACAAAAGAACAAAGAAGATATTGGGTTTTTGCGAATTCTGACCTAAAAGCTTACGAATCTCTGATAGTAAGTTTAGTTCTTCCTCTTTGTTCTTTCTTTCTAATCAATAATTCGTTTTTCTTTGCTCCATTCATTCATCTGGATAATCTTTGATTTTGAATTCTAAACCCTAATCCTAAAATTCCCCAAATCGATTTCGATTTGGGGAATTTTAGGGTTAGGGTTTAGACTTCAGAAGCAGAGGTTGTCGCTACTCTCTACCATTCATTCCTCTTGATAATCTGTGATTTCGAATTATAAACCCTAACCCTAAAATTTCCCAAATCGAAATCGATTTGGGGAATTTTAGGGTTAGGGTTTATAATTCAAAATTAGAGTTTTTCTTCTTTTGTTATCGGGTTATTGTGTTTGTTTATCGATTGTAACATATTACATTATTACTTATTAGGGTTAAGGTTTAGTTTTTAAACATATTATCGGATTTGTCTTTTGTTATCGGCTTTGTCTTGTTGGTTTGTTGTCCTTGTGTTCTATTTTATTGTGTTTGTATTGGGTTGTTTGTTCTGTTGTGTTGTTTGTTCTGTTGTGTTACTTGTGTATATATATAATTGTATATCGTCTGCAACATATTAGGATTAGTCAATTAGAGCTTGGTTGATGAACTTTCAAATAAGTATGTTTATGTGAGTTATGTCTTTTGTTTATGGTCTTTGTGTTCTATTGTGTTGTCTGTTGTGTTTGGTTTTTATAATTTCAAATAAGTCTGTTTATGTGAGTTTTGTCTGTTGTTTATGGTCCTTGTGTTATCTGTTGTGCATGTATATCGGTTGTTTAATGGTTATAAACGCTGATTGTGTGTTTTATGTTCTGTAGATGAATGAAGAGCACAATGAGATGGAGCCGCCGGTTCCACCTGAACCTACTGAAGAGGTTCTAACAGGGAACACTCGTAAAGAACCTGGCACTGCTGCTGCTAAACCACCAAGACCTCGAAAGAAGAAGTATGCTAAAAGGGCGCTCATATGGCAACATTTTTTGGAAAAGGATGATGTTTCTGGTAAGAGCTTTTGTAAGTATTGCGCTGCAGAGATCGGTTGTGATTCAAAAACAGCTGGAACTAGTCCGATGATAGGCCACTTAGCTAGGTGTAAACAATACAAGGATTTTGATGAGAAGGAAAAACAGAAGGTGCTCAGTGGTGACAGTAATGGGAATCTGAAGGTGATCAAGTTTGATCCGGTTATGTTTAGGAGAGCTGTTAATGAAATGGTTGTTGTCAGTGAGTTGCCGTTTTCGTTTGTCGAGTCTGAGGGATGGAAACGTTTCTGTTTCAATGTGTTACCTCTCTACAAGACTATCTCGAGAAGGACTTGTACGAGAGACATTGTTGCACTCTATCTGGAAGAGAAGAGAGCTTTGAAGGATCAGTTTACTGCTGCGAACCAGAGGGTTTCTCTGACTACAGACATATGGACTTCTCCTACAACCTCTACCAACTATATGGTGATCACAGCGCACTGGATTAATGCTCAGTGGGAAATGCAGAAAAGAATCCTCAGTTTTAAGGTTGTGACAGATCATAAGGGAGATACTATTGCTGGACAATTGATGGATTGCATAGACGACTGGGGGATTGAGAAGATTTTTACAATCACTGTTGATAACGCAAAGAATAACGACAAGGCGCTGGAAATTTTCACAGATGCGTTAAGGCTGAGAGGAGGAGAAGCACTAGTCAGAGGTGGTGATTTTCTACACATGCGGTGTTGTGCACACATACTAAATCTGATTGTTGGGGATGGTTTGAAGAAGGCCAATTCTAGTATAGTTGCTATAAGGAATGCAGTCAAGTATGTCAGGTCATCCTTTAGTAGACTTAGATCTTTTGCAATGAGGTGTGAGACAGGAAAGGTATGTAGAGGCAGCTTGCCATTAGATGTTGTCACACGCTGGAATTCAACTTATCTGATGCTAACTGCTGCTATCAAGCTGAGGGTAGCGTTTGAGAAAATGGCGAGTGAAGATAAGTTGTATTGTGACTACTTCGAGGAAGTAGATGAGAAGGAGAAAGCAAAAAGGATTGGACCACCAACATCAGCTGATTGGGAGGAAGCTTCAAGATTGGTTAAATTTCTGAAAGTGTTCTACAAGGCTACTTTGACATTCTCAGCTTCAAAGACAGTAACTTCTACATTGTGTTACAGTGAAATTGTTGACATTGAGAGGAATCTAACCGCTAAGTCTTCTAGTCCTGATTTGGAGATCCGAAAGCAAGGTTATGTAATGAGGCACAAGTTTGAGAAGTACTGGGATGGATTGCATAACATGAATCCTCTAGTGATTATAGCCAGTGCCTTTGATCCTCGCAACAAAATGGAGTTTGCTGGACTCTGCTTCGAACAGCTTTATGGCAAAGACACAGTAGAAAGTAAGCAACTTGAGTCTTCAGTTTCAAGTGCAATGAAGCAATTGTATGAAGATTATAGTCTTAGGCTGAGTGAACCAGTAGTCGATGCAGATCCTCCAGATTTTGAGCCTACGGTCATGTGTGACATTTCGGATGATGATGATTGTGAGCTGATGGAGTCACTTTACAATCAGTTGGTTGGTTGTAAGAAAAGTGAACCCGGCTGCAATGACTTACAGGCCTATTTGACTGAAAAAACTGAGGTAAGAGTTGAAAACAGTTTGGGGTTACCTTTTGATGTTCTCAGTTGGTGGAGGTGCAATAGTTCTAAGTTCCCAATCTTGTCAGAACTTGCTAGAGATGTTCTAGCAATTCAAGTCTCATCAGTGGCTTCTGAGTCAGCTTTTAGTACAAGTGGTCGAGTGTTAGACTCTTATAGGAGTTCCTTAACTCCTTACATGGTTGAGGTTTTGATATGTGCACAGCAATGGCTAAGGTGTTCATATAAGTCAGAAGCACAAGTATCAAACTTGGTGCAAATGTTGGAAGAGGTTGAGTTTCTGGAATCTCTTGGTAAGTATCACTAAGTTTCTTTACTATGTTTTCAATTTGATACTGGAATCTTTTGTAATTTCTCTTCTTTTCTTGTGTAGATTCTCGGAATTCAGTGGCAGCTCCTCCATGATTCTACAAAGTATGGTACGTAGGTGTTTAGTTTAGTGTTTGCTTACTTGTGTCTTGCATTAAAGTCTATATTCTAGTTTCTAATTATGTATTTGATTTACATTGTTAAGTTTATGTTTGCTTTTGTTTGTTTATTAGATTTGTTAAGTCTTTTGTTATGGTTTTCATGGTGCACAGGTAGTAGATAGGAAGCTGCTCTTTTGCCTACTTTTGGATGCGGATTGGCAGCCTTAACAGAGGACTGGATATAACTGACTTGGAAGCCGATTTTTTGAGTACTTTTTGATGCAGATTATCATGCTTCGTGTAACTTCTACAACTTTCTAATAGTTACTAACGTACATGATGTAATGCTAGCTTTAAACTTGATACAATGCTAGCTGAGCAGCTTCTTTAATGGTTTGTAAAGCTTCCTAGATGAGAAGCAACCATATTTTTAAGCTTTTGTACTTGTTTTCCTTTGTTTTCTCTTTCAACGGGTTTATTTCGGGTTAAATTAACCGAAATATGAACAATTTCTGCTAATCTCGGAAGGTAATATAAATCAGGTATCCGAACCGAACAAACCGAGTACCGACCGATCCGAAACCGAAATTAATTTCGGTTCAATTCGGTGACATTATTAACAACCCGAATTTTGCTTAAACCGAATAACCCGACCCGTTTAACCCGTTTGCCCACCCCTAGTTCTTGGCATAACTGTTTTCACCGTTTCCTTTGTTCATGTGAAGAACTCGCATTACTTCCATCTCTCTCTTTCTCTCCTTGTGATGTCTCTTTCCTTTTGATGAAGCAGAAGGTTAATGAATATAGTAAGTAATGTTGGGTCGATATATATAAGGAAAGAAGTGTGGCACGATAGTAGTGTTTTGATAGCCACATCCCACATGCATTTTTTTACCACATGCATCTTATGGACGTACGTTGATTACATTTCTCTTTCTACACATTTATACAACGGTCCCTTTACGATTTTTTCCTCTATATTTTCAACTAAGTGAAACGGTATCCACAGGCAGTTATAACTAATTCAATCTGGTTGATGAAAAATTGAATTCTAATACGTATGAAGATAAATTTTTATAAACACAGCTGGTTTCAACGGATTCCATGAAGTAAGTCCGTTCATATTCTACTACTCGAAGTCTCGAATTGAAGCTTCTAATATTAAGTTATTAACGGAGACACATGCTTTTGATGAGACAAAACTAGAACTTAAAACACAAAGAAACACTTCTAACTGAATCGTCATATAGACCCAAGGCCACCGACAAAACTTTCTTTATAACGATAAATCTGGTGGTCTATAATGATAATACAACATCGGGGGCTCGATCTATTTTCTTATTGTTATCAATAGAAGAATGCATCTTCTTGTGTATAAGTTACGAATCTATAAATCTGAATGTTTCTCGTACATATTGAATAACTTTCTTTTTCTACGACTGTGAAAAGACTAAACACAGCCTCTAGTATAAATAAAACCGGAGAATCAAGTGTGGAAGATAACTTTACTCTTTGGCTCGTTTGCTCAGGGATTTACGCTTGTTAACGTCTAGACATCTTTTCCTCAACCGAATCGTCTTTGGTGTTACCTGACCACATTAAACCAATAACAGTAAATGCATACGAAGGCGGAAACAGAATGTGCCTCATGGATCATACGGCTAGCTAGATTTTGAATCAGTGATGAACAATGTACCTCAATAAGTTCATCTGAGGCAACGTATCCTATAGCTTCTTCAAGTGTCATCTGAATCGAAAAGAATTCAAAAGTTAAACCACAAAACGGTACGGAATTTTATTGTTCTTGATCAAGAAAACAGTTCTATATTGTGAAAAGAGAAAAGGACACATACAAGGCGAGGTGGAGATAGCTTCACATTTTCGTCTTTTCCAGCAGAACGAATGTTTGTAAGTTCTTTGGCCCTAACTGGGTTAACCTGTAGTGCAAGGGAAAGTGAGCTCATGGCATTTTAAGACAATTCAGTATGAAGAGGAGAAAGTCAAACCAACTTACATCAAGATCTGTATCTCGTGAATGCTCACCGATAATCATACCATCATATGACTGTTAAAGACAGAAAAAACAAAAGAAGATGCAGCATTAGCATGGATCAAAACGCAGAAAGACCACATAACATGTTCCAATCAAGAACAGCTAAACCGAGAAATAAACAGAAATAGATATTTCTTAATCATATATAGATGGTTCTCACATCCAGCCCTGGAGCCACAAAGAGAATTCCACGAGCTTCCAAACTCATCAGTGAATGAGCTGTAATAGTACCAAACCCCATGGAGACCTGTTTCATCAAGAGAAATTATTACAGTTAAAACTTGAGAGTGCACATAAATTTTTATGAAGAAAAAATATCAAGCGAAATTATTGAGATAAGCGCAACAAGCCATAGACATACCAATACTCCTTTCCTAACATTTCCAAGCGGACCTCGGTACTTTTCATAAGCTGCAGGAACGCAATACACAAACATTTATCAATTGAAGAAGAAAGTAATAATTTTTGGATATCTAAGATGCTTCTCTAACTATCAGACAGATATTGTAATGATAAAGGTAGCTATATGTTTGCATCTATGATAGATCCTCTTGACAAGAAAGCTAACAATATCTGAAGCTGAAACCATGTTTAGCAGATATATGCAAGAGATAATGTTGACGTAGATCATTGCTTTAGAAGAGGAGTCAACTGAAGTGATGCTTCGGAAAGAAGAAACACTGAGAAAAGAGAGGGACAAAATAGGGGACTGGAGTTGCAGAATATGCAAGTAGAAAAGTTGCATACTTAGGAAAGCACGATGCATGAATCCAGTTCCACGGGTGTCGCTGCTAAACACACATCTGTACCCAACCAAACCTCTGTAGAACACAAGTACATGTTGGTTACATTTCTTCAAGGGGAATGATTGAATGAGCAACGTGTAAAATTTTATGAAAGTACATTAAAATTAGAAAGCTAACCTTGAAGGACAGGTTAGTGACAATCTCGTCCTACCATCATTTCCAGGGACAGGGCCCATGTCAATAACTTCCGCCCGCCTGTGGGAGAGAGCTTCCATCACTAATCCTACGTGCTCTTCATTAATTTCAATGGTCACCTCTTCAATTGGTTCAAGCCTTTGTCCTTTTTCAGTTTTATACCTGAATCATAAAGGAAAAACGCTCAGAATTCAGAAGAAGATATACACCATAGTTTTTAGTTTCTAGGCTAAAAAGTAATCCCTAGACCCTAGTAGATCAAAATAGACCAACCAATGTATTAGTGTAGTAGTATCAGCAGAGAAATCAGGTAACTTGGTAAAAAAATAAGAGAATGCTTCTGTTGCTTTATGAAACAAATTGGCAAGACCATATTCTTCAAAATCCCACAAAAGAAACATTTTAGCACTATCTTAAGGGTAACATGACAGTAACAAGTTAACCCTCCCACAATACCACCATATAATAACCTCTACAACTAACTCCGCTTATACGAGGAATATAGTATTCAGTGTACTTCTGAAAAACAAACAAAGAGATGAGACTTACATGACTTTAGGTGGTGAGACTGAGAGCTCAAAACCTTCCCGCCTCATATTCTCAATCAAGATACCTGTTAGACACGATAGCGATTAATTTACCTAGCATAGAGATATAGGAATAGTCACATGTTTTTCTGGCGTATTTCATACTTTATATCCATCTCTACAGGTTTAGAAACACTGAACACAAACTGGAAAAACATTTTATATCCATCTATACAGGTGAAGAAACACTGAACAAAAAGTGGAAAAGCACTAACCAAGTTGAAGCTCTCCTCTTCCTTGGACTTCATATGACTCTGACAAGCCTGGAATAACGTTTATGGCAAGATTTGTTTCAGCTTCTGCCAGTAACCGGTCCCCAATTCTCCCTCCAGTTAACTGCATTCAGATTAGCAAAAGCCTATCAACATGTGCCACATAGAGTGGTCTAAGGGCAGCAAACATTGACGTGAACTAACATGAAAAGAAAAATGCAGTGACCCCAAGATAAATCTGAGGTTGTAGAATTTTAAAGCAGAGTACATGACTAAAGCTACATCTTGTAACTATAATTAAACATACGTGGGTGCCATCCCGACCAGCCAGTGGAGAGTCGTTTACACCAAACGTCATAGAAATTGTTGGTGGATCCAGCTCAACAGTAGGGAGTGCAGTTGTGACCTGTGATAGCCAAATAAAAAATTAAGTATTTTTTCAAGCTTCTTTATATTCAAATAGCTCTAAGAATTAAATAGGGACGTTGTCCAATTTGACATTACCTCTACACTAGCCACCGTGTGACCTATTGATGGAGCTGTCAAACCAGCCATACAGATAATATCACCAGCCCCTGCAGCGTCAATTGAAACTATGGTTGTACCTTTCTTTTTCATTAGCTTCACAACCTATGAGAAAAACGTTTGTGTCTGCTTAGATGAGAATATCAACACTTTGCAAACACGGCTGACCAAAGTACAAAGCAATATATACAGGAACCTTTGCTTCTTCTATTTTCTCAGAGCCGGAATCAGTTTTGCGTAGTCCATTGACTTTGTCACCAACACGGACAACTCCAGAAGTTACTCTTCCAGTTAATATTCGTCCGAGATAGAAGTCCTTCTCCATCATTGAAACCTGGATGTCAGAAGCATAACGCTAGTTAAATATCACCGCGAGGGCTTAAGCAGTTCGGACATTTCTTGCCATCAAAATAATAGTTGCGTACTTGATATTGGACAATCAAAAAAGTAAAAGAAGTTGCATACACAATATTTGCCAAGCAAGTTAAGAATTTCATTAGCCGTAGTTTTATATTACCAGCATCAGAAATGGCTCCTCAAGGTTTGCTTTTGGTGGCTGAACATGTCTTACTACGGCATCAAGCAACTCCGACATATTCTTACCATCTACAGGAGGTTCTTTGGTATAGGTAGAAGATGCCCATCCTTCTTTCGCAGAGGCATAGAGCACCGGAAACTCTAGTTGTTCCTCTAAATAATGGAGAAAGCAGAAATGTTGATTTAGTAATAATTCCGTAAATTAATTAGAATACATCTATTATACTTTGGTAAATTAATTACCAGTAGCACCAAGATTCGCAAAAAGATCAAACACCAAACTCTCCACTTCATCACACCTCTCTTCTGTGACTGTCAACCAAAAAAGATAGAGGAAGCATTTTAAATAAATCTATAAAAAGAAATAAACTAAACAAAATAAACGAGTAAAGCAATGCATACCTGAAGGTCGATCTACCTTGTTTAAGAGAAGAATAGGTCGTAGCCCATACTTCAAGGCTTTGGCAAGAACAAACTTAGTCTGTGCAAGAGGGCCTTCTCCAGCATCAACAACTAATATTGCTCCTTCAACCATACCAACAACTCGTTCAACCTATATTTCAAATGCAAAAAATAGTCACAAAGATATCACCAAGGTATGTCGTTTTGTCAAACAAACAACTCATGAACTCAAACTTAATTTTCAGAATAACAAAGTAATTAGAAATTGTCACCAAAACATGTATAGGTATTGAAAACTTTTAATTTATTTATATCATGTCCACTCTGCATAAATAAGTGAGTAACTCTCCAAAACTTGTCAACTATTGTGATATGCAACTCTACTGAAATCGAGCATGACAATCAATAATACGCTAAAAAGTAACCATTTTATGAGGGATCAGTCTCATACCTCACCACCAAAATCTGCGTGACCAGGTGTGTCAACCATGTTAAGTTCGTTGTCCTTCCAAAATATGGATGTCACCTGTCGGAAAATTCGACATAAACTTCAAATGATGTTGCTACGTGGTAATAATAAACAAGTATCTTACGGAATCAAGAAAAGAACACATCAATTTACAGACAGAACAGAACAATATCACTCAAAATCTTCACAGACAGAACATAACACACAAAAAAAAAAAAGACAGAAAGTCTTATGCTTTGTTAGAGTCTCAAAATCTCACTGAGAATTCAAATTCAAAACTTCAGAAAAGAAATGATCTAAGAAAAGCTTATTTCTGTACTAAAATAGCATATCTACAACATTTCAAGAACCTAATTCATCAGACAGGACCTAGTACTTCGTATCATCACTCTAATACAGAACCAATTTCACAAGCATGAAGTAACAATTAGCTCTAATTTCAATCCAAAACAGAAGAAATGCGATACCTTTGAAGAAATAGTGATCCCTCGTTCACGCTCGAGATTAATAGAATCCATAGCACGCTCGTGAGGGATATCAGCACCACACTGACGGAGAAGCCGGTCCATAAGCGTTGTCTTCCCGTGATCAACATGAGCAATAACAGCCACGTTCCTGAGTCGATCAGGATCGAGCGACGAGCTACCAGGAGCTCCAGCTACAGCCGAGGAAGCGGTGGCTGCTGAGAAGGAGCGAAAGGACGAAAGCGAGTATCCGAATTTGGAAGATAATGATGATGGAGAAGAGAAGGATCTTCGAGTGGTGTTTGACCAAAGAGATCGAAGCAGAGGCCCCGCCATCTCTTACTCTCTGTGTTCACGCGAAATGGTCTCCTCTGATAGGGTTTTAGATCTGGCGACGACGATGGTCTTAAGGGTTTTTGGTCTAAAACTGTTTCGTATTTATTTTATCGTTATTGCAAAAACGGATACGAACTCATTTAAAATTAGATATTCTCCCTCTACATTTTGTCCTGGATAAGATATAGCCAAAACCCAAAACCTTTTTAATTAGAGGAGATTAGAACCTCTCATTTTTTTCTATTTTTAAAAAAAATATATGGGTGAATTTGTGAAAATGTTTGGATTCCTTATATTATGCAAAAATATACCAAGCTGGTGTACTCTATTAGGACAACACTTAAGTGTTGACTGGTTCTCCCGCTACCTCCCACAAACGTTGCGTTTGTGGGTGGTAGCAGTTGCTATCGATTGGTACCAATCATACAAACCGGTTTCAATCGCTCTCAACCGTTTAAAATCACTGAATTCCAAAAGCTGTTTCACGCAAGCGTTTGCAGTTGCGGGCGATTACGTCTAGAAATTTTTTTTTTTTTAACTTGAAACAAATCAGTAATAATGAAATAATTTTTTATATATATATTTTACCTAACTATTTTATTCATTAAGGACGAGAGAAAATAAAATACGGATACGATTAAAAATATTAAAAAATAAACAATTGGAAGAAAATAAGATTTCAACTAATAATAACCCAGAAAACTTGATGTAAATTTAATGGTACATCGCACATAAGTTCAAAAAATCTAAATAAATATAACATTTCATCAGAAATTTAAGAAAATAAGATTATTTGTGAATTATATAAAAACAAAAGTCATGAGTGACTCTTTTCAACTCTCGTTTGATCATTACTACCAATGCAAATACTGCCCTACAGAACTTATTGAGTGTGTGAGATTTAAGAAAGAAGATCTACGATCTAAAACATATGTTTTGTCATTTATCAAATTACTTGATTAATGTTTTGGTAAAAAGCCAAATGCGTAAAGTACTAAGTATTTTAATATAAAATTTATTTGTTTTTTAAATAATTATTTTAGTACTTTTTAATGAATTTTAATTATAAATCAAGTTTAATAAAATTTTTGGTATTTTTAAACATTTTTATAATTATATATTACATTTATTATGTTTTAACCGCTATTGCATCTGCTGGTCAACCAGTCGTAAACTCCCGCAAATGCACCCATTTTAAAACACTAAACCAGTCATTCAAAACGTTTAATAACGCTTGCAACCGCAACCACCCGCTTCCGCAATCTCCCGCAACTGCAACCGCAAACGATGTGGTTGAACCAGTCAGACCCTTAGTATCAATCCATCTCCTATATAATAAACGGAAATAAACAACCTTTTTGTGTAGACTATATAATATGGGTTATAAGATTAATTATTTGATTATTTGATAGTTTGTAGGTTATATGGGTTGTAACCATTAGTTAAATCTCAATTTCAGATCCTCTTAAAAAGGATATTTCAAAAAAATAAAATAAAATCTCCACATAATATTTAGTTAACCATATATAGGCAACAAAATCTCAAAAATTAATCACTCTTCCGTGGATTAAGAGTGATTTTCGATTATAATAGCAAAAAAATCTAAAAAGAAATTCAATTCCTCATATTTAGCATATGATTTTATTGAATAATGTTTTATTCACAACAATTTTTTTTTAAAAAATTATATAAATTATATTTTATATAAAAATTATAATATAAATAAAAAGAATTTCAAGTCGTGCTCTAGCACGGTCCTAATCTAGTAACTATATTAGAGTGATTGACTCTCTTTGAGTCTTGATATTTAGCTCTTCATAATGCTCGGTTCCTATTTTCATGGGAAAAAAGCTAAACACATGGACATCTGTATTCATATTGTTTGGTGTATCAATTACAGTTTTACGAAGCTAATCAACAAGTTACTTTTATGATGGGAATATGAAGTATGCAACATCTATGAAACTCTATCTCGAAGAGTGTTTTATTTTAACGGTACTTGTTTATTCTATTTATATATATATATTTTTTTTGGTTACACTTTCTTAAAAGGAATTTAGCTATGATTTGGAATTTCTATAGTTCAATTTTACTTCTTTTCGTAACAAAAGTATATGAAGCTTATCAACAAGTTACTTTTAAGATGGGAGTATGCAACATCTATGAAACTCTATCTTGAAGGGTGTTATGTTATATTTTGATTGTACTTGTTTATTGGTATTTTTTTGTTACATTTTTGTATATAAACCAAAATCAATGAAATTTAAACCGCTATTTATATGTTCTTAATAAGAATTTAACCATGATTTGGAATTTTTATAGTTTAAGCCTTCAAGGTTACTTCTTTTTGTAACAAAATTTTATGTAGTTTTTCAGTTTTTCTTCAAAAACATCAAAGTGCCATCTATCACATTCACAAAACTCTTGATTGTAAGGTTGTAATCTTTTGTTGACCTCTTCCAATAAACCAAGCACAATTCATTATCAAAAGGCCAAACTAGTCATTCTCACATTAGATGGCTTTTAAATTGTTGAGTATGCAAACTTTTTTAAAGTACGAAACATTCTTAGCTTTTAACGTCTTGTATAAAAATGATGATCATCGTTGGGAAAAAATTAATGATCATCATGTGACGACAACATACAAACCCCTTTAACCTATATATATTATCATGTAATTTCACCAAACCAAGATATATATTCATTATACAAGTGCCAAAATAGTGATAAATCATAAATGTCAATCTCTATACCCCCTAACTATACGACTATAAATAATGATTTCAATGATGATTTATAGGGAAAAAAAAGAAAAACTTCTTTCAACCCCAATAAGAGTCATAAGATCAAGTAAAGCAGACGACTAACATATCGAAATCCTTTGGTATCACTGTCACAAAGCATTGAATACTCAATAGCAACTTTTGGCATAAAGATCCCAAGTTTGTAATAATGTTGACTTTTCTATTTAATAGTCGCAACTTTTTAGCAGCTATAAGCTAAAGAAAGAGTCATCAGAACTCAGAAGCTATGTTAAAAAAAACAAATTGGTGTCTGTAAAGATGATAATGAGCACCTCTTCTACATTACTCATTAATACGAGCTAAGCTTTTAACGTCCTTCAAATACTTTACTTAACCGAAGAAAGATAAAAACCAGGGAAAATCAAAACTCACTCGTAGAACAAAAAATGAGATTACAATTTATCCCAGCCTAAGGCCATATTAAAGCCAAAATACATAGAGTGAACTCATCGCGTTCAATAATCAATATCGTAATATTGATGATCACTCTATAGATCATATATAGAAGCAAACAAGCAAAATTGAATAATAACAATAATAACACCAAAAGAGTAATAATAGTCTCGAATCATAAATATATAGATAGAGATATAGTAGTAATGATAATTAATATATGGCGTACTCTCCTTTCGTCACATTAATTTCCTCCTTTTTTGTTCAATGTCATGATGAATCAAAACCTCCATTGTTGTCTGCAAGAAATACATGTGGGTTAATTATGAAAGATTTAAACATATTTAATTATTTTGTGGTTTCTTGATACATTAAAAAAAAAAGAAGCAAACCTGAGCCGGGTTTAGACTTTTAGAGGTGTGAGTTTTGAGAAGAAGAAGAGTTTGGTTGAGTAGCTTCTTCTCCATGGAGTAGTCTTGTAGTGTTGGGGAAACTAAGGCCTTGCATCATCATCATCCCATGAGAACCAAACTGTGATGGAGAAGCAAACATCACAGGAGAAACTTGGTTGTGATGATGATGGTGATCTGGCGTGGTTTGATGATCCCAAGAACGAAACGAGTGAGGGAATAAACTGGACTGAAGGGTACCCCTTTGTTGTTGTTGTTGTTGCACACCAAGAAACACTTGTTGCTGCTGAGTATTAAGCAATGTCATCATCGACGGTTGATGTTGATGATTCACCATGAAACCACCATTACTCCTTTCTTCTTCTTGTTGCTCGGATGAGGAGGATGACGTCATCGTTAAGTCGTGATGGTTCCATCCAGATATTCTCCCGAATGGTTCGAAGTGAGTCGTGGTGAAACTGTTGGTCTCGGGTACTACGACTGCGTTGTTGTTTCCTTGAAATGGGTGAAGAGAGAGTCCAAGATCTTGGCTAAGGTTCGGTGGTGTTGTTGTTGTTCTTCTTGAGACTATGTTGTCGTCATCATGATGAGGGTAGTTTTGGAAATTCATGTTTGTACCACCACCGCTTGTTGTCGTCGTCGCCGGGAAGAACGTTTTCATTGCGTCTTCAGGATCAAGATTGGCCGCCACGAACTGCGTTTGGTCATTGTTTTCTCTTTGGAAAACCAAATTGGGAGATCCCGGCTTAGTAGTCACCGGTTCTTGATGAGTACTAGTAGTAGTCTCCGCGATTTCGAGCTTATCTATGGCGGTTTTGGCTTTCTTGATGAGCCAATCAACGGCTTTGCTAGGCCGGTCATACCCTAACCGGTCTTGAACATCGTAGAACTGAATCGCCGTGTGAGCTGACAGTCTCACGCGCCGGTCACGTGGACCCTTCGATGTGAAAACTTTGCTATGACGGTCTTTTCGGCCCGTGGCTCGGATTATGTGGCCGCCTTGAACCTCAACTATCTCTCCTCCTCCTTCTCCGACGCTATAACCCTTAAGTCCCATTTTTTTTTTTGTTACCTCTCAAAATGACATTCCAAGAGTAGTTTTTTTTTCTTGTAAAACCAACTTGGAGTGAAAACTTGCGTGCCGTTTTTGTTTGCCCACTTTCTTTGTTTGGCTCTTCAAAGTGCTTGCCGTTTTTTTGTTCTTGTGTTTGGTGTCTAGTGAGTTAATAACATCTGATGCAGGCTGGCTACAGCTACCTGAAAGCTGCTACAAGAAGCAACTCTTCTATGCAGATCCCAAAAAGATCTGTCATGGCAGTCACAAGATTCAATGACACAACATACCCAAATCTATATATTTAAAAAAAAAAAAATTGAACAATTTAAGAGAAAAGAGATTGGAATCTTTGGTCTAGGGTTTTTCCAAAGAGATGAAATTTTGGACAATAGAAAAAGAGAGAGAGAAAGAGAGGGAGACTTTGTTGATATGTTTAGTTGGTCTAAAATCAAAGGACAAGAGAAGAAGAGGAATTGGAAAAAAGAAAGAGAGAATAAGTATTGTTGGTGGAAAGGATAGCAGAAGTTAAGGGTTCAGAATAGGAAAGTAAACTAAATAAATACCCTTTTGCTTTCAACCTTTTGTTCCTTATTTATAAGATTCCTATTTCACATATCAACATGTGTCCTTCTTAACTTCTTAGCCACATATTTATCATGTATTTCAATATTTTTGGTTACAGAAAAGTCATTAATCATTATTCTTCAATCATGCGTGACATATCAAATTCTAGCAAATACATAACCATGTGAAAAAACCACACTGTTACACACTCTCACATATAATCTTAACCGCACCAAACTGTAAAAAGTTCTCATTCAGAAAATAATCGAAACTTGAAAAGCATTTTTTTTTTCCAAACAAAATAGATACATTTGTGTGGTCGGTTAAGAGTTACATTACAATCAGAGTCGGCAATGGAATAATTTGACTCTAGTATGATTGATGTTGAGTCCCATTTATTTTATTGTTTATTTCGTTAAGGTCACGTTTATTTTTATGTATACGTAGAGTTGAGGGAGAAGAGTATGTGTTTCATTCATGTGGAGAACTATGATTTAGGCCTAACGTTGAATGAGATTCGAATTTCGAGGAGCATAAAGTGTTAGGAACTTATGATTAAGGTCATCGTCTGAGAAATCTACCTTTCATTTTAATTACAAGTCTACCACCTATAAAGAAGACGAAGATTTTTTATTTTATTTTTCCTTTTATGATAATTTAATTTAAAAACATTTTTCCATATTAGCCGTTGATAATGATACTCAACAGCTTTTTCTCGTTCCACTAAAAAGAGAGGGCAATGAAATAGACTTACGTTTCAGACTCTTTTTTCTTCTTACCACAACCATACGTTAGACATTTGAACATTTAGTTTGGAGTTTTGGAATAAGGTCTAGATATTTCTGTGCATATATTCCTTGGTTTGTAACTTTTTTTTGTTTCCATGAAATTATATAAAACGAAAATTAATTTTTAACTAATTTGTTGCTCGTTTTCATTTTAAGAAAGTGTCTTATACAGATAACTCATGTTCCATAGTTTTAAGATAGTTTTTTTCCTTCTAATTTCTTGCTTTTCTGTATTTTATTTATTTAATCTACTACAGAGTGATTTTTTAGTTAATATTTTGGTTGAAGTAAGAAGACGATAATCTTGTATATATGCCAACGTTTTATGTTACAATGATCATTTATTCATGTTTTCAAGTTAGTCATTGATTCATGAACATAGTTTAGAAAATGTCTAGTTGCCCCATCAAAAAATAAATATAAAAAACTAAGAGTTCGCCCTAGCCTCCTTTCTCTCTCTGGCACGAACTCCGAGATCTACTTCCCCGGCGGCGCCGAGCCCGATCGGCGTTGCTGGGACTTGGATTCTTTTTCTCCGTAGTCTCCTCTTCCTTTGTAATCTACTTGCTTCCGTTTTCAGTCCTCCCGGAGATATGTTGAGATTTCAGATCTCATCTCCGCCGCTACTACAGCTTCAACCATTCTATTCGCCTCCGCACCTGGTTACTTCCTTCGGTGAACCCTCTACATCGAGTCCTCTCCGCTTTGGTTTTACTCGAGAGATCTATCAGAGTCCCTCTAGACTCGGCCTCCGTCTATCTCACCACCCCCTTAAGCCGTCAAATATCACACCTTACCTATCCTCGGATACAAATCCTCTCACCAAGTACATTGCTTGGATGCAGCTGGACGGAAGCTCTGTTTTGACGCCAGCACCGGTGACCCGTTTGACGAAGAGACCCTCCTCTTTGGCGACCTCTGATTCCCTCTCGATAACCCTCTGTCCTAGGTCTGTTCCCAATTCTTATATTGAAACCCTGGAAGGTAGATTACATTGGTTAAACTATAAGTATAAGTCATCCCTGACCTGGAATTGCCTTAGACCCCATGACCTTACTTGCTTATCTAGACCAAACCGATTAGTATCTCTGTGTCCTGCTTGGTCAAGTCGAGTTAAACTCGATAGCAGACCCCCAGATACTTCGATTGTGGTTGTATCCTCCCTGTGTCAAGGCCAGTTATTTAGTTTGGTTTGGAAGTTTGCATTGCAGCGCATTGATAATGTTGTTGATCTGCCAATCGGTTTATCTCTTTTGCTGGCTCTCCCTAATCCTTTATCCTACATATTACCATTAATCCAACTGTTCCAGTGTCAACTTGTAACTAGGTATAGTCTGAATTCTACTCTTCCTCTTTCTAGTCAATGGTTGTTTAGTTTAAGGATACCGCTAGTCCGAAGACTGCTAGTGAACCTTAACCAGCATCGTTTGCTTGATTGGCCAAAGAGTCTCGTAAGAACCCTGTTACTCGAAGCAAAATCAGATGACTCTCTCGAAGGAGACAGTTTGGGGAAGCTTGACATTATGATCCCACCTCTAAGGAGTGGGGGTTACCGATGCTTCACCAACTCTATACCCATACCTTACTTAATCTCAATGATCCTTAAACAGCTAATCAACTACTTTTTGAAGTCCTCTCAGTTTAGCTTGAAAACTAGTGGCATTATGACCCTCACTCCAAGGAAGAGTGGTTACCACAATCTCTTTAAGTATTCTTCTATCAACCTTGGATCAATAACTACATGTGTAGTAACCGGTCATCAGAGCCATAGCAACCCTGCTCGTCCTCTTGGCAACTCAGCTGTGCCAGTTTCATCTCCGCCCAGTCTTTGAAGTCTCAAGACAATGGCTCCCTACTCCTTTGACTTACTCATGGAGTCTGCATCGGTATATCTTGATCTCACAAGTTCCATATTGCTCCTAAGCAGATAGTTCACAGCTCTCAAGTTTGTCACATCAATTGTCCTTATCTATCTCTGTACTGTTGTTCCTCTATGCTTTTACTTAGCTTACCCTGTGTTGTACCTTAAACTATCCTGTATGTTATTTTCTATTTAAATGGAATGATAACACTTTGTTTGATCAAAAAAGTTTAGAAAATGTCTTTGAAATGTTTTCCAAATAGCTCGTGTCCTACAGCCGAACTTTTATTCTTTAACAATCATACATTAGAACCTAGCTAAGTTATTTACAATAAAATGTAATCTTTAATGTTTCTTTTAATTTAAATAATCGTTATAAATTATTCATATAACATATGTCTGCGTGTATGGAAACATTCAAACACATATTTCACTTGATCTAGATTTGGATGTCTTTGTTTGTGTTGATCATAGACTACAATAACAATATAATTCGAGGAAAAATAGAAATTAAAGCAAAAGTGTGACATGTCGTCAACTTGAAGACTCCGAAAAGTTAAAGATTATATAAAATGCAGGATTTTTAGTTTAATGTCTTTAGAAAAAGCATACGCGCATGCAATCTGCCTTCATCCCAAAAGATTCCACATTATACTTCCTCCAAGTCGTGAAACTTAAGATAACCCTACACCCTCTCTATATCTTATATATTCATCATATCCACTTTTTCTTTAAAAAATCACAGCCAATTATAATTCATATCTTTACTTATAATTAAGACTTATTTGGTTAAACATTTCGAATTTAAATGATATAGATATTCAAAGAATTTCTCGTACGTAACTCTTCCCACATTCACTACTATTCTTTATCAAACAAATCATAAATTTAGTTACTTATACACTTAACCACCTGTCAGGACGTCAACATAGGAAATCAAAATATTTTATGAAAAACTCAACAATATAATCTTACTTAAAATAGAGTAAAATTTTAAATGGGAAGCTCTTTAATTTGCTGCTGAAACAGTTCCCGTCTATAAGTGATCGATTTTCATATTAAACCTATTTGGTCTAAAGAAAGACCCTTGCATATATTTGTTCAAAGGCTTCAAAGTCTGAATCAAGAATTTTATATAACTGGTTCTTACATAAATACTACTATACTCTATTTAATTGAAGGCATTAACTGAAAATTGATAATTTTAGTCCTTTTTCCAACTGGAAAGTACGTAGGCTATATATCTAGATAGAAAGATCAACGAAGCGTCGAGAATAATGTACAAATGTGTATAATAATTTAAGTGTTGGACATCAGGGAACCTAGCTGAATAATTGCTACTTAGGCTCCTTAGCTTTTTCGTTGCTCACATTAACCTTTTTCGTAGACTTAGCTCACAGATTGATAATTTTGTATTTTAAAAAAAAAAAGTTGTATATAGCATTAAAAAAAAAAGTTGTATACAATACTGTACATCTTATTATCTAAACCTTTTTCCAGATGATAACATTTCTAACTCTGTGCGTTCAAAAATTAAACCAAACTGAACATAAATAAAATTAAATCTAGGTTCTTATTCTAGCATGTTTCTCAAAACATGAAATTACCCGAACCAAACTGGAAAAACGGAACGGATGTCCAAGCCTAACTACACATATTAAAATATTTTTATTTATTCACGTTTTAAAATATTTTTATTACTCAGCTTTAGGTTGATATATGATGTATCTAAGTTTTGTCATTCCATTAGTTTCTCTTGCGGTCATAAATCTTTATCTAAGTAGTCCATAAATCGATCCCTTGAATCATATAAAATAGACCGTACAGGAGAGAACTCGCATAGTCAGAGACCGCAGCATATAATATTCTTGTCAATTGCACCCTGCAAAAAAGATTTTATAGTTGCACGGATTGAATAAGGGTAGATTAACTCGCATTGATAACTTGCTCCAATATTCGTAACTTTGTATATGGAGACTTTGTCTATGGAGACTACATGTTTTTTTTGGTAACATATTGTTTTTTTTTTTTTTTGAATTACTAAGAGCATTTTATATGGTAACGTATTGTTATTTAACCTACATTTGTGGAACAACGTAATATAAATGTAAGGCCAAGATGTTACCAATATCCGGAGTATGAAAAGCTAAAGACGGAAGATGGCGTAAACATTCAGAACGTTGATCTTTTCGTGGCCATAGATTTGGCAAAAAAATCTAAGTTATTTGATCTAAGAAACACTTAGTAAATTTCAAAATTTTATTATAATTTCTTTTGTCAATAAGATGGATTTACTTATTATCATATATTAGTTATACAATAAACTTTCAGGGTTTTTTTTTTCACATCACAATTGAATAATATCATAATCTTTAGAATGTAATATTGTAGTTGTAAGTACTAACACTTAGTTACCTAAACAATTTGAACATTTAATTCATAGTCAGAAAAAAATTTCACGGTTATGAATTTACTAAAACTTTTTTCCCCGGTTATATGAATTTACTGTCTTTTAAAAGTGGATACCTCTGCAAACAACATTTGTTCTTTAGCCAGAGAGTTAAACTGTCAGTATCAAGACAGAGAGATAGTATTTAATGCGAGTATTTTTTTTTTTTTTGCTAAAAGGTTTATTCAAACAAAATACATTATGAGTTATGATATTGAGAGTTGAGAGTTCCATGGTTGATAAAATTAAAAATTAATAATACTCCATATTGTAATCTGTATGACTGTATGCAAAGAAAAGGTGTAAAGTTAAGGCATACACTGTGTTGCAGGCCTTGAAGACGAGAGGACGGTGGCAGAAATTGGACCCCTCTTCTTTGCTTCTTCTTCTTTCTTTTTTTTTTTTCTTTTTTTCTTTTGTCATGTTTTATTTGTTCTATTGGTTTCTTTTATAAAATTATTCACTTTAATTTATAGTTAGTACGACGAAAAATAAAAATAAAGTAAACACTCAGGCCAACACTATTATCTACCAAGCTTTACCTTTCGTACTTGAACATTGATGATTGAATCAAATTTCCTATTATTACATTGCATTCCATTTTTCTAGTACATTATATATATTTAATATCAAAAGTATATATACCATAATTTTGATATAGTTATCCTATAATGTTTGTTCATTAATCATTAATGAAATCATGTATGAATATAATGTAGTGTAAATGTAGTGCTTCCTTTTTCTATTGGCGATCACAAATTGGCTGCTATTCTCAGTCTTTTACCGGACAAAGAAAACTTATTTCGTGTTATCAAAAGAGAAAAAGAGAGAGAGAACTCATTTCCACGTTATTTCAGTGTTATACAAAATTCACAATTGATCGCTGCCGCTTGATTGTGCGACACATTTAAATAACATTAAAGTGTAATGCATTCAAGCCATGGTACAAGAGAAAACTATTTGAAAGATTTCTGAGGTGAATAAAAATTTATTTTCAGAAAGTATACCATTTTTGTTGTTGTAAGTTTAGATATAAGTTACAACTTTTATAGAGAAATCATACAAGGGCACATCAATACATATGAGACACTGGTCTAGCGACGTGTATTAAAAGGATCGCACTTTTTTCAGAAAAGAAACACTAGTGTTTAGTGATATAGTCATCTTCATCAAAACAAGCTTTGCAGACAAAATTATTAAGGAATTACAAGAATACAAAATTTAGTGGATGCATTTTTCTCATGTCGATACTTTTTCCAAAGATGCAAAACGTTTACACAGCGGCTTTATGGTAATGATTTTTCAACAGGTTAGGATAATATGATCACTTTACTAAACAACTCCAACAAATCTCGGTTATATCTATTCTTTTTACAACACGTTTATCAATGAGCCATATATCATATTTCGAGAGAAAAATATGGTAGAAGACATGGAGAAATTACTTCACCTCATGATCGACTCATCAAAGTTTTTGAAAAACAATGTTCCAAGGGTATGTTTGCCATTTGGGATATGGAAGACCAAAGATAGGAAAGAGCTCCAAGGGTATGTTTGCCACAAGTTCCATGGCGTAACAAGAGTAAAAATTGACCAAATTAACAAAATAAATATTAACAGATGCTTTTTGGTTTAATACGATTTGACATTCAATTCAAATAAATTAATAATAATGACTATACAAAATGTAATACTTACTTATCAATATAAACAAAAAGCTAAAGTTTTTTTGTTTTTGATAATTATAGTTTCATAACTTTATCATTTATATATATTTAAATACTAAATACTGAAAAGAATTTTCCCAGTCTCTATCCATGAATAGTAAAAATAGAATGAAAAACACTGTTTGAAGAGAAAGAATGAGAAATCCTAACATATGGGAATTTAAAAGGAAAATCAAAATAAAAATAAATCAGTGGAATTGGTGAAACTAAAGGAGTAAAGAACAAGGCATCATGAAGATACGGATAGAGAAGGGAAGAAGTGAAAGGAACCAATGAGAGATCTCGTGATCCAAGATGATGATGATTTAATGCTATAGTTTCTGTCTTTGTAAGCTTTTGCTTTTATTTTGGCATTAACTACATAACGTACTCTATATAGATAATAATTTTTTTTTTTTTCACATTATAGTATAAGACAAAATTTCTATCTATCTTAACAATTTGAGCAATACAGCTTATCAAATGGGGTCAGCTATATATACATAATATATGTATACTTTTTAAAAAAACTTGAGAGGATATTAACGAGGGATCTTTTCTTTGACCTCCGCAAATAATGATATCAAGTATATCAACATAGAAGATGTGAGCTCAAAACCAACTGATTTAGTGATTTTCATATGAATAATCAACAAATCAAAAGAAGAATAAATAGTTGTAAAAGAGAAAAAAATAAAAGAAATGGAAAGAAAATCATATATATAAAAGTAGAGTTTCAGTCTCTCCTTATTGGTCCACTTGGTAATGCAATTTTAACAAAAAAAAAATTATATTAAAACACAAATTTAAAACAATTATTTTTTACATTTAACTCACATAATATAAAACTGAAATCTTTATAGCTTCTCCCTATAAATTATGCATTAACTTTATTTCTCTACTAATTTGTATTAATCAATTGTATTAAAACAAAACAATAACTCATTTTTCTATATGTAATTTTTCATCATTTCTCTTCCTATAAATACTCATTATCTTATTCTCTTAGTTTATCACTCTTTCATTTTCTCATCTTCTTCCACTACTCTCAAATCTCTTTTTGTTTTGTTTTGTTTTGTTTTGTATTTTTTTTTGTTATTGTTGTTGTATGGGTTATAAAAAATCAAATCAAATATCATTGTAAAAGCTTAGTTTTAGAGTTTGTATGATATGTATATCTTATATATTTATTTTAGTCTTTTAAAATGTTTATCTCCATTTTCTATTTTATATTAACATCTTATAAGTCATTATTTTCATACTTCCTTACAATATTCACCACACAATAAGATCATAAAGTTGAAATGATCCATATATAATTATCTATTATGTCTCTGGTTATCTCACATATTCATGTATCATTTTAAATAATTTATAAAGGTCAATATAATATTTAAAGATCAATATAATTATCCATTTATCCATTTATAAAGACTATTTTGTTTTGTAATCCAATTGTTAAATCTGCAGAGATCAATATAATATATATTATTTTTTTTATGATTTGAGGTTTTTGAAAACAAAAAAACATAATTAAACAATTGGTTTTTTGTGTCTTTAATCAAAATAAAAAATTATCCAAAAAACAAAATATATTCAACTGGAACTTAAATAGAAAAATAAAATATAATTTTAAAAATATCATTTCACTAAATTCTCTAAAGATGAAACCATTAGTATGAAATCTAACACTATAAATTAAATTGATGAGTGAAAACCAAAAAAAATATAATTTATCCTTGGGATTTTAAAAATTATTGAGATTGAAGAATTCATATAATTTTATAAGAAAACTAATTTAGTTTGTCACTTAAAAAGTAATATTTTTTATTTTGAAATATTATGTGCAAGTGTTGAGTTTATATCAACAAACAACCAAATCATGTGAATTTTGAGTTAGCCACTTAGTATTCCATTTATTTTAGGTTATAAAAAATTAAAATATTTATTTATAATTAAAGACATGTAACTCCATTTAACTCAAATGTAACTCCTATCCAATAATTGTACATTAATTCATTCCTCCTACTAACTTATTATCTTTCAATCATATATATAAAAGTAGAGTTTCAGTCTCTCCTTATTGGTCCACTTGGCAATGCAATTTTAACAAAAAAAAATTATATTAAACCACAAATTTAAAACAATTAATTTTCACATTTAACTCACATAATATAAAACTGAAATCTTTATAGCTTCTCCCTATAAATTATGCATTAACTTTATTTCTCCACTAAGTTGTATTAATCAAGTGTATTAAAACAAAACAATAAATTAGAATTGTAACTCTCATTTTTCTAAATGTAATTTTTCATCATTTCTCTTCCTATAAATATTCATTATCTTATTCTCTTAGTCTATCACTCTTTCATTCTCTCATCTTCTTCCACTACTCTCAAATCTCTTTTTTGTTTTGTTTTGTATTTTTTTTTGTTATTGTTGTTGTATGAGTTATAAAAAATCAAATCAAATATCATTGTAAAAGCTTAGTTTTAGAGTTTGTATGATATGTATATCTTATATATTTATTTTAATCTTTTAAAATGTTTATCTTCATTTTCTATTTTATATTAACATCTTATAAGTCATTATTTTCATACTTCCTTACAATATTCACCACACAAAATAAGATCATAAAGTTGAAATGATCTATATGTAATTATCTATTATGTCTCTGGTTATCTCACATATTCATTTATCATTTTAAATAATTTATAAAGATCAATATAATATTTAAAGATCAATATAATTATCCATTTATCCATTTATAAAGACTATTTTGTTTTGTGATCCAATTGTTAAATCTGCAGAGATCAATATAATATATATATTTTTTTATGATTTGAGGTTTTTGAAAACAAAAAGAACATAATTAAACAATTGGTTTTTTGTGTCTTTATTCAAAAAAAAAAATTATCCAAAAAAAAAACATATTCAACTTGAACTTAAATATAAAAATAAAATATAATTTTAAAAATATCATTTCACTAAATTCTCTAAAGATGAAACCATTAGTATGAAATCTAGCACTATAAATTAAATCGATGAGTGAAAACAAAAAAAAATATAAGTTATCCCTGGGATTTTAAAAATTATTGAGATTGAAGAATTCATATAATTTTATAAGAAAACTAATTTAGTTTGTCACTTAAAAAGTAATATTTTTTATCTTGAAATATTATGTGTAAGTGTTGAGTTTATATCAACAAACAACCAAATCATGTGAATTTTGATTCAGCCACTTGGTATTCCTTTTATTTTAGGTTATAAAAAATTAAAATATTTATTTATAATTAAAGACATGTAACTCCATTTAACTCAAATGTAACTCCTGTCCAATAATTGTCCATTAATTCATTCCTCCTACTAACTTATTATCTTTCAAGAGAAATTATTTTTGGTTAAATTTTAATATTTTTTATTTATTTTGGTTGGCTAAACTTTTATTCATATTTTGGTTGGCTAAATTAATATATTTCTCATGTAAAATTATTGTTTATAATATATTTCTCATTTCAAAGTTTAAAGCAATATATCATATATATAAAAGTAAGGTTTTGGTCTCTCCTTATTGGTTGATTTTCATTTAATGTTTTCTAATTTTTTAAAATTTTTTTATTTGCTTTCTAATTGCTTTAAACAATATTTAAGATCCAATAAACACAATACATTTAACTCACACATTAAAATAAAATTATAACTGAAAATAAAATAAATTATGCATTAATCATATTCTACCACTCAATTCTATTCAAACACAATAAATTACTATTGTAACTCCATAGTTCTACAAGTGACTTCCATCATTTCTTATCATATAAATAAGCATTCTTTCAATCTATCATTCTCTCATATTGACATTCTTTTACTATCTCATTTTCACATTCTCTCATTCTCTTCTACAATACCTCAAATCATTTTTCGTTTTTTTTTTGTTATTTTTGATTTTTGATTTTTGTTGTATGGGTTGTAAAAAATAAAAGAAATATCATTGTAAATTGTTAATGCTAAATTTTAATTTTAGAGACTACATGATATATATTTTACATTGTTTTTATTTTAAAAGATTTATCTCCTTTATCTAATTTGGATTATTATCTTATAAGTAATCATTCTCTCTTCCTCTCCCACCAATATCAGATGTTGTTATATCTCGTATGTGTTGTAAGAGTTTGATTCTATATTTTAATTTAGAAAGTATTGTATATATATAGATATTACATTGTTCTATTTTTTAAAGATTCATCTCCATTATCTAATTTGGATTACCATCTTATAGTAAACATTCTCTCCTCCTCTCCTACCAATATCAAATGTTGTTATATCTCATATGTGTTGTAACTTGTAAGAGTTTGATTCTATATTTTAATGTAGAAAGTATTATATATATTTAACATTGTTTTCAATTTTTATTTTATTTATATAAAAAATTATTTCTTTTATATTTCTTGCCTTTCTAGTCTATTCATATTTATTTTTTAAATTTGCATAGTTAAATTTAAATTCACATATGTTGGTTTTAACAAAACAATCAACTTTATTTGAGAATTAGATGTTCCTATTCATTTTTAAACGATCAATGTGTAACATATAAGCATTTTGTCTTGCAATCACAAGTTCCATTTCCATTACTTAACTCCATGGTTAAACTATAATATATGTTGTCCTATTTGTAGGAATAACAACATACTTATTTAATTTATTTAAAAGAGCAGATGATTAAACGAAATAAACATTTCTCCAAATTTTATAATTCAATCAGTGAGTGTACTTATTACTTTGAAAAACTTTTACATTGAAGTTCATAAAATCATATAAGAAAACTAAAATACTATATCACTTCAAATTTGGAAGGAAACACTTGGTATTCCTTTTTAAAAAAGTCAAGACACATATAAAAAATTATTAATATTTAACTCACTTTAAAGACATTAAAGGTCATTTAATTCAAAAATAACTTCTATCCAATAATTTCATACATTACTACCACAAATAAATATATATATATATATATGTTCAAGATTGTATTTAAATATTACATAATTTTTTAGTTAGCTAAATTTATAGTCACATATATACAATATATATACATAAGAATTTATATTACTTATTAACACCATAATTCGACCCATTATTTGCTTAACTCAATATAGGTTTCAAAGCCAACTAAAGAAAACAGAAACGATCTTATTGATATTAGACCAAAACATGGGCATACAAACATAATCACTTACACGGAAGATATTAAAAAAAAATAACTTATTATTGCAACATCAACGTATGAAGGGTGTACATAAGCAGTTAATTAGAAAATCTATAATACAATAAATGTATTGGAAACAATATAAGTCAATGATAAGATTGGATCCTCAAAAGCAAGAAACAACATCTTCATAATTCATAAAAAGTAAACGCCACAATTATACACATCTGAACGAAATGATATAAACATATAGTGTATTAATAAAAGTGACGGCAAAGCCCATATATGCCTAATTAAAACAAAATAATACAAAAGAGAAAACAAAAAAGACCAAAAAAAAATAAAAAAGTGTCAACTACACCATAACCCACGCGTTGCGTGGGGAAGCACCTAGTCTAAAAATAAGAGAGAGCTTAAAAGGGAGTTGTTCTGGAGTCGACAAGTCCCGATCGTGAGTTCCATTAGATTAGATGGTGAAGATATATATATATATATATGTGAGCATTTATGACGCATGGATACTACGTATTTATCAGTTTACCCCACTTTTTTTTTGGTCATAACAATACAAAACCTTGAACATAATTTGATTTTTGATACAACGATCTCACAAAATTACAAATCAATGGACGATCTCACGAATACCACCACATTCTTTTTCTTTTTGCAATATCTGAATAAGTTTTGATGTTCAAAGTCCTACAGTTTAAGTTTTGTTGTCAATTATAAGTCTATATTATATGAAAAATCTCTTCTTATTAGATGACAAAACTCTTTCTCTTCGTAAACATAAATAAATTATAAGTAATAATATATTTTACAAAATATATGATGTATACAATTTCAATTTGAATTTCAATTTAAGTGAATGAACAAACAAATGAACTCCTAAAATAGTATCGCTCTCGACTTGACACGGAAAAAGTTTTGTTGTGTTCTCTTCAATCATGTATACGTGATAATCACCTTTCTTTACGAAAAGTATTATGAAAGCCTAAAGTAGAGAAGGTTCACCAGAAAAGCCCAAAATCTGGAAAAAAAAATACTTGGTTTGGTTGATATTAGTCGGGCTTGGAATGATAGAGACTATTTTAAGTTTTCGATTACTAGGCTTGTTTGTAGTTGGTGGCACCTATATTGGTTTACTGATTTTGAGGCCCATGTAATATCTTCAGTACGAGGAATGAGGATCATAACGACTCAATTATATTTTTGCGAGTAGTTTTATTTTCACCGTCTAAATCCAAACCTAAAACATGTCTGCATCTAGCCTCTTTCCAAGAATATTTCATGAATCAATCGGTTAAGACACCGACTTTGAAATTATATAATTTTCCGGTTTTATTGGTTTAAAAACCCCAACTTTACTAGGTACGGTCCAGTTTCTTATTGGCATCCCATAATTAAAAGTAAAAATGAACCAGACATAATAATATACATGTTATGGGTCCTATGAACCACTCTACTTTCATAGGTTTGAATTGAAAACTTGTGTAATTCTAACATGGTATCGTAGTCCAAGTAAACCCAACAAATTAATTTACAACCGATCCAAAAGTAAAATTTGATTCAAGATAAATAGGTTAAAAGATCTATCATCTCTAAGTAAGATGTTATAAATCTTATATTGAAACTAAGAAATGGATAGATACCAGACCTAACATATACGTACATGTTGAATTAAAAAGTTGGAATTCTTAGACCATTAACAATCTTTGGAGTATGAGTATAGAAATGTTGACGATTCCCCTAGTAACAATGAAGGTCTCTAGTACTCTCTTGACGGATGACCTTTGCTTTAATGAAACAGTTTTAAACCGTACGTTAGAAAGTTTGGTGAATCCTTGTAGCCTATGACAAGACACCCCAACTTCCAATCCAAACATCTATTTATGTTTACTCATTATAATTTCAACGCTGAAATGAAAAACGCATAATATAGAATTTAAAGAAGCATAATGAAGAAAATATTCTTGCGATTTTGGATAATCTGTGCGAAGGCAAGACAACAAGCACACACAACAGTCACATACCTAGAACGTCTGAACAACCCTTACGAACTGAAGTTAAGGGATACTCTGGAGTATGGACAATATGGTACCATGAAGCAAGTAATGCATTTTGTTATCAAATACTAAGAAGTAACACAAAGGGTCTCTCCGCCTCATGGTTAATTTTTTATATATTGGTGAAATTATACGTAAGTTTCACTTAACTAGTGACAAAGAACTGTGAGTTGTATTTTGTTATCTACTTGGATTATTATACTTAGATTTGCCATAGTTCAATGGTTTTTTTTTTTTTATCGTGCGCCCAGATGAATTTTGTGCGGAAATTTGACTTACAATACAACTAGGTGATACCCATGCTACAGCACGGGATTATATATTTTGTTAGTTATTTTTTTGTAATTTGTATTTTTGTAATATAGTTTTTTTATTTTAATTTATTTTCTTTGTTTATATAGTATTTATTTGTATATTTGGGGTTATACAGTAAATTGGAAATCCTAATAGAGTAAGTAGTTTGTAAAATGTAGTTTTTCACGGAAACAGACACACCACAATAGTAGATAGTACGTAGTTTTGTAAGAGAATAGACACTCCGCAATATCGGATAGTAGTTTTGTAAGAGGATAGACACACCCTGCTTCCATAGCTTAATTTATAGTTTGATAAAATACATGTTTTAACGGATTTAACTCAAAAAAATTTTATATTTTAAATTTTTAAGAATTAAAATATTAATATTACTTAAATATTTTATAGACTTTAAATATATTATAATATTTTAAACTTTCGAAGGAGTTCAAATATTTATAATAATTTAAACATTGTATAAAAAATTTAAATATTTATAATATCTTAAACTTTTTTAAAAACGTAAATATATTATAATATGTTTACTTTTTAAAATTTTAAATATTTTCAAATATAGAACCAAATTAAACTGTTAAATTTGGATACCTGATAAATCAAGCTTCCTGCTCATTTGTACTCAAAACATTTTAGTCACATATTTATAGTGATTATGAACCATATTCCATAATATTTAGTCGATGTGGGATATACACCTTTTCTGTAAATTAGTTTACAACTTTACATATATATAATTTCTGCGTTTTTAATTCTTTCTATCTATACTACTCACAATTAATTACTAAAATTTTGTTAAGGAAATATTATAATATCGGAAATCAAACAATTTAGTCAGATTTGGTAACTTGAATATTCGTTTTTAAATATTTTAACTGAATCACTAAATATTCCTTTTAAAAGATTATCTGTTAAGATCAATCTCGGTAATTAAGGAAATATCCGAATTTTTGGTAATTAAAATTTATGGTTTTCATTTAAATACCTTAAAGGAAAATGAAATCAGAGTGTTTGCCTGTAACGAATAACTCTGTTTGGGATCTTAAATAACTAATCTTGAATGAAATAATATACTGGATCCGAAAAATATTATTCTGGAGTACAAACAGATCCGCGGATTTTTTTCCTTCTGTAGTCGGATATATAAGGATCCGCGTCCCGACCTGGCAATTTTTTAAGTAATCGACCGAGGGTATTTTCGTCATTTAATGAAATCCAAACTATAGGTTAATTAGATTAAATTTTGTGATTCTCTAATCATTTTTAATGAAAAACCTACCAAAACCAAGTCATGTTCCATTTTTACTCTAGAGAGTACTTCTGCTTTAATAGTATAGATATATATTTTACAAAGACAAAGTTGGGCCACTTTGTAATCTATAAAGCTTTCGTATTTTGTTTTGAGTACGTCAACTGTCGTAACTTGTACTTTTTCTTCTTTTCATATTCACTTTTTATGGTGGCCATACATATAAGTTTATGAGGGAAAAGTTGATTTACAATGTTATATATTTTACAAAAGAAAAGCTGGGTCGCTTTGCAACCCATACATCTTTATTTTGTTTTGATTAATCGATAAAACTATTTTGTTTTTCCTTTTCATATTTCATACTAAATTGCAACATGTTTATTTAAAAAATCATTAATATTAGTACCATTTTATATTGGCAACTGTGGACTCACTTTTTCTTTTCACAGTACCAAAATTTTATAAAAATATTGTTCTTTTATTAAACAACGTAGTACTATAATGATTGAATTTTTCTCCCGGTATAATGGTTGATTATGTCATATATAATGATAATTAAGTAGTCGACATCAAATCCTAAAGGGCCCCTTCATAAGAGTGGAGTAGAGTCAATGATAATAAAATTATAAGTATAGTGCTTAATATGGTAATCCGTCGATCATTAATAGATAAGTCCCAACATCTTTTTGGATAAAATGCCGAAAGTTTATATTTATTACTATACAATTTGATTTCAAATTTTGTTATTAATATAATCATGATACGTCTTAGGTTTATCAATTAGATATATCGAAACATAAGAAAATTATTTTTATAAAACATATTTACATATAATTTACATGTGAAATTTTATTTTTTAATTATTATTTTTGTTATTTTTAAATATTTTAATATTAACTAAGATATAGATTTGATAGAAATTTTAAAGTTCTTATCTATGAAGATGAAGTGCATAATGTTATGAAATTAGGTTTATCATCATGAAATAAATAGTTAAATTGTATTGTAAAATAGAACTTGGAAGATTGAAATTCGTAATTAAAACAAAAGTTACTTAAATAAAAATAGAAAATGTGTAAGCTACCGCTTGAGTTTAATTACTACGAAGAAAAATTTACATTTATTTATTAAATTCAAGTATATAAGTAGGCCTTATCATTTAATATAATACGATTAAATGTTTACAAAAAAAAAAAATTACTTTATTCTCTGGTTGAGATTCTTCTATTCGGTTGCCTCTCATTTTGACATTTCATTTTACAATATTGTTTTCTTAATATTCCAAAGATAAAATCTAAATTTTCAACAGAACTTCCATGAAAGTGAAGATTTAATTTATTTAATAAAAGCCATTATACTCATATCCATTATTTATAATAATCCAATAGTAAACAAAATTTATGCACCACTACATTGATTAAAAAAAATTATGCACCACTTAAATACAATATTAACTGTGAACAACATCATTAACAAAAAAGGAATAATTAAAAATGAACTACTATGAACAACTTCCTTTTTCTTTTCAATGATCTGGCATATGGGCATGTTCCACTAGATAGAACGGTAGTTCGATAAGAATTGTGTTCGTGAGTGTGAGATGACCGGATAAAAAAGTTAAGATAAAAGTTAGGAGAGATGACGGAAACATCTTTACTCATTCGTTGCTTTTTATAATAACATTCATGAAAGATATCAAGTTTATATATAACTATAAGGGTTTAGTATTGGTTCACATAAACTAAGGTTATGAGCAGTTGTAGTTGGACATGTGTGACACTAGTTACAAAACCGTTTGACATTGTGAAAGCGTAACATTTGTGATAACAGTCTTTACGTTGGAAGATAGTTGTAAAAAATAATTAATAACAAATAATACACAAACTTTTCTAGATATCACTTCACTGTACGTACATTTGTTTTCAATATAAATATTAACCTTAAAACTATTCGGGTAATATATTAGAGTATTTCTCTATATTATTTCCACTTTTCCACAATTAATTAGCTTACCATATCTACTTCTCCACTTTGCCTTTGTCTACTGATAATTTTAGAGCTTTAAAATAATTTTAGAGCTTTAAAATAATTTTAGAGCTCAACGAAAAGTTGACTCTGTCTTAAATACTTATCTTTCAGAGTTGCGTTTGTCCTTTTGGTAAATTACTCGATAAAAGTCATGGTTGCTCACTTGGTCGTCGTCCAAAGTGTTCTAATTTAAAATTTCACAACAATGTGGTTTAACGGATATATAACCCTAACGAAATTTTTTGATAGGTTGTTCAAGGGAGTCTCAAATCATTTGAAGATGAGTAATCCAAAGATCACGAAGCCTTTCTTTCACATATACGCGTGATAAGATATGACCGACTCACGGATATGGAAACTCGAGAGAAATGGAAACTCGCGGAAAAGACGATCCATGAGGGATAAGGCTTATCATTTTGGAAGTCCAAGGTGGTTTAGACGACAATATATATATATATAGAAAATCCTAAGGCTCTTGCGAGAGTACCACACTAAAGAACCTTGAGCCGCCGCTAGAGAGAGTGAGAGATCCATATAGCATTAGATCTAGTTTTCCAAGAGCCGTGGTTGAGAATCCGAGAGTCGTAGTCGAGAGAGAGATCAATAAGTAGCAATCTGAATCCTTGTCCATCGATAGTATTAACGATGTATCATCGGATGGTAACGGTGGTCAATATTTTGTGTAGTATCACAAGATCAGGTCGAGGGATTATCGAGTAAGATGAGAGATTGCCGAGAATTAGCACTAAGGATCGTAAACCAACAGTGAGTGCGTGACTATGGCCGAGTTCTATAGTTGATTCTCTGACTCGCGGTGTATTTAATCTTGTTTGCTTGCTTGTCATGGTAAATTGTGTTATTGCAATAATAGATGATTGATCTAACCGATTTTTAGAAAACTGTCTTATGTGTTTATTTGACTTGCATAACTTGATTGGAATAAACCCTATGTTGGTTTGAGATTATTGAACTGAGCCTAGTGAGATGGGATGACCACTCCACTAAGCAAATTTGTTTGCTTACACCTCCTTTTTGAATGCAGGAAAAGAAATGTCCGAGGATCTAAGCCTAAATGGTTGACCAGCTCGCGTGAAGAAGGCAAAGGAAGGGAGAATATGCATGGTGGCTTTGGGTAGTTTTATTTCTAGTCTAGTATTTTAAAACAATGTAATAGCTTATTGGCATGACTTTCGTTATACTATAACCTCATCTTAAATTTGAATGCACGTTTATGCTTATTTATGGCATATTTGCTTAACCGAATGCACATATTGTTAATGTGAACAAACGAAAAATACACTAGCCCTTAAGTTAATACGGACAAAGGTTTAAATTGGTAATGAAAATAGGGTTGGGGCGTTACAGTAAACCTCATATATTCTTCCCTTCAAAATTTTACCAAGCACAGACTCATTGTTACTTGCTAACATCTTCCCTTCTAAACGTTTTTGTAAAAATGTTAGCAAGTAACAATGAGTCTGTGCTTGGTAAAATTTTGGTTTATGACCAAATACACCTCATAATCAGAATACAAAGGTTGATTTATTTTCTGGTTTATTTACTTGTTTTCATATTAGAAATAAAGGTTATAAAGAGTAGACGTGTTATTATGAAGTAAGGATAATAAGCAAGCTTTAATTCCACACTGTTTCCAAAGATTAGCTAGCCTAAAACATGAACTTACAAACAATCTTTAAAATATATCAGTTGTTTTGTTCGATATGAACATTTTGTTGGGACGTGTTAACACAAAAGTCACCTGAATAATTCTCTATCTGTGGGAATAAGAAGTATATATGATACATAAATTATGTGATTGCTTCGAATCAGTTTTACTTTCTTCGGAAACTGTCAGTCAGCTAGAGTAACATAATTCTAAGGATGGTTTAAAATACTTCACTTTTGGAAGAAACCACAAAATAACCGACGACCAAGAGAAAAATCTCCCAACATGTGTTATAAAATAACTAAATCCGCTCTAAATCTATACAGTTGTTACAAAAACTTTTCTTCTAGTCTTGAAAATATGACTCGTTTCTGCAATAGCTTTCCCTGAAAAATGGAATTTGTAAGACTCTCTTCTCTTTTTCATATATATCGTCGAAAAAGTCTCTTTAATTTGTTCAGTTTCCAATACATAACTGACATATCAAAGATTCACGGTGGAGATAAGCTAGTTCCTCAAGTTCCGTCTATAGAATCTTGTGGGCTCAAAATGCTCATTCTTCATCAAGCGTCTATCGAATAGAAGAACTGAAAGGTATAAAACGAGATTAGGGCAAAAAAGGTTTATCAAAGACCTGGAGAAGACTATCAAGAGACATTTTACCCTGTATGTAATCTATGTACTTGAATTAAGAAAACTATAAATAATCTGTTAGACATATTCTATAACTTCTCGGTTTAAACTGAAAACATATTGCATTCTTTCTAATATGTAGAAGAACGGAAATGGATTACTTTTATATAAAAAATGGTAGGGGGCCTTTCGTATCTAAAGGGCGACGACCTTTCAAGATCGTAGGGGGGAAAAGGGAAATGACATCTTGGGGATCGACTTGCAGGCAATATATGACAAGCCAAACTGATCTGACTAGATTCCAACTTAGTGCATACATGACCATGGCAACTCAAACTTAAAAAAACAAACTTTACTTTTTTCATAAATGTACTTAAGTTCTTTAAAATACACAATGAGATTAGTTAGACAGGTCATTAATCATTCAATCGCTCAACTATATAAACCTGGAGTTAGAAGCATCTAAGGTATCACATTTGATTTGAACCTTCACATACTAGCTTGAAGAGGAATTTAGTAAAGCAAGATTAATAACAATTAACTGAATATGGCAAGTCTTAAGTTATGGGTTTGTCTTATCTTGCTTCTACTCGAGTTCTCGGGGCACCAATGCCGGCCACTGGTTGCGGAAGAGAGGCCTTCGGATTCAGGGAACATAAGAAAGATTATGAGGGAACTTCTCAGAAGATCAGAAGAGCTGAAGGTGAGATCAAAAGGCGACAAAACGATCCTAGGCAATACCCTTGACTCAAAGCGGCTCAGCCCTGGTGGACCGGACCCAAGACATCACTAAAAAGACGTGTAACTTTTTAACTTTTCGGTGAGGTTTAATTCAAACTTTCGGTGAGGGTTATTTGGCGTAACTCAAGGTTACTATCTTGTTAACGTTGAGGTCATAATCTTGAAGTATGGTCATAAATTCATAATCATGCGAAATAGATAATGTGCCTGTTTTTCCTTAATTAATGGGGTTTCTTTTGTGCGTACCAAAATTATGAGGAATTGGCATTTATCTTCGTCTTCTTTGTTTTGTTTTGTTTTTTGTTTTTCTTTTTCTTTTTTGTTAATTTAGTACCGTGACCACGACAACTCCACTCTAGGGGTTATATTAGTACTTCGTTGAAATTATCCACAATTCAAATAGGAAAATAAACATGGTTAAAAATATCTTATGGCGAAGGAATAGTATCAAGTGAATAAGTACGGCTAAGCTGATCAATTAAGATTGATTTCCACTGAACGTGTGGAATTATGATTTTATTCGACACTGAATTCTGAGCTTAACGTGTGTTTAAGTTATAAATCGAATTTTCCAAAGTATTATCAATTGCTACACTTCTAACCCGTTTCTATGATGTTCTAATTAAATAATTCCGAAGATACTTTTAAAGCGAGGCTTTGATCATCAAAGAAAGTAAACTAATGGTTAGACCATATATTCTAAATAATTTTTGGTGAGAAGTACGTACTCATATAATATATATAATGGAATACAAAAATCAACCTATTCGAATAATCCCACTACTATATTTGCATATATGTATCATATATGTCACGACAAAATTCGCAATCAGTCGAAAGTGGATGTTAACACATAATTATCTCATAAAGTACACATGCACGCATGCATTAGACAACGATGTGTCTCTAAATATATTTTTATGTAAGAAAATTTGCGTACCATTTCGCTCAATGTAGAACTCCTTCGTGACTAGGGAATTTCGGAACTTATCTTATTTTTTCCTCGTCTTTTTAACCGTCCCAACAAGAGATCAATTAAAATTAAGTCAATAAAGGAAATCCTATATAATTGAACATAGAAGTGTATGTCTTGTCGTAATATTCTAACGAGAGTCGGATAAGAATCATAAGATCTGTTGGTGCGGGAATTGGCACCCCCAACATACAAAAACACTAATTCCTCTTTGTTCTTGAGCAAAAACCTAACTTGTTTTTCAAGAGATTTCATTTCTCCTTTTCTTGTATACTTTGATCTAAGTTCTTTAAGAGATTGTTACTGAATTTGTTTCTCTCCTAAAACAAATTCATTATGAGAAACACCAGTTTCTACAAGATCAATACATGATGACTAAAACATGTAGAAGGATCACCGTTGCGTTGTCATCTGAATTTGAATATGTCAGTATATATTAAAAAGGAAAAAAAATTTTGTTTTAAGGAGGGTTTATGTAAACTTAAATGATACAAAAATTGCCTAATTGATGAAATACTCTTAATAAAGTAAAATGGTTCAGAATACTTAATTAGGACTTATTTGGGCACATGCATAAATAATCAATGGTCTTTACGACCAAAATAAAAAAAAATTTAATGATCAATGGTCTACTTATAGAGTTAAGGGCATTTACTTATATTTCAGAACCTCAAAATTAAAATTCTTAAATTTTTCGATTTGTTGGATTTTTGACAGATGATATGAATTGGTATCCAAATTAAACCCTGACCTAATACGAATGGTAATATATGTTTCGATTTGGGGTTATATATATTCATGCTTTAATAGGACGTATCTTTTTTTTCATTCAAGAAATTTGGTTTTAATAATATTTTCTCTGTTAATTTCAATTTTTAGTTCTGATATTACAAAGTGAATCCATTTAAATAATTTTAAGATATGGTTTGAGTTTCTGATCGAATGTGCAGTTCGATTTTATTATTTCTGTTCTTTTTGTATTTTAGTTTGTATTAGGTCATCTCCTTTAACTTGACTGAAACGACGGATTAACACAATAGGTCAAGGGAAAGCACACATGACACAAACCTTTGCTGCTTCGTAATGCTTACCAACTCGATATGGCATTAATTTGTATACAAGTGTTTGACTAATTTAATTTTATCTTATATGGCATAATGCATTATACTTGTTAAACTAGGTGATACCCCGCGCTACAGCATGTGATTATATATTTTGTTAGTTACTTTTTTTTGTAATTTGTATTTTTGTAATGTAGTTTTTTATTTTGATTTATTTTCTTTGTTTATATAGTGTTTATTTATATATTTGGAGTTATACAGTAAACTAGAAATCCTAATAGAGTAAGTAGTTTGTAGAATGTACCTTTTCACGGAAACAGATACACCGCAATATTGGATAGTAATTTTGTAGTAAAATGCATTTGCTTGATAGGTGGCCAGTAATACACAACAAAATCAGCCGTAATAGCTCAATAATTTTGATCAAGCTAGGGATGCAATGGTTAATAACCAATTTTCATTGCATAAGTTGTATAAAACTCTAACTTTCATAAATGTAAACTGATTGTTGCTGGAAAAAAACAAAAAATTGATTGTTGTTGAATAAAATAACTCATAGTATATAAGAATGTAGTTTTGATATAGGAGAGTATAGCATAAATCAATAACTTAATTAATGAAATAAATAATCCTTACAATCAAAATATAGTTTGAGCGAACGTATTAGAAAAGTAAAAAAAAAACAAAAATGATTATAATTAAAATTTTCTGCTTGTGTGTTTCGGTTTTTTGGTGTTATGAGCTCTAGTGAATGAGCAGTATTTATAGACTTATAAGGAGATCCTAGGGTTGTAGGTGAGTGATTAGCAATATATGGAATATGCGAGTAATATACCAATGATTAAGAATATGCAATATTGGTTTCCATTTGCTATTAATTATATAATTTCCAGTTTCCATATAATCTAAATCGAAGATGTAATTAAGATATTCTAGTTTCTATATTCTTAAAATATTGAATGTTGTTTGATTTGTTTAATTAGCATTGAAGATCGAGATAATTTTGGGAACAAAGATATGGAAAGATTATCCTGATTTATGCTTTATTTAGGATACTATTATGGTTCTTAGAATCACAAAATATTCCTTTTTAAAGATTATTTGTTAAGATCGAATCTCGGTAATTAAGGAAATATCCGAATTTTTGGTAATTAAAATTTATGGTTTTCATTTAAATACCTTAAAAAAATGAAATCAGAGTGTTTGCCTATAACGAATAACTCTGTTTGGGATCTTAAATAACTAATCTTGAATGAAATAATATACTGGATCCGAAAAAGATTAATCTGGAGTACAAACAAATCCGCGGGTTTTTTTCCTTCTGTTGTCGGATATTTTAGGATCCGCGTCCCGACCCATAATTTTTTAAGTGATCGATTGAGGATATAATGGTCATTTGTTAAAAACGAAACTATAATTTAATTAGATTAAATTTTGTGATTCTCCAAATGAAAAACCTACCAAAACCAAGTCATGGTCCATTTTGAGTCTATGGAGTACTTCTGCTTTAATAGCATAGATAATTCTCGAGGTTTACCACCGGTTTTTAACTGAATATAAATCAACACGTATAGACTACTTAATGCTTTTTTAGCTAAACTAACCTAACAACGGAATATATAGAAAATATTGTCTTATCTAACTGGAATTTGAACTTTAGTTCAGAAACTCCATAAGAAAAGTATAATATGAACAAATGATACGAACTACTGAAGAATTATGCCTACTTCAGTTAAAAACAAAGAGAAGCCATCTTCATAAATTCAAGAATCCCTGGTTCGTTCAAAGTTGCTCCAATCTTTTGTAGCTTATCAACCTTTCCAGACCGGCCCACCCCATCCCACCTCTCCTACTCCCACTTTTACCCCTTTCATATATTCCATCTCTCTACAAAACACTCTCCTATGCAAAATGAGGAAGAATCCTTCAAAGAATAGTCAATAACTTCCATGCATCACCGACTCCGGACAACCCCAAAACCCAAATTGTTATCTTTTCGAAGAGAAGAAGTTCATACAGAATTTATTTGAGGCTTTTTATTTGGTAAGCATACGTCGTGCTAGTTTGGTTACATTTAGATAGTTCTAACCCATAATGGACAAAAGTGCACTTAGTTATTCAAGTTTCTCTTATTATTATTTTTTGAATAACTAAGAAGTTTTGAACCGAATCCATACATTCTTTCAGACTCGAAACCAAAACAAATTATATGGTCTCGTCCCAAGCTAATTAATTAATTATATGGTCTTATAAGAGTCACTCGAACCAACGAGCCAACGACCACTATTCTTTTGCCGGAGATATTAATTACCAGTTGAACTATTACTTCTTGGTATTCAATTTCAGGTCTCTAGATAATAACAATAATGATTGTTAGAGGTCTTCATCTGGAAAAATAAAATCTTGAGAAGCATCTCTCTCGTATGTTGGTAAAATCTTGAGAAGCATCTCTCTCGTATGTTGGTATATGTATGTTACACGTACTTTAACAGAGTCATGTATTCATGCCTCTATGAGCTCATCTTCGAAGTATACTTTTTGACCTGATGAAACTAGACGGATTATTTTATGAGTTTGGCTTAGTTAGACATGCACTATAAATTGAAGACTACACAAAGAAACTTCACGGTGATAGCCCATGTTAAAGTTTAAGCTGACTTTATCAAACGTCCAAAATTTTTTAGAATAGAGAGGGGATATAGTTAACGTGTCCCTCTTGAGGTTGATTTGAATTCTTTCAACAAGCTCATATATATACTTCAAAAGAATTTTGCCATGTATTGAGAAACTGCCCTGAGATATCACAAACCTTCTCCCCCCTTAGTTTCTCATGCTTAATTCCTCACATATTTAGACATATATTACAACTGTACAAAAGATTCTATTTATTACAAATACTTGAAGCATTTTGTAAATTTTATATATAAAAAAAAAAAAAAATTAGAGTTTGAATGGTTACAATGGTCAAAATAAACAAATCAATCAGCCATGTAATCGTTTTATTTTTTAAGAAAGACAACTAACAGCTGCATACCAATTTTATTTGTTTATAAAACAGTTCGTAAATGGTATATGACGATTTTTTTTTAGCTTTTTATGGATCAGCTACTGCTACGGACCATAATTGATAAATGGTGAATAAAAAGCGGTTCAATCCCTCAACTTTGTCCACTTCAGCCACTGCAAACCTGCAACCATTCGATCCGTTAATAAATATACGTACATGTAGGGTTAGAAACACCATTTGCATCACTTTTCTCTTGCTGGATAGCCTTACCAACTTTTAATACATATGAGTATTCTTTCTATTTAATTAACGTTTATAGTTCTTGCTACCAATTCACAGAGAAGACATTTCTTGTATAGATATTAACTCAAAGATGAACAGTATTTAAGAGTGTGAACTCGGCTCTGGAAGATACGACTTAATTAAGGAAACTTAAGTGGTTCTATATATAGATAAAATTAGAAGATAAGATATAATGAACAATATTGACATGTATTCCGGATAAAATAAGGTACTTACGTGATTCTATTAATAGTGACGAATAAAATAAGGTACTTACGTATTCCGACCTAATCATATCAATATCAGACATAATATATCCATGCAACTAACTCCATCCACTACTTGGTAAACTATTGACATGGCCAGTTGGCCACTATATATCGTTCGAACTAATCTTGAGTATGGTTTCAACGAAAACCCCAAGGTTAAAAGGCTGATTAAAACTAATTAGTGGAACTAGATATATTATGCATATAATTCGTAGGTATCTTTACTAATTCAGTGGCCACTACAGATAGTACTATTATATTTCTTTATCCTTAACTTTTTATATATCTATAAATAGATTCACTTAAGCCTCTTCTTTAATCATCTCTTCACAGTCAAGCTAGTCTACTTCCCCAACTACTAATCTTTCTAAAATTCAGTTGGTTGAAGATCCCTCAATATGGCTTCTAAAGCGTTATTGTTATTTGTTGTACTCATATTTCTGTTGGTAATTGGAATAGAAGGGAGGATACTTTTGGATAATTCAAAGAGTAAAGATGGTGAGAGCAACGATCTTTTGCGACGGTTAGGTTACAATGTTTCTGAACTAACGCGTATTGGTCGAGAGCTTTCCGTCCGAAACAAAGTGGATAGGTTTTCTCCCGGAGGGCCTGATCCTCAACATCACTCTTATCCTTTGTCTTCAAAACCCTAATTTGACTAGAGTATGTGTTGCACCCTGTCATGTATAATAATATTATTTAATATTATTACTATTTCACGTCAATTACTGTAGACTTCCGGAGTCAGTGTGATATTTGATATATTATAATTAAGCTGCAAGATGGAGGGGTCTCCTGAAGTGTACTTGTAATAAAATTTAATGACTCGAACCATTATTTTATATTATTCTTCATGCGAACGACCAACTCCAGTATATTTAGGCATGCATGCTATGATATATAATTATAAGGCTTTTTTTCGTTTCCACAGGCCACAGCTCTTATATATTTACCATTATATTACTAAAACAATACTTTAACCACGAAAAAAAAACAAAATAATAGTTGTATGAAATAATAAGTATCGTACAACGTTTAATTAAGAAGTTGTTTAACCACCATAGAACCATTAGTCATCCTCCAAGCTCAGCAACAAAAATTTGACGTTGCATTCAATAGTATCAATTATCCTCTTTTTGAGCACAAACCAAATTTTATCAATCACATTCGTCAGTCAGACATCTTCAAGTTTGATGTCTTCAACGCCAACAATATCCACAGGCAGACCATTAACCAGATATATATATATATATATGTATATATATAGTATACATACCCTTACCCATAATAACATGCAACATAGTTTTTGATGCAACATAGTTTTCTTTAATGTTATTATATGCTGTGGTGTGGAATGAGGCCCATAAGCTGAGTATCCAAGAGTCTATCGTCGAGCTAAAACCATACGAGATATCGTACAAATAATTATTGATTTTCATTTTATCTTGATACTATGTGCTGAATTATCTGTGCCTCCCATCTTATATTGTGATGTAACTCAGTTTGTTGCTTTGATACTAGATATTAATTAGGTGTTAAACTTAAAATCCCACTCACCCAAAATAAATAAACAACACAAATGTGCGAGCTACATCCACTTCCTCTGTTGTGGATTTCACCTTTATCAACTGGATTGTTAATAAAATAAAAACATTTTCTATTTTCGCTTTACATCAATAGATACAAAACAAATATAATATAAGACAGAAGAACACGAAAAAACGAATGCATATGTAAGAACATGATGTGGAAGAAAATATTTTACATATAACGAACATGACATTATGAGATCAAACAGGAATTTTGTGATGTTGATCCGCTGACGGTTTTATCCTGAATCACCGGACTACATTTTGTATGTGCGGGCATTCATCACTTGCCTAATAAATCTAGTTTAATATTCACATGGTTAGCGTTCCAAAAGGCTTATATTATACTGTAAACAACCTGGTCATAATTTCATCTCATCATCTCTCATTCTTGGTTTGGTTCAAGAATTTTAAATTAATTTCTTTTAATTTATTATTTCAAATTTAACGGAAAACTGCAACAAGTAAAAGTCAGAAGTCTTTTTTATTTTCTAAACTTCTATCTGAGTTCTTATTGATCAATGAATTTAACTTTTATATTTAAATAAGGATTGAATTAATGCACTATATACAACAAGAAAAAGCTTGCATCATCGAATTTTATCTTTTCTAAAGTAATACCAACTCTAAATCAGTTTACCTTTTAAGAATAGCATTTTTAATTATTAGTCTCACATGAAGAATATAATGTTGATAAAGAAAAAGAAAAATGACGTTAAAGAAAGCATGTAAATGGGACGGTGACCTTCGAAAACCTAAATACATGAACCGTGGCGAATTGTTTGGAACTAAAGTGTGGTGGTCACATAAAAGAAATCCACTTTTCGTAGTTAGCTCTGATGCTCTTTGTTTCTAGTTATATATTGCTATCACTTTCTAACGTGTAATGAAATATATAGGGAAATTTATAAAAATAGGCATTTTTTAGGAGTGAGATTCGGATTTCGGCATTACAATAGTGAAAGGTACAATATTACATATAAACATCATTGTTGATGACTTTTTTGTCCTTTGCCTATGAGTGATTTTGTGAGACATGACGTCACATGAGAGAAGAAGTTCTCTACTTCTCTTCTAAGTTATAACGAAACTCCATTAAAAGATCCAGCAAACTTGAAGGATGTTCGACATCTCCACCTTCACTGATTGTTAGTTATGTTTAATTTTGAGAAACATGTGTTAGTGGCGGTGGACGTGTAGCTTCCGCGGTGGGCGCAAATCTTCGGTGGACGGTGGTAGACAGACAGTTTCGAAAGATGGTGGTGATGGCTTCAAGAGGCGATTCAGGTGGTATCTTCGACATGCGGCTTCCACAGTGTGAAGCAACACCGAACTTCCGATGAAACACTAAATGTCGACAAATCATCATAAACAAAAATTAGAGTCTAAGTTGTACTAGTTTTAATATTAATAATTTGTTCATGACTAACAAAAATTAAACCCTAAATTAAACACTAGTTAACTACTAGCAATTGAGAACCCAAACCGATTAATTTACAGTACACCATCCACAAAAAACATATAAAAAGGAGAGATGGAGTTGTAGTAAAGAGAGAGATGGAGTTGAAGAGAAGAGGGAGATAGAGTTGACATCAGCAAAACGAGGGCAAAAATGACTTTTTGCAACATTTGAGTGCCTAAATCTGAACACCATTTCGATAATGCCTAATTCAGAGGGACAATGGGGTTTTGATGCCTAAATTTTAATTAACTCAAATATATACTATGTTGGTAAAAGAATTGTACTTATATCACATATTAATTTATACTGATATCTATATCAGAGGTCGATATCAACAGAAAATATATTTTGAAGAAGTTTAAGAGGTAATAGGATTGGGTTAAAGTGAATTCGGATAAATTATCAAAAGTTAACCCGAGCCATAATATTAATCGGAAATATAGAATTTTGGTTTGAAACCTTTTAGTTTATATAAATAAAAAACGTGTAGTAGCCATGCCTGACATTTATTTTTGAAAATTGATCATCCTTACAAATGTAAAATATTTGAATTACTGAAAACAGTCATGTTATAGCAAAAAAAAAAGTGATGTGTATATACATATTCTATTTAAAAATGTTTTATTAAAACGTAATTACTAGTGCAAAAGAAATGATGACGGAGTACATAAACAAACTAGTTAACAGTGATTCGTTGTCACTTGATAAATGTTAAAGTATTTTACTTGATAAACCGATTGCGATCTATAAAGAGATCGAAAGATGTTAGGATTGACCGATAAATAATAAGTAGCGAACCAAGAAATTATTTTTACCGGAAACATAAAATAACATTTTTTCTATAAATTATAGTGTACAATATATTTTGAACTAACACACAAAAACACTAACATTTTTTGTTAACATATACACATTTTTTGCTAACATATTTTGAGAAACTCAGCCACTCTCCCGAAAACTATGTCAAGTTTACAGATGGTTACTTTATCAATTATCAGCACCCAAATGAGCGTTTGCAGCTAAGGATGAAAGGGTGGTATAGAGATGTTGGCATTTATTCTGATTATTCTCAGCGTCCCAACAGATCTATCATTTTGGTACTCACAGATCCATGACCATGAGTATGGCATCTTACTAATGGTATGGCATCTTACTAATGGCACTAGTGTGTCTCTAGTGAATATCTTTATTCACGGGTTTGTTGCATCCCGTCTAAATTTGAGTTTTTCTGGAACCATAATTATGCCCTCTGTACGTAGAGCCGATCGTGAGTAAAAAATGTTTGGAGATAGTTAACTGTATTTTGAAATAATTTCATTTTTTGCTTCCAACCATAAAACTATAAAACTCCGCTGATGCGTAGTACCGTAGAAAAAGGGACTCGTAAAATTTATAAATTGGCCAATATTAGATTCTACAAAAAAAAAAAAGAGAGTGATATATGTTGATACTGCCTTTCTTGAATAATTTTCACTTACGAAATTAAGCAACAAATTAAGGATTTTCAAAGAAAAAACTTTAATTTTCCTGATTTGTTTTGTCAACAATATCAGTATATATATATATAGATACATGTACATAAATTATTTTCTAATGTAGGTACGAATGTGCACAAGAAACAAAGTATTCCAAATAAATACATGATGACTGTATATACTTATATTATGTATATACAAATGTGCACAACAAACAAATTATTCCAAATAAGTACATGATGACTGGATACTTTTTCAAATATAGTGTTTCGTTGTTATGTTTTCCGTTTTTAATTCAATAGGTTTTTAGCTTTAAGTATGTGTAGACTTTGTCGACTAAGGAGATATCTATAAGAAATTAAATTTAATATAAAAATAATATCTAACTAACATTACATTATACCTAGATTCTTAATAATGCGTGTTAAAATAAAAAAAAAAGATTCTTTTTTTTTGGACCAACAAAAAAAGATTCTTAATAATGCTTTGAACCAATCAAAAAATATTCTTAATAATTTTTCTTGATAAAGAGAAGTCTAATCTTAATGCGTCTATTATATATAGACTTTTATCATATACAAGCGTACGTCAATTCTGTTTTTTTTTTTCTCTTAAATATAAGCGTCTATTCTAGCCATTAACGACGATATTAAGAAGTGAATCTTCAGTATGGTATCAAAATGGTTGTCCCATGAAAGGCTCAAGGGTCGATAGGATGTATAGAATATACACATGCATGTGCCAATTAATTGAATAATCACTATTTAAATGATAATTGTTTCTTCTTCTATTATTTTTTGTCAAAGTTCACTACACTTTTTATTCTTTTCGGGTGAATCACACCTATGCATGATACAATGCACAAAAAGAAAAGGTTTATGGTATTAGTGGTCAAAGTGATGACATCCACGGTTCGACATGATGTATTCTCTTTAGAAATAAGTAATGGTTATCTTGTTTGACAAAAAAAAAAAACAATGGTGATCTTATCTCTCTTTTGCTCATCCGCAAATATATATATATATATATATATATATTTTACGTCATTATCTCGTCCGGCCACCATCTTCTGTTGTTGGAGCCTCACCGGCGATTTGTCTTTATGTATTCAACGTAAATTAAAATCTTAGCTATTGAGACATATTTTCGATACATTTTCGTTTAACTATATATCAAATCAGCTAAAAGACGCTGCAAAATCAAAGTTCTATTGATTTTCTTTTCGACATAGAAATCTAAATAGTATCTAAGAGATGTGTATCAATCCATTAAAATCAGTTTTAAAAAAAAAAACTTATGAATCTTCATTATTTTATAAAGTTTTATAGAATAATAAAAAGATCGTATTAATAATTAGGGGTAAACACAAAATGAACATCATATTAATTATATTTTTTTCCGCTCCGCTCCATTTCTTTAGATCAATGATTTTCTTGATTAATTGTATATGATTCATACCTAGCCTATCAAGTGTTGAAATACTTTTAGAATCAAGATATTTTATGTTAATTGTTTTAATAGAAAAAGAATCAAACTTTGGTAGAAGAAACTGAAATATCCTACTATATTAATTGGGAAGTACAAATATAAAACTAACCTTAAAATATGTAAAAAATTACATTCAATTGCCATTAGAAAATATTAGTTAAGCTTAATTAATTAATTTAAATAAATATAATTAATTTTTAAAAAAACACTCACAGATCAAATATAAAAAAATCTAGAAAAATATATTTTCTCTTTCTCTAATAAATTATGGACGAAATTACTAAATATTTTTTTTAAAAAATATATAAACCAATCAGAATTTTAAAAACTAAGATTTTATATCCAAATATACAATTTAATTATTTTTAAAAACTAAATTTCGAAAATTTTGTTAATATTTCAAATTATGATTTTCTTATCATCTTTATTTTATTTTATTTACAAATTGTTTGAAATTTTCATATAATACTTATGATTAATAAAGTGCATAATTTTTTTTGCATATGTTGTGATTTAAATTTTTAAAAACGAAGATATATTAATCAATCTATGAAAAATGTATGTTTTAATTTCCACATTGGCAGGTTGGTAAAACAAAATTATTATAGATGATAAATTAATAATTTTTATTTGCTCACAATTATAATTAAAATTACTACTTAATATTTCACCAAATAATGATGCAAATACAAAAAAACAAACAATATAAAACTGTAATATACGTCAACAATAAAATACTATAATATTCTAAAATATTTAGTATTTAAATAGACTAATAGATTTAAAGAATAATTAAAAATAAATATTATCTCAAACAAAATAGTTTTTTTTTAAATATATAACAATAACTTTTATTATTATATTATAATTTTTTTAAAAATTGTTTATCCGTGCTTAAAGCACGGGGTATCTTCTAGTTATATATTTTAAAAAATAATACCATATTGGATAAAAATGTCAGTAAAAAAGGGCCTCCAAATAGTTTGAAATGTTCAGGTTCATAATTCTGTCGTAAATAGTAAAAATATTTAAGATAAAGTAAATTCAAAATGGTTTAATTAGGGACATCTCTTAGAATGATATGTGGCACTTGCGAGTTGCGATGTGGGTAAATAATATAAATATATAATACAATTGGAAGTGCAAATATATAAGCGGAAGTAGAAAAATATTTTATATAAATTAACAAAAATGAAATGAAAAAAAAAACTCTATAAGTAACATCGACGAAAATTAATTAGATCTTACTACTAACTTGCGAATTATGAATTTTGAAAGGTTGCTCGAGCCCATAAGCCTTAAAGAAAAGTAATTTGGCCCGATCAATTAAATTTATTTTAAAGTACCCTAAGTAATATTTTTTCTATACCCAAAGTTCTCCTTCCTTTTTAAAATCCATATGTATATATTAACTGACTATTTAATGGTGAACCATTTGATTAACCCTGTCACAAAAGAGTGGCGTTTGTCTATTTTTCAGGAGTTCATAGATCTGGAGGATATTTAGATTATTCGGATTTTGGCTATTAGTAAAACTTTCAAGCCGGATCAGTTGGTATGACACTATTCTAAATCAGAGAAATATTGCTATAGACTTGCACGGGAATTGGTTGAAGAGGTTGAGTATGGTCCGACATGTACAGCTCTTTGAGCTCATGCTTGGAAACTTAAGGTTGCACCAAAAGTTAAACACTTTTTTGGCAAATTGCATTCGGTTCTCTCCCTGTGTTAGAACGGCTGGTTCAACATGGTGTTCAGTGCAATACAAGGTGTAAAAAGTATGACTCGGCGGTCGAGTCTATTAATCATGCCCTCTTTGAGTTCCCTCGCTCCAGGGTTGTTTGGGATTTATCTCCGGTTCGGGCTACGCAAGAGAGTTTTCCCTATGATTTCTTTTTCAAGTTTGGATTTTATCTTCAGGTGTGGGTCCTCTCATCAGGGGAATCCGGATAGTCATATTCAGTTACCATGGATTGTATGGTCGCTTTGGAAAGACAGGAACAAAACTTTTTTCCAAGGAATAGAGGCAGAACCATCAAATATTATTAATCAGGCCCTATGTGATAAGTTATTATGGGAAGAGGCTTTTTCCTTCGCGGAAACTTCGTCGGCTTCTTCTTCAGCTTTGGTTGTCCACGATCAATCGATTCGCTGCCAGATTGATGGTTCATGGAAAGCTTCAGATGTAAACTCAGGTTTGGGATGGTGGTGATGTAATAGTGAGAATCAAACCTTATTATTGGGAGCAAAGTGTCTTCGACATAGTCCTTCTCCCCTTCATTCGGAGCTAGAAGCTTTGTTGTGGGCTATGGAGAGTACATTATCTCTGGAGGTCTGACTTGCCAGAGTTTCGAGACGGACTGTGCAAAGCTAGCTAGTTGCGATGGTGCAATCCCCTGAAGACTCCAACCAGCTGGATGATTTTAGTTTGCTCAAGGATTCTTTCCCGCTTTTCTCCTTGTCCAGGATTCCATGTGCGTCTAATTTGAAGGCGGATTGCCTTGCTAGAACCTCGAGATCTCTTACTTCTGTAATTTCTTTTGTAAACTCCTTTCCTCCAGTTTGGACAACCAATTTTAGAGTTATGTTTTAATTAATGTTTGGTTGACAAAAAAAAAAAATACTAACTGACTCTTCTCATCAAACTCCTGCTTGTAAGAAGCAGTCTAAGTTAGTTAGACTATTTCCAATAGATTTCCCTATTTTTATCTCTGAAATAGAAAAACTCTATAATGAAGATGAGTTTTACTCCAACACACCTTTATTTTCATCTCTAAAATAGAGGTTGTTATTTTTTCCTCTATGTATAGAGGAAATCTTGCGCTTTAAAATTGTTTAAAAGGAAAACATATTGCAAATATATTTTGCTATGCCATTTTTTTCTGGCTTAAGATTTTCAACTTTTCTATAAAAAAAAATTGAAACTTTTTCGAAATGGATAGAGATTTTTCTTTTCATTAGTCATGGATAAAACATAATGAAAAAAAATCAACAAGTTTGTGAGCAACAAAGTTACTATGGAAAACAGTGAATTGTCGGAAATTAAAGAAGGCGTTACAAAAACGATTCTTAAGCCATTTTAGAACATCGTGTCATCAAGTGACTTGTCCCAAGAATAGTTTGCAACATATTGCGGTATTAAGGAACGGCCTGGTCGCATCGGTATGTGTTGCGCAATGCCCTATCAAAAGTTTCCACTCGTGATGTTTGTCAACCTAAAAATTAAACCTTCATGGAATTACATGTATGTCAGAAAGTTTTATTGTCGGCTTAAAGTCGTGACGATGAGCAAAGATGAGACCAAAAGTGACTCGATAACTATCCAGGTTCAATAATTCTTCCCATAAAAGAATGTGTTTGTATAGTGGGATGGTCTTATCACTTGAGGTTGTAGGGGCCAAAACTTAAGAAGTTTGAGGTAGTGACACACTTACCCAGGTGTGACTATCGTTTTACATTAGGACTAGAATTGGATCCGTGCTATAGCACGGGTTGAAATTCCTTTGATCTGTATTATAATTTTAAAATAAAATATAATTTATAAGACGATTTAGCATTGTAAACTGAGAAATAATTGTTGTTATTATTATTTTTTTTTTGTATGAATATGCGAGATGTATTTTGGTGAATGGAGATCTGAATAATTTATATCAATGTTTTTTAACCAGGACCGGAATGGCCGGTTGGTTCGATCCAATCACAACTCGATAGGTATTCCGGTCCGGGTAACCTCTAAAAACCTAATAAAGAAAACCCGCAAAAAACCAGGAAACCCTGCTAAAAACCCATGAACCGGTGGTTGAACCAGCAGGTCGGACCGGGTTGTCGGTCTCAAATTAAAATATCTTATTTTCGTCACACTTTAAACTCAAACCAAATTAAAACTAAATGTTGTTATTTATAAAAGAATCAGTTAGTTATTTTATCTAATCATTTAAAAATTTAATTTTAGTTGTATAGTACTTAACTATGTATGTTTTGTTCATATATTTATAGAAAAGTAGATGTTATATTCATAAAATGTAATCAAACTAATAAATTAATTGACCCGTAATTCAATCGGTCCGAGTTGTTGACCCAATGAACCGAAAGACTTCTGGTTCACTTTCCAGTCCAATTTTAAAGACATTGATTTATATTAAAAGCTTGGAAGGGTGTTAGGTCAGATTTTATTTTGAAATCCACAATAAAATCTCAGAAATCATGATTAAGTGTGATTAATTGCCAAGATTTTATTTGTTAACATTAATATATGAACTATCAACTTGTAACCAATTAATATATGGATTAATCTATAACCTATGTATAACCTATTTATAACCATTTATAACCATTTATTAAAATTATAAAGTCTACCAAAATCATGTTGTGTACTTCCCTTTTATTAAAAAGGGGATTTATTGTATGCCATAATATTATATTTTAAGTTAATTGTACGATGATGTGATGAAAATCATAATGGTCGTCGCACTTCAAGCTAATTGTATGTGTTCTAATTATCTGTTCATATTTCACCAACAGAGTGTTAACTATTTATTAGATCTACATGCAGAAAGAAAAAAAAAAAATCTTAATGGTTACAAATTGTTGCAGAATACAATGTAGAAAACATTAAAAATAATATACATAACTCTAGGTTTTAATTATAATTTGAGCCCGAAAAAATAAATAGAAACTGTAATTTACAGTCCATAAAATTAGTCTCGCATGGCAAGAAGAGGCAAATAACCCTTAATCCCCTGACTCATCGCTAACTGGTCGACGAGATTTTCGTATTATCGCATACAATTAATGGTCAGATTAGAAACATGTCAACAACCTCAAAGAAATATTTCAATGAACCGATTAAAATCTATGACTTATCCAAACAAATGGAAGTATATATGTGCACGAACGGTCGTATCACTAAGTGCAACCTTATCTAATTGCAATTCTATCATTCAATATGGAAAATGTTTAACAATCTTTGAAACACGGAAGAGCTCTAGACTAGGCGCAATGTATCCGGCGGAGACACATCGCCGGTCGGGGTCCCATTAATCGTCACAGCAGAAAAGACAAACGATAGAATTCTGAAAAGGCAAAAAGAAAACATGAAGTGCGCACGTGGCCACTAGAGTATGCCGCCTGAATGAATCTGTCTTCTTTCTTTGGGCCACATGACCATCACTTTAAAGAGAGTTTAACCGTTAGTTTAACGAAATTTGAATCGACTTACGTGGACGCACCCAACAAACACAAACTCCAGACTTTGATCTATCAATGAAACTGCCTTCGTTTTTTATTTATTTAATATAAAGTATCTAATATTAATTTGAGTTCGAGAGGGAGAGAGAGCGATGTGAGTATATATGGCGCCGTCATTGCACGATGTAACGTATCTTCTTAATTTATTATGGCTTTCATTCTTTCTTTTTGATTTAGTTTCCGATAACGGAACTTCACCAAAACCATAAGCATCAAAAGAAATTTTATGTATCTTCCATTAACTATAAACTAGCATAAGAAGAGATATTTTTATATGAAATATTTATTCATTTATTTGTAAGATTTTGATTTTTCCTATATTTTGAATTATGATAAAATCTTATTAAATTTTATGAAATGCTGCAAATAAATTGGATTAAAAATTATTCCCAGAGTGGATACATATTGGAATACTGTTGATTCAAACGGAACGAAACATATCATAAACATAACCAAAGTTTCGGATATGCACCTCGCATCCCTCCATAATGATAAAACAAAAAAGAGTATTAATCCAACAAAATTTCCTTGTTTAGAGCCTCTACGCATTCTATTATATATATATATATATATGTATATTAAAAATAAATTAAATCTTGTTGATGAAAATAAATAGCTAATTGAATCATTGGAATCTAGTACTTAGGTGCCTTCTTAGGTTTTGGAAGGGATAGATAAGGTTTTTGAAGGGCCATTGTCACTTTCATGCATATGCTTTACTTTTCTTAATCACCTAAAGTTATTCTTTTCACAATAAACTATACACATATTAATGTGGCAAATAATAGAAAGAAAATTCTTTAAGAAGATATATCATTATGTTTCATTAGCAAACATAACTTAAATTAGAGAGAGGAGGAAACCCACCGATATATATATACATATAGATATATATATATATATATATATATATATATATATATATATATATATCTGTGGATTGGATTACCTGAATTCGTTTTTCTTTGAGTAGAACTATATTTCACTTTGATTAAGCTCAACATTGCGTCCAATGTTGGCCATGATACAACCTTAAATAATCATAAAACTTTTTTCTTTCAGTTTCCTGTTGTTGCAAGGACGAACCGACGACTGATCATACATACCGGCTCCAACAAAAGTATTTTTATGCACCAATTCAAAACATTTTCTAATGTTATGAAAACTACGTATAGATCATATTATGTACTATATTCGTCGTTAAAAAACATGTTATGTATACGTCTGTAAGATCATGTTAAACGAGTTTGAAGTTTGAACACAAATAATCTTTTGAACAATGATGAACTATGCAATCACTATATTGCATTCAAGCTAACGAAATCCAAAGTTGGCAATACCAATAGTATTTAAACTTAATTCTCTCGATCTCAATCAAATATCTCAAAGATTTCCAGCTCTTTAAATAGTTTTAGTATCGTTAATCACATCTGGTTAATAAAAGTTAACTGTATTGTTTCTTGTGTTTGTTCTTTGATTTTGGCGTAAAAAAACAAAATTCGTAAAAGTTTGTTGTTTCTTGTATCTTGTTTACTTGTTCTCTGTGTAGAAGAATTGTTAGCCAACGGAATTTTAAGAACTATCCCAGGAAAACATAAAGAAAAATCAAAAACTGCACGCACGTACGTATACAAAACTATATATTTATTTTGGGTCGATGGATAATATTATCTATGAATCCTTTTAATCTCTACCTCTAGTTACACCTAAGATAATAGTCAAACCGAATCTAAGAGCATCAAATTTACTGACTTGTAATCTAGTCACGCTGCTATTTTTGTGGCCTCACTCCAGCCACCATCTTAATGACTTAAACTATGTTGTGATTACTGACCTAATTCCTTCTCAGATTATTCTTTTGCGTCACATTAATACCTTAAAATAATCCAAGCATACTTTTGTCGCCGACTCGCCGTTGGTTACTTTTTCTTTTTAGTTGTCTAATGTATAGTATAACCGAATAAAAGTGAAAATGGATAAACTTTGTGTTAGGACCTACAGAGCATGTGGATATATGTCGGTCCGACATAATTCCCCATGTGGGCAATACTAATTTGTCGAGCTTATGACCAATTATTATATACTATATCTTAACTACCAAAGAAAAAAACTGACCAGAGGATGTGGTTGTTGAGTGGCAAAATTCGAATGGAAATGATTCTCTTATAGATCCAAGTTATGGGATCAAAATTTACGTATCTACGTATTTTTACTATTGGTCACTTAATGACTACAGTAAACGTTCTAATCAACCTAAAAAAGAATCTGGTTTTCATAGATCTTAATGATTAGTTTGAGAAAAAATTCCTCAAGATATAGCATAACAATCGGTCAAATATTAATCATAATATTAAGTATGACATAAAACTCTTTACAAGACTAAATCATAAACCTTGAATCATCACTTATATACTAGAAATTACTCACTCAAATACAAAATATGCATATTACCAAAAACTATAACTTGTTTCATAACAAATAAATGAAAGATAAATTGTTTCAAATTAATCAACAAAAAAGTTCATGTTACTTTAGTTCTTTTTATTAATTTTCGGTATGTATTCTGTTACATGACGCAAATACTCTTTGGTAATTCTCTCAAATAATCCAACAGGACTGATGACGGTGATCAAGTTACAAGAACTATTTAGTTGTTTTGACTCAATGATAGCTTATCTAAAATCTTCTTTATATATAAAATAAGAACTTAGTAAAAAAATTTCTATAGTAGTATATATAGCCAAATCACAGTGATATATAATATGAAACAAAGACACCTTATACTGGTGTTTGACACGAACATAGATTAAACGGTTTGTAGATAAATTGTCGGCGACTTCTAATCGTAAGCCTAAGAACTGCCTTCTATCAGGGGGTTGGCATGTACCTTTTGTCAAATTAATTATTTTGCAAAGTGTCTAGTCAAATTATATTCCTATTCCACCTTAGCCAAATTTCATTATGTCACTTGTCTTCCTTTCTGACTTGGTCGGACAGAGAACAACTCTTTCTTCATCTCCTTCTCAAAAAAAAAAAAAAAAAAGTTGACCGGACGGATCAGAAACAACAATGGACCACTCTTTCTTACTTGTCCCCATAGGATAACACTTTTACCCGAGACTGACTATTTTGAGGTTGTCCTCCTCTATTATTTCAAGATGTAGACCACACTTAACTATACTTTTATCTCGAACACATGCATTCTCCTAAGTTGTTTGTGGTGAAACAGTTAGTTGATAGGCTTATTGGTTACAATTCGTCATAATTATATGTAGAAAATTCTTACGGGTGTATGTACTAGCTCTATTACGAAAGCATTATCACAATGATACTAATACAATGTTTATCATACAAGACACCGTTTCTTTTGTTATATACAAAAGATTCCTGGTACCTACGATGATATATTCGACGGTTGTGAATACCGGTAGGATAAATCCATAACAAATAACAAAAGCAAATTCAAACTAAAATATATATACCTTGTAGTAGTTTAGCATAAGAATCTAGATTAGTTGTAAATTTTATATTATCCTAATGAACGTTATGTCAAACCTTTTAAATTCTTAATCAACTATATGCATGTAAAGTCAATTCTTACTGGTCCCTGAATTATAGATTTCCCACCTGAGAACTCCGAGCACTATATCAATTGAATAACCCATATATACCACGACTAACGCCTCTGTGTCCGTGCATTAAATTCTATAATAATACTAAAATATGAATCGTATTTAGCTTTTGTTTGCTGTGGATCCCATCATGTTTCTCTCCACTGACCCAAACTACTCTCGATTCAAAACCTACTCAACTTATGTTGGTGTTTCTCATTTTCTATAAATAATAGAAACTCGCAACGCATACAAAGCCATCATACTCTTTCAGCATCATCTCAGTTGCATCCCTCTCTCACAATCTCTGACAAGCCCCCACAACTCACATTTCTTCCTCTCAGTCACCTTCTATATGGCGAATTTGATCCTTAAGCAATCTCTAATCATAATCCTAGTCATATTTTCATCACTAATCTTAAGTTCTCAAGCTCGAATCCTCCGTGCATATCGTGCCTCATCCATGAGCAATATGGACAGTCAGGTTCTACTACGAGAACTCGGGTTTGATCTCTCTAAGTTCAAAGGTCATAATCAGAGGCGTTTTTTAGTTAGTTCTGACAGGGTTTCACCAGGAGGTCCGAATCCGCAACACCATTGAATGGTCATTACCTATATAAAAACTTTATCGAAGACCCAAGCACTAATAAATGTGAATGAACCATATAAATATCGTTATTTCTATGTTTTTCACTTCTCTGTCTTTTTTTTTCTGTAAACCTTACGTACAATTTTGTTGTATCAAGGTTTTCGTATTCTTGTACCACCTTACCTTGATCCATCAAGCTTTTTCTCTGTATGTTTCTTGTGTCTCCAATGAGTTACCTTTTATGTAACAGCAATTGGCTAATAATCAATATTCCCCTGTCTTTTAATTTGCGTTTGAGCATTACAAAGATAGAGAAATATATCGAATGAAATTAGCACTTCAAAATGCAAACGATTATTTTTGCAAGTAGGGTTATTGTGAGGTTTTAGAAAGTTACTATGAGACTTCTCAAATGGATATGAATTTGAAAAAAAATTTTGGGTATTATGCAATATTGTGAATTGTATCAATTTTATAGTCTCAGCTTAGATAATTAATGCTCAACAAAAGATAATAACGAGGCTGTATTGCGAGTTTGTTATTAAAGCAAGGCTGTATTTTGTAAAACATCCGTGAAACTTTTATACTTTTGGCTTTCAATATATTTACATAAAACAAATTAAGAATCAGTTAGAAACTTATGTCGATCAGTGACAATCTTAAAACTTCTTATTATTTCTTTTTTTTTGAAAACAATTTATTAGCTCAAATGAGCCAATTGGCTGAGAAGTTGTTTACACATAAGACATGATGCGGAGATGTACACGTTTGGCGTGCTAAAGAATTCACATTTACATTTGCATTTTTAGAAATAAAAAATAAAGAGAAAGAAGAAAACTGCTATTTGTTAATCTTGATTGTTTCGAGGTATGTAGAGAACACTGACCAATCGTCAGTCGAGAGGAGAAAACATCATTTTCACCAAATCTGAACAGTTTGTATAAAAACCTACATCCTGGAAATCGTGTTCAATCATGCACTGTATAGCACATGTGAAAGTTTTGACTTCAATATGTTAAAATCTTAGAACTTATATGAAAAATATATCACCCAAAAATAATAATATTGTTTAACAAATTTAGTTATATAATAAATTTTAAATTTGTTTAAAATTAAACCAAGAATCATGTAACAAGTGTGAGAACAACTCTCTCATTCTCTCTCTTACTTTTTTTTAGTTAGAGACCACAACAGAGATGCTCTTACATATTTGCCTATATAAGATAATTAGATAACCTAGACAGATGACTCTTTTAGTAAATCTACATATAACATAACACTAAATGCTACCAAAATGATTTTTATCATACAAGGCATCATCTTTTGTTATAAAAAGAACTCATGTTTAATTACAGCTAATGTTGTTTTATTTGTCTCGTCTGTTAAAAGATCTTTAATGTTATGAATATAGAGTTTAGGGATAAAGCTCTTGTTATTCTTATTGATTATTCCCAAGGTTACATGCATATATATAGTAGAGTACAAATCTTTAGTTTAAACCGACATAAGGAAGTAATGGCCGAGTAAGGCTTCGGCTAATGGGCCGAAGGAGGTGTGCGGACTGAGTATAACCGATGGACCGAGACTCCATGGATAATATACGGGCTGGTCTAGTGAGTCCACTAAGTGTTTCACAACATTCCCCCTTGGACGAAATGACCGTGCCTATGTTGGATGGGATCAACGCAATGTGCTTGGGGGATGCTGCCTCATTAAAACCTTACCAGGAAAACCCATTGGGACAAAACCTTGGTGAAGAAAAAAGAGTACAGCACACATTGCTCTCCCTGTTCCAAACATCACTCCAAGTCCCTAAGTCTCCGCATCCCAATCTGGTGCGCGAGCTTCTTGAACGTTGTTGTCGGTAGTGATTTGGTGAAGAGATCGGCTGAGTTGTCACTTGACTGAACTTGCACTATAAGAACTTCTCCTGCCTTTTGTAGTTCATGTGTATGGAAGAACTTTGGTAATATGTGCTTCGTCCGATCTCCCTTGATGTAACCTTCCTTGAGCTGTGCGATGCATGCTGTGTTATCTTCATAAATTACGGTTGCTTCTTTGCTGTCTTCCAATCCACTGTCTGTCCGAATATGCTGAGTCATGGACCGCAACCAAACACATTCACGGCTGGCTTCATGCATTGCTAGTATCTCTGCGTGATTTGATGATGTTGCTACAAGTGTTTACTTCATAGAACGCCAAGAGATTGCTGTACCACCGTGTGTAAACACATAGCCTGTTTGTGATTTCCCATTGTGTGGATCAGATAGATAACCTGCATCAGCAAAACCAACTAAACTATCTTTGTTATAGTTAGTGTAATATAGACCAAAGTCTGTCGTACCCTGTAGGTATCGCAGAACATGTTTTATACCATTCCAGTGCCTTATGGTCGGACAAGAACTATATCTTGCTAGGAGGTTCACGGCAAAACTTATGTCTAGTCTAGTGTGGCTAGCCAAGAACATTAACGCTCCTATAGCACTGAGGTAAGGCATTTCAGGTCCGAGAACTTCTTCATCGGCCTTCTTAGGAGCAAATGGATCTTTATTCACTTCTATGTTTCTCACAACCATGGGGCTAGTCAATGGGTGAGCTTGCTCCATATTAAACCTCTTGAGTACCTTTTCTGTATATGCCTTTTGATGCACAAGGATACCATTGTTTCTGTACTCAAGCTGCAATCCCAAACAAAATTTTGTCTTGCCTAGGTCTTTCATCTCAAATTCTCTCTTGAGATATTCTACAGTTTGGGCAATTTTCCCAGAGGTTCCAAGGATGTTCAAATCATCCACATAGACTGCTATTATCACAAATCCTTTGTTTGCAAACTTCTTAATAAATATACATGGACTGATGGGGTCATTCCTATAGCCTTTCTTTGCCAAAAATTCGCTAAGTCTATTATACCACATTCGACCACTCTGTTTCAGTCCATAAAGCGATTTGTCTAGCCTTATGCAGTACTGTTCTCGAGAACCACTCTTATCTTTGAGTTCTATTCCCTCTGGTAATCTCATATAGATTTCATTATCCAGTGGACCATATAAGTAAGCAGTTACAACATCCATTAACCGCAAATCCAGTTTTTCTCTTACAGCTAGACTTATTAGATATCTAAAAGTCGTTGCATCCATCACAGGAGAGTATTTCTCCTCATAATCTATTCCTGGTCTTTGAGAGAATCCTTGTGCTACAAGCCGTGCTTTGTATCTCACGATTTCATTCTTCTCATTTCTCTTTCTTACAAAGACCCACTTATGTCCAACTGGTTTAATTTCAGGTGTTATCCTTAAGATCGGACCAAACACACTTCTCTTCTTCAAAGAGTTTAACTCCACATTAATAGCTTCTTTCCATCTAAGCCAATCTTTGCTTTGAGTGCACTCTAATATGGATGTGGGTTCTAGATCCTCATTTAGCTCAAGTGCTACCTTGTATGCGAATATATCATCGATGTCGACATCCTTACGGTTCCAAGTAATTCCAGACATGATATAATTTATTGAAATCTCATTATTATCAATATTCTCAGGACCTAGAGGTTCAGCGTCCTGAACCCCATCCGGCTCCTTATCATTTGTCGCGGCCATGTCTGTACTCTCGGTAATTCCCTGAACCTCGGTCTGTTTTACACCCTTAGACTTTCGAGGATTTTTATCTTTGGAACCTAATGGTCTACCTCATTTCAAACGGGTTTTAGACTCTGTAGCAACTTGAATATTGTGTTCCTTCTGAACATCAATTCGTACTGGTGCATTGCAAGCTGGTATGTACGATTTTGTCACTCTCTTTGGGTCAGCAAAGGAATCTGGCAATTGGTTAGCTAGCTGCTGTAAATGTATAATCTTTTGAACCTCTGCATCACATGCTAGAGTTCGAGGATCTTGCCAATTTAAGGATGTTTGATTCCATGTTAATTCCTTGACCAGCTTGCTAGTCTCACCACCCAATACAGGGAATTCGGACTCAATAAATTGACAGTCCGCGTATCTGGCCTTAAATAAATCTCCTGTGAGTGGCTCGAGATACTTTATGATGGTGGGAGACTCATATCCAACATATATTCCCATCCTCCTCTGAGGTCCCATCTTAGTTCTCTGTGGTGGAGCAATCGGTACATAAACGGCACAACCGAATGTTTTGAGATGGGATATGTCTGGCTCATGACCCGTTAATAGTTGGGATGGTGAATATTTGTGTTCACTAGATGGCCTGATGCGTATGAGCTCTGCTGCATGCAATACTGCGTGTCCCCAAGCCGACACAGGAAGCTTCGATCTCATTAACAATGGTCAAGCTATCATTTGTATTCGTTTAATGAAGGACTCAGCCAGTCCGTTTTGTGTATGGACATGTGCCACAGGATGTTCCACACTCACCCCCATGGACATACATTAATCATTAAATGCTTGGGATGTGAATTCACCAACATTATCTAGATGTATAGTCTTAAGTGGAAAATCTGGAAAGTGTGCTCTTAGCCTTATAATTTGAGCCAACATCTTTGCAAAGGCAAGATTTCTTGTAGATAACAAGCAAACATGCGACCATCTGGTTGATGCATCTATCATCACCATAAAATATCTAAACGTCCCACTAAATGGGTGTATTGGTCCGCATATATCACCTTGTATCCTTTCCAGAAAGTTTAAAGTCTCTCTTGTGACTTTTACTGGTGAAGGCCTTATAACAAGTTTCCCTTGTGCGCATGCTACACACGTGAGATGTTTAGGGATAACTTTCCTTTCACTTAGGTTGTGCCCATTCGAACTCTTAATCAGTTTACGCATCATGTTCGAACCCGGGTGGCCTAGCCGGTCATGCCATAAAGTGAACTGTTCATTAAACATTCTATGCTTTGCCAAGTTAGCCTCTATCATATTAATCTTAGCATGGTATAAACCAGTGGCTAGTGCAGGTATAGTCTCTAGGACCTTCTTTTGTCCTTTTACATTTTCTGTAATGTATAGGAACTCTCTAGTTCCTTCACCCTTGGTTTCCACATGATAACCATTTAATCTTATATCTTTAAAGCTCAACAAGTTTCTCTTAGAGCTGGGTGAATATAAGGCATCACTTAACTCAATGTGTGTGCCATTAGCCAACAAAATGTGAGCCTGGCCGTAGCCCTCTCTATAAGGTTTGCTATACCTGCAATTGTACTAACATTGACATTTTTCATGGTGAGGTTTATAAAATATCTTTTATCTCTTAAAATAGTGTGGCTGGATCCACTATCCACCACTAGTTCACTCATATCCTCAGCCATGTCTATAAAACAACATTTGTGTTTTAATTCAATAAGGCAAATAATTTATAAAATAAATCCTTGAATTTAAACCAAATCAATTATCCAATACATAGAAATAAATCAAAGCATAAAAGCATAGTTTTAAACCAAAATAAAACCGAAAATTCATTCATCCACTTTAAGGAGATCGGAAGTCTCTAGGGAGTCATCATTCTCATGATCGAAGTCTCCTTCATCATCGAGATGCACCAAGTTAGCTTCTGGGTTTTTCTTCAAACTTTCTTGATATGCATCAATAAGATGTTTGGGAGTTTTGCAGTTTCTCATCCAGTGGTTTGACATACCACATCGGTGACAAACCGATTTTGCCTTAGCTTGTGGCTTGGAGATACCACGGCCTCTACCACCGCGTCCGCAGCTGGCTTGGCCTCCTCGACCACCACGTCCTCTGCCACCACGGCCACGGCCGTAGTGTCTCTCTCTGTGGACGTAGTTGGTCTCTTTAGGCTCCTTAGGCTCTGCAGGACTTTTCTTTCCCAAATCCACTTTGTGTGCTTCTGGTAATGGGGCTGTACCAGGAGGTCTCATGGCACTATTCATCAGCAACAGTTCATTGTTCTGCTCAGCTAGCAGTAACACCTCATTGAGTGCCCCATACTCGGCATACTTTGTTTGCCGGTATTGTTGCTGAAGAACCATGTTGTTAGGACTAAAGGTAGACAAAGTCTTATCGATTAGCTCCTTTTCTGTTACCACAGTACCACACAGCCTAAGGACTGAGACAATCCTAAAAAGCTCAGAATTATATTCGTCTAGGGTTTTGAAATCTTGGATCCTTAGGTGTTTCCAATCATACTCGGTCTTTGGAAGGAGCACCGTCTTTTGGTGCCCGTATCTGCGTTTAAGCGTTGTCCAAAGGTCGAGAGGATCCTTAATGAATAGGTACTAGTTCTTGAGACTCTCAGCAATGTGGTGATGCATGTGCTGGATACACTTATTCTTTTGCTTGTCCGAGGTCTTGTTACCCTCTCCGACACACTCGAACAAGTCTTTTGACTTTAAGTTGATCTTGGTGTTCATTGCCCATAGCAAGTAGTTGTCACCAGAAGCATTCAAGACTGGATAGTCTAAGCTCTTAAGGCTTGCCATCTGCATATAACAGAAACAGACATCTGAATATTAGCATGCGATATTTGAGATCGAACCATGCACTTCAATCAATAGGACATGCGATATTTGAGATCGAACCATGCCTTAGGCCATGCGATATTTAAGATCGAACCATGCCTTGCCATATTTGGTTTTTGGTTTAAATTCATGCATGCAACAAAAGCAAATAGTCTAATGCATGCAACAATTTTAGATAGGATTTCCTTTTTCTTAAGTTTCCTATTTAGTCTAGGATTTAATCTTTTAAAACTTTTGGATAATTGCTATAATTTTAGATGTTTATCCTAATCAATATTTTTAATTCCGAATTCATGTTTTCATGTTTATGGAATTTTAACAAAACTTTTCCTTTTGATCGGATTCAATCCTAGATCACAACTAATTCATGCAGCCGATTTTAATCATCCTTAAGCAATTTTTGATTTCTAATATGAAGCATGAACAATCCAAGTTTTAAATCTCCTAGAACAGTTAGATTAATGTCTCTATGCTTCTAACAATTTAATTCTAGGTTCTTATGCAACAAAACAATTCAAGCAACATTAAACAATCAATCCGATTTTAAGCTTGACAAAGTTTGGTGCAATTATCAATCAATCTAACAACCTAACAATCCGATTTTAAGTCTTAGGATTTAAGGAATTTAAACTTTGTTAGATTGTGTACTTGGATGTTTTAGGGTCCGATAGTTTTAAGGTTCAATTCGGTCATAGGGTTTTGAGAGGGTTCGATATTGTTTACCTTAACACCACAAGGATTCTGACCGGATATGATCTGGGAGCTAAAGACCTTAGATATCTCACGAACCTCGAACCTCGAACAGCTTCCACGAACCACGAACTGCTTCCCTCGATCACGAACTGCTTCCCGCGAACAACTCCTTGCGCACGAACTCACCCCCGAACCAAGTAACCACAAACCTCGATAAGGTTTTGAGGAGATCTCGATCACGAGCTAAGGATGCTCTTGTATCAATAGAAAGAACTTCGAGATCAAGAGAGAATCTCGAAGGAGATGAAGAACAAGAGGCGGTTTAGGGTTTTAGGGAAGAAGAAGAGATCGGCGGCTGCCTTAGGGTTTTAGGGTTAGAGGCTATCGTGCTGATAACGTGTTATGAATATAGAGTTTAGGGATAAAGCTCTTGTTATTCTTATTGATTATTCCCAAGGTTACATGCATATATATAGTAGAGTACAAGTCTTTAGCTTAAACCGACATAAGGAAATAATGACCGAGTAAGGCTTCGGCTAATGGGCCAAAGGTGTGCGGACTGAGTATAGCCGATGGACCGAGACTCCATGGATAATATACGGGCCGGTCTAGTGAGTTCACTAAGTGTTTCACAACATTTAAATACTTTTTAATTATTCGTTAGTACACAATTATAATTTTACTATCCAACTAGATAGCCCATAATAATAGAGATAAAACTGAAAATTTATAAATTAAGTATAAAAATATTAAACAACATTTTAGTGAAACAAGAAGACGATATGACATTTATGTATAGGACAGTTGATTCCTAGTACCTACAACAATAAATTTGATAGTTAATACCGTTAGAAAAATCCATGATAAACAACAAAAGCAAATTAATGAATTAATATCTCTACATAGCCTAGTAGTAGTCTAGCCTAAGAATCTAGGTTAGTTGTAATTTTAATACTATTATCCTAATGAACCTTATGTCAAACTTTTTATTAATTCTTAATCAACTATTCATGTAAGGTCAATTCTTATGTCTTACTGGTCCCAAATTTAAATTTCCACCTGAGAATTTCGATCGTTGGGTCAGTAACCCATATCGTAATTAATTATATTAAGTGTCCATGCATGAGTTTTATAATCCAAATATATGAGTCAGATTTGGCTTTCATGGGTTGTTGTGGATCCCATCATGTTCTCTCCACTCCCCCCAACCTACTTGATCCTTAACTCGTTTGATATCTGCGTCTCTAATTATCTATAAATAGAATATCTCAACACATACAAGTCATCATACTCTCTCAAGTCTCAACTCATTTTGCATCTCTTTCTCTCTCTCAATCTCATAAAAATCCCACAAGACACCTTTGTTCTTCTTAATCATCTTTTATGGCGAATTTGATCCTTAAGAAATCTCTAATCATACTCCTAATCATATTTTCATCACCAATCTTGAGTTCTCAAGCTCGAATCCTTCGTGTAGGCCGTGTTGCGACCATGGACAATATGGATAGTCAGGTTCTCCTACGTGAACTTGGGATTGATCTCTCCAAGTTCAAAGGTCATAACGAGAGGCGGTTTTTAGTGGATTCCGAAAGAGTTTCACCGGGAGGTCCTGATCCACAACACCATTGACTCATCTATACAGATATATATATATATATATATATATATATATACGTTATCGGAGATCCAAACGCAAGTAATTGTGACTGATCCATGCAAGGAATTTATATATCGCCATTATATGCTTTTCTTTTCTTTTTCATTAATCTTACGTACAATTTTGTTGTATCAAGGTTTTGGTATTCTTGTACCTCCTTATCATACATCAAGCTTTTTCTCTGTGTGTTTTCTTGTGTATCCAATGAGTTACCTTTTATATAACAGCGATTGGCTTATACTTTATGTTCCCCGGTTTTTATCGTTTGAGTTTTACCTTTTCATTTGTAGGGGAAACAAATAAAGATAAGCCTAGAGGAGTTCATTGATATTACGTTTACTTTTTTCTGTGATTTGATAGCCAAAATGTTTAATATTAAATCTTAGTAAGAAGCGGTGAAGTCGAATATATTGTAAACTAACTTAAACCAAATGATATGCAATCTAGAAAAAGTGATAAAGTTGTTGATAATCACAAGACTATGATATTGTAAATACTGTTTGATGCACTCTTACACTGAATATATAAAGTTCGCCGACATCAACTACAGTGTTGGAAAATTTGAGAGGTTCAAATTGTAAACTAATGAACTCGACAAATGAACACATATTCTCCGCAAAAAGATTATTCTCTACGATCGAATCGATAGATTCATAGTAGATATTATAGTTTTTCATGACTTGATTTGGATGTACTTTAGTATCGATAAATAATATTCTAGCCTTGACATTCTCATATCTGTCTAGGAACGTTCTGCCACCAGTTGAAACCACATAATATTTAGTGTTTGATGACCTATGGCGACAAGATTGGTAAGTAATATAATATACCTTTTAATTTGTCCAAAAGAAAAAAAAACCTTTTAATTTGTAGAAAAAGAAAAAGAAAACAGGAATTTCTTCTTGACTTGTTTTAGGCTTTTAGCAAGATTTATTTTTGGCCTAGCAGTAGTATATATATTGGTGGTAGATACATCAATACATATATACCCTCGTTTGTCATGGCAACGTGATTTTTAAAACATTTAAGATCCAATCTCAACCGGCCGATTGGAACGATAAATTCAGAATCTGGACACTAGCTAGTCTAGTCAAGATGTTATATTTCTAACTAACATATGCGACTTATGCAACCTTGTCAATAACTAATGAACCGTTGATAATCTATGATCTAAATATGATTTATTTTAACACATTAAATTTTAGACAACTAAAAAAAAAATTGCAACCACAATGAATTTTTCTTTTGAAGAAGAAGAAGCAACAACGTAAATAAATAACATGAAATTGTCAGCTCCAGAGCCTTCTTAAGGTGTGATACTATGATTGGTACTAGAGGAAGAAAACAACATGGTTTCAAATTTATATTTTGGTCTTTCTTTTGTAAAAAAAAATTTGGTATTGATGCTGGAATTTTTGGAGTTTTTGTTTGGTATTGAGGTTGATTTTTCTTAATTGGCATAACATGTTTTAAATCTTATAAAAAATTGTATTTCATAAAAATGAAAATTTATGAATGTCAAAAATAACTTGGTATGTTATAAATAATTTATATTGAGATTTCTAGAGTTTTATTTGGTTTTGAATGAAAATTTATGTATATATATATATTTTAGATCAATATTTAAAATTAATATGGTTAAGATTAAGATTAAAAATTTGTTAGATCAAAACGTGGGTATTTTAGTCATTATTCTAATCAAATCCAGCTAGGTGAGAATGTAAATAAACTAAACAAACACATTTCCATTCAGATGCATAATCCAAAAAAACTTTTTTTTTTGAGTCATTTGACATTCAAATAAATCATTTGGATTAAGCTTTTGAATGGATCATTGGAATGAAAATACTAATGAACATGCCTTTTGTCATACAATCCCCTATATATTAATAGAGAAACACTCTCAAGAAAATGCTGATGTGTCGTCGTTAGAAAGCTTGAGACACCAATGATTAAGGAATATTCTTTTACAAATAATTAAAACATCAAACATTTCAATTTTAAAATTTATTTTAATCATTTTTATAACATATTTAATTATTAAAATATAAAATCATTAGATCTAAAACTTTTTCAAAACCGGAATTTGTTCACATATTAAAAAAAACTGATCACTATTCATATATTTAAAGTTTTAAAAATAAAATTATCACAATAATCAATATTACAGAGAATTGACTTATTTAAAATTATTGGTATAATATTTCATGGATGAAACTTAATTACACAAAATAATGAATATTTTTTTAAAAAAAAAAATCTTGCATAGATTGAAGAAAGAGCGGATTATAAATATATTTAGTTGATACATAATAGTTTGATCTAAACATATTCTCACGGGTTATATTTTTCTTTTTTACAAAAACAAATTTTAGATCCTAGAAAATAAATTTACTCATAACTTTAATTTTATCTGCATAGATTTATCCTGCGGCTTGTTACTAGTATGCACCAGATTTAGAAAATGGGCCTTATACCACTTGTTGTATATTAAGTGGGCCTTATTTACCAGCAACATAATTGTTTAATAATCCATTTAGTAAGTAAACCCACTTCTCTAACAACAGGCCACACACAACAAAACAATATATATACCCACTACTGTATTTCTCTATATATATCATCGGGAACAAAATTTTATAATGTAAAATCGATCTTCAAGTTCTTCAAAAAAAAGAAGAGAAATAAATTGGTTTCTATATACTAATTAGTCTAATTTTGGTCATAGTAGTCTTAAATGCACTGAAATAATTATAAGGAATTGTCAACCAAATTGAAAAGGAAAGACAGATCAGAGAATCAGATGCACCTAACTTATTATTATGACCTACAAGTTACACCGCGTCTCCTTCTCTCTCTATACACACCCTAATAAGAAGACTTCTACTTAATTGAAAAATCAGAGAAGACGACTCACACAAGTCATCATCATACACAGTTGTAACACTCACCGGAAGAGAGCCACCATGTGCGACGGAGACTGCCGCCCTCTTGGTTTCCTCTTAGGTCTTCCTTTCGCCTTCCTCTCTCTCCTTCTCTCCATCGTCGGTGTCGTCATCTGGATCGTCGGGTCAGTTCCCCTAAATCCCTCACTTTGATCTTGGAGTTTTGGAATCATTCATCACCAATTAATTAGCTTTCTTCTGATTTCTCTCTCTCTCTCTCGCAGATTGTTGTTATCATGCATATGTCCTTGTTGCTTATGTGTGACTGTGCTTGTTGAAATCGCAATTGGGTTGATTAAAGCTCCAATTCATGTTATGGAGTGGTTCATGTCCCAGATCCCTTGTTGATTTGGGAGATCATCATATGTACATATCTTATTATTGGATCCTTGCTTTTTATGTAGTTTGTTATAAAAGATTTCCTGATTCAGATTTGTTGTTCAATAATAACAATGTAGTGTAGCTATATATATATTCATGGGAATTTGCAATGTTCTTCTTCTTCTTCTTCTTCTTCTTGTTCTTTGATCTTGTCCCTATCGCCGTTGAGTTTCCAAGTACCGTCATCACTTTGAACCATTCCTTTGTTTTCAAGAACCCACCAATGTCCTGGTACTAAGTACTTATCTTCAAGAGCATCTAATCCCTTGTTCACCAGAGCAATGTCGCGTTTAATCTCTAGTTTGAATTCTCCTTGATTGTGTTGTGTACCCGCCACGCCGTGTAAGTAAGCCTCCAGGTTATGGAAATGTCCTAGGTTTAGAGACCGTTTCAGGTACTCTGATTTCAGTGTGTTGATCTGAAGCTCTTCTCCCACATCTGTGAACCTGAATACAGGGTAACGTGGGATGAGATCCGGGACATTTGTTACGCTTAAGATGTGGAGGTGTTGGAACGATTCCACGAGTCTTTTGAAGCTGCGGTCACCGATTCGGGGACTGCCGAAAGCGAAGACTGTGACACAGGATAGCCTCTGTTGTAGACTTGGTGTGATCTTAGGGAACTCGTTGTGGAGAAAGTCTGCGGCGGATAGAATTGAGAGAACTGCGCCTAAGCTATGTCCTGTTAAGGTGATGGTAACTTCTTCGTCTTTGTACAGTTCTAGTAACCTGTTGAGCTCTCCTTGAACCTGAAAACAAGAAAATATTAGGGATGTTAAGGAAGGTCAAAGCTCCGCAGGGTGGCCACTGGCCAGGCCAACTGGTCACAACTATCAACAAATCTATATTTAGACGTTAAGTTAGTAAGGGATCATGTTATTGTAGAGACCTGTTCACGTGCACTGGTCTTGTCAAAACGTGAGCGTGGATCAGTGGATGTATAAAGAGACAGCCAACCATTGGCTACGCGAGGCGGGTCATTTGGGGTAGCTCGAGGGAAAACCGTTTCAGCTGATTCAAGTGGGAAATCGAAATCGTTAGCCCACTCATATAGCTGAATCGTCCCTCGCCATGCTACAACAATGTCCCTTCTCCCTAGCAACCTCTTGCCTTCGTCCGTAGCCACCGCGATGTAACCCAACCAGTTAGACTCTTTGTTCCATGCTTCCCTTGACAATGATTTGATTATGAAACATTCTGGTAACCTTATCGACGACGTTCCGTATATGAATTTAGTCACCTCGTACCTGTTTTGTCACATGTTTTATAATGGGGTTTGCACGAAAACAAACCCTTTGAATGATCCCTGTAGACGTTTGTTACCTGAAAGGGTTGGCTTTGAGGTAGCCAGTTCTAGCAAAGAGCTCTTCTTTGGTGTAGCAGCTATCTCCTACATATTTAGACCGGCGGTCACTATTGAAGGCAACGTACCCAACCTCAGCCATGTCACCATAGTGTACGATGTAGCGGCGTAGATCCAAGTCAAGAGGATCAAGCAGGTCTTTCCATTTGCTAGTGCCGCTCAGTTCCTTCCATCTTTTAGCGATGTCTCCCACCATTTTTCGCTTATCTTCTAATCCAAACACCCTCCGATCCTCATCTTTGTGTCCTTGGGGAAATTTGTTTGGAGTGTCCAAAAGTTTGGATAATGCGTGAAGTATTGGTCCTTAATACATGCTCTTCACATAAGTTTTGCTTTGTGTAAAAGACTTGTAAGTGTATATTCCTCACGTTATAATGGGTTGTATTAAAAAATAACAATATAACAAAAGTATGGAGAAATTAAGTCCCGATGAATGCATGTAACTTGTATTAATGTTAATTACATTTAGGATTAAATTAACAAAGGAAGAATATCAATCACAATCACAGGAACTTCACAATTCATAAAATGGTAGAATAAAATAAAATATGTAAAACGAGAACTAAGAAGTGAGAGATGCGTAGAGAAGTAAGTTCCAAGTATCAGGGAGTCCAGGGAGACACCAATGGCTGCAGTCTAGACCCTTTGAGAGACCATTGTAGAGACTTGGATGCGCGTCTTTGCGATATTCTGAGAGAGAAGTGAGATCAAGAAGATGGACCGGTTTCTTGATCCGGCTCAACACTTTGTTAACCACAATCCAACCTAAGGGCAATCCTCCTGGATATCTTTGTCCCATGAACGGCTGAGTTTGGCCCTTGCACGACTTCAGTGGTTCGTTCCACTCTCTTCCGCTGTTTTAAGACAATTAATGTTTTGAAAATGTTTGTTAAAATCCATTGGCCTCGCTCCAATTCAAAATTATATTGGTATTAGATAGACTGATTCTTTTGTTTTTTAGTTTGACTATAGAGTTCCAATGTAGGATTCCCTTATTTTAAATCAAGTGTGAGAGACAAAAGAGAAAGCGAGAAAGTAAAAGAACACTTACTCATAGTGGACAGGAGAAACACCTTGAAAGAAGACTTGAGTGCGTGAAGGGACAATGTTATGGTTAATCCAACGAGCCCATGTGTTAAGTCCTTTGTAATAAGCAACAAGCCTGTTCATGTCTTTGTACAATTGGTTTCCTTCCCTCATATAATCCCACCTGGCATACCATTATTAAGCATATTTGGTTAAGAAGCTAGCTTATATAATTGATAAAAATATATATTACTAAAAGAGAGAGCGTTTAGAGTTAAGTTAAGTGATCGTACGGCTGGAGTCCGGAAGTGTGAGTCCACCAGTGCCACGAGTTAAAGATAAGAACGTCCATGCCAAGCCAAGCATTGGCTTGTTTGATGGAGTCAAGCACAATCACTCGTCCTGCCTTTTCTTGAACCACATCTACTAGAAACTGTGTTCTGTACAGAAGTATCGTCACCCCATATTCCTACCCATTTTTCAATTAAAGGCATGTAAGTTATTTACTTAGCGACAATAAAATGACATAAGACATTGCGTCAACTGTGTTCATGTAGTTAAATTAGTTTTGTGTGCAAATTGACCATGAAAAAGTCGGTTGGGAAAAACAAACTATATACATATGTTAGCTTAACTCTTCTTATACCATTTACATAATTTGACTCCATTTAAATGATGTTGGTCAGAAGTCAGAACTGATACCTAAGCATCCATATATATTATGTATATATACTATCATGTCAAACCGGTATATTTTCAAATATTTGAACGAGGCATTCATGGAAAAGGAATTGATAATTGTGTCATTGTGTGTGTGTGTCTGTGCGCGCGCGTATGCTTGCGTATGTGATTCAACATCAATATAGAAAATAGAGTAAAATCAAAATTTGAAAATACTATCTTAAACATGTATATTCTTATATTCTGTAATTATGCCGTCGATCGTATTTTATACAAGCCATAGAGAGAAAGACACGTACCAAACCTATGAAGTAGCTAGTGATCTAAGTCAGCCCCAATAGAGACAGACTTGTCACTGTTTAATCTCCGTGTAGATGTAAATAAAATGGAGATCCCAAAAAAAAAATATATATATTATAAACTGTTTATGTTATAGAAAACGACAATGAAGAAGACGACATTGACCTTTAAGTGGTTGTCAAAATCATTTTGAGGATGGTGTTTTTATGATCCAATCTGTCGTGTATGTTTGGTTTTGTTGAAAAGTCTCTTAGAAAGCTTAATTAATGACCGAGTACGACTTATGTTAAAAGGGTCCGTATTAGTTTCTTTGCTTACACCTTAACTAGGTACTATCCCGCGGTTTTGCGGGCTGAATTTTTTTTGATAAAAATTTGTAATAATTTCTTTTGTTATTATGTTATTTATAATAGTTTGTGATTAAAAATTCGTTGTTTATATTATAATTTTTGTATTTTAAAAATGTTTATTGAAAACCTGTCAATAAAACATTTGCATTTAATGAATAAAATTATTTAAACATTTGTGAAATCTTTGCTATAGTTGTGAAGTAAGTAAAAAAATATAACTAAAATGTAAAAAAGAATATTATCTGTTAGTTTTTTTAAAATATAAATTAGTTTTGATTCTAACAGATTTTTTTTTACTTTTCTACAATTTATTTTATTTGATGTTTTCCCTATTTTTGTTTTTTAATCGGAAATATTTATTTAATCTTAATTAAGTTTTTTAATGGCAATTGAATGTAATTTTTACACATTTTATGATTAGTTTTATATTTGTACTTCCCAATTAATATAGTAGGATATTGTCCTGACTACAAATATAATATCCCTACAACTTGCAAAAGTATAATAAGAAATCTTAAATAAATTAACCATATAGTATTATCCTAAGTAACCAGGGGCAGATCTATAGTGTTATGGGGTGGGGCACGTGCCCCATACTCTTTTAAATTTTATATTTGTGTAGGCTCAGCTCAAACATTCGGTTAACCCGGTGCTATCATGAAATAAAGACTCTAAATATACAACAAAAAATCAACTTAAGATAATTACATCTTTTAGTTTTGTTCAGAAAGCTTTTTACATCGGCAATTAAAGAAAACAGAGGACAAAAAAGAAGAACAAACTAATGGGCATACAGAAAACTTGACATGAAATTTTTTTTTTGGACTTTGGACCCAGTGCTGTTGCACCGCTCGCACATGTCCAGAGCCGGGACTGATTTGTGACCCTTAGATATTGTTATCGTATAGTTTATTTGGTTACGAGGTGCCCCATACTGAATTTAGAGAGATTGGTTCGATGTCCCACATTGTAACTTAATTTTTTTTATTTTTTACCTTTTTGTTTTCTTTTGATTGCTTCTTTTTAGTGTTTTTCTCTTTCTTACATGTTTTTTTTTTTTGTAATTCTTTGTTATAATTGGTATTCCATTTTACTGTGTCTATCTATCAAATTATGTTTATTCAATTTTTATTTTCTCTTTCTAATTCCATTTTAACTTTCAAAAAATATTAAATCATCATTTTATACTGTAAAGATTATGTTTGAATCTTAAAATGTTAATAAAAAGAGTACCTTAGTAAACATTTTGTTATCTTCTTTGTTTTTAATTTTATATATAGTTTAAATATTTGTAATATTTTAGAAATGTAAATTCAAATCATAGTTTTACGGATAAATTCAAAAAAATTGATATCTTCTTGGATTTCATATTTTAAAAGTATTTAAAATTAGTTTTATTTAATATTTATTATCATTTAAATTTTAAATTATTAATTGAATAAAATATGTGCTCCAGTTAAAATAATTTTCTGGATCCGCCACTATAAGCAACCCAATCTTTTTGAAAAACAAGATAATCATTTTCAGAAGATAAAATTAGATGGTGACGTTGTAGGAACCCTTTTTCAAAATCAATGTGGAAATATTTCGCAGTCATATAGTATTAATCTTCTTATTATTACTATCTGACAAGTGTTTCGGTCTATCGACCCCTAAACTTGGAAACCAAAAGAGCTACTACGTATCTGATAATTTGAGATAGCGTTATGATGAAGGCACGTAATAGCAGGGCCTACTCTTTCTTTTTTTTTTTCTTTTTTTTTTGTTATTTTCTGATGTGTATTTTAAAAGCCAAAAAAAAAAAAACCCCAAAAGAGTTGAAAGTGGAGACAGCATTAACACTGTTTATAACTTCATGAATTACCAAAAAAAAACATGAATTATTTTCTCATATTTTCAGATTATCCAAATAAGATTATCTTTCGCAAAATATCAGAATGTGCCGTCTTAAATTAACTTAAAATGTGCTATTGTCGGTAAGTTCTAACTATATTAGAGATAAATCAGTTACTAGTAAGACAAAAGATTTGGCAAGGAGGACTGTACAATCATTATTTATTTTTGTACAAATTAATAATATAAGTAGGCTTTCTACTTTATAGTGGTGAATTCGGTGTTCACTTGATAAAGCTAGGATGAAATCAAGAAAGAATGATTAACAACAACAACACCAAAAAAAGTCAATGAGTTAAAAGTAATTTATATGCAACGCTTACTTTTATGTGAAGTTAGTGATGAAAATGAAAATGGAAAAAAAAAATAAACCTGGAAAGTGAGGGAAGTGAGAGGTTGGTTTCGACGAAGAGAGTACTTAGTATTAGGAAGAGAAGCATGAAGCATGCAGGCCAACGATTCGAACATGTTGAGACTCAGTGAGTCACCTACCAACATTATCTTCTTCCCTCTCATTCTCCTCATAAAATTCGCCCCATCGAATCTGTAATGTCATTTAATAAACATATTAATATCTCAAAAACCTTTAAAATAAAATGTTAATATCTCATTCGAAAAACATATCTCATAAGTCATAAACTTTGACTACATATACGTTTCTTTTAACATAGATTCCCTCTGTTTTATATTACTTGTCAAAACCACGTAATTAGATTTTTTAGGTATTATATACGTTTTTTTAGCTACTTCTAATTTCACGTAATTAACGACGGCAAACAAAGATAGTATAGTTAGAACTTTCATCATGGTTCTGTCGTTAAAAACATTTTACGAAACCATTGAGACCATTGAGAAACTATTGAGACAGAGGGTCTCAGATTTGTTCGTGCCAGCCTATACATTTCGTGTTCAATTTTTTGGGTCAAATGAACTCCTAATCTTTACTAGCTAATTTTACAAAACTTACATATTGTATAACTATTTATATATATTATATATTATAAAATGCAAAAAGAAAGTATTTGAACTATTCGAAACCTTAGCTTCTCTTCTAAAATATTCAAAACTTTAGTGGTTAATAATAATACATATGCAAAAGTACCTGGGGAGAGGACATGAGAAAGGTTGCCATCGGAAGTGTTGATAGTTAGTGTCAGGACGACCAGCTTTCTGGCAATTGAACTCAGAATCGATAAAAGGACAAGTATAGGCACTGTAGAGAGGATATGAAGGATCATAGACCCATTTGCCTCTAGAAAAATTGCATCTCCCTCCACTCAACAAGCTTGAGCTTGTGTTGTTTTGTCCCAAGAACTGTTGTTGAGATTGTGCTAATAGTACAGGGAATGAAGAGAAGAGTATGAGAGACAGAGAGGCTAAGTTGAGTAGGAAACAGAGTCCCATCTTGTTTTTTGAGGTTGCCAAATAAAATGATAAACTTATTCTTCAAGCCTCAAGCTTTTTATAGATAAAAATAAAAGTCTTTGTTTCTACAGTGAGTTTTCTTCTTTGCCTCTCTTGTTATATTTATGTATATACATCATTTTACATATTTATTTCGTGGACAATCATTATGCTTAAGATATACTTTAAGAGCTGAAAAAGGTGATATAAAATCAAACAGATTAATAACACCAAACTCTTTATAAGCCAATTGGTTATATGTATTTGAAACTAAAATCGTAAGTTCAGCTAACATTATTTTATAAGGGTTTTAACAAAACCATACTAGAAAAAAAAACCTACATATCTAATATTATATTAATGTCAATCATAAGAAATTTTTTTCACATAAATTGGATAAATTAAATCAAATCAAAGTAAAACTAAAATATCGTATTACTCATAGTGTCACTACCAAACTCACATATTGGTTATTGACAACAGGATGAGTTATAAAATTCGAGAGATTCCTTCTAGTTCACATCAATCATGTTGTGGTTATCAAATTTTCATGAATCTTTTTTTTTAACGGTTTATATTTTATCTGCGCAGCCATTGGTTTAACATGCATGTTGTAATATACTATGGGAATGAAAAGACAAGGCTGATGTATGTGTATAGGAGCAATTTGCACATGTTATGATGGTGTTTAGGGTGGCTTGCTTTTTCCAACTCGACCACCACTCACTCCCTAAAAACTTACTTCTCTTTTAATTTTCTTCATCTTTTGTTTCTTTATAACTAAATAAGCTTCTTTTCAAAAATCTACCCCTAACGAATGCTTTTATCTGATTTAGGTAATGCAATGAATCGAACCATTTCAACTTTGACTACTTTTAACAAATTTATATAGAAACAAAGGTAACAATTTCTGTAAGCATCAATTCCAATAATACTCATTTGGCTCATCTTCCAATTCAAATATGTTAATGATTATATACCTTCATTAGCAAGCTGTGATTTAAAACTAGAAGATTCCTTCCATTAGCTATTATTCATTCATCAACAAATTCAATTATTACTTCAAACGTCGAGTTACTGATTATTGTTCTGTCTCTTTCCAAGCATAAAAAAACAAGAAAACTAAATATAAAAAGTGAAATGTAAAATAGCACAATAGGTCGAAGGTGAAGATACTTTATAGGGGCTTATCGGATTCATAACTCCTAGAAAATTATTTGAGAAAATGACTATAGTTTCCTGTTTGAAGAGAAATATATATATATATATGGTTCAAATCGTTCCAAACATTGTGAATTTAAATTAAAATAAAATAAAAACTCTAAGAAAAGGTAATGATGTGGAGTGGTCCTAAATTTAGAACAAATTGGAAATGTAAGATAGACGAAACAAGAAAACAATTATTACACAACCACCAAGGGAAAGACTTTTTTTTCTCCCACAAATATTCACAGATGCAGACAATTTTGTAAAAAACATATTTACTTGAAATTATAAATAAAAATTTGATAAATAAGTATATTAGAAGCCTTATTAAATTATGTAACCAGAGCCAGCAGAGGAAGCCTTTTAAGCTGCTTCTTATGTTTTGCTTAATACATTCTTTTATATACACATAGAGAGAGTGTGAGAGAGTAGTAGAGCTATATTATCCTCTGTGTACCATTAAACATTTTACAGAAGCTCCCATTCAGATTCTTCTGATGATTGGTTTTCCTCTACCGGTTTCGGATTATCGCCACATTCTCTCCCATTCTCAACATCTTCTGCGTACCATTGACGCGCAAGTCGCTTGTATTCTTTTTCTCTGTTTTGCTTCATTCTTGAAGATATAACGTCTCTGATCTTCTGTGGGATCAGTTTATGTTATAAGGCAGTGTTACTTTCTGTGTGGTGATAAATATGCAAACATGAAAACCAAAGAAAAGAGAAAGAGATAAAGAGAGGAACAAACCTTGTATGGTTTGTGTTTGTCATCCTCCATCTTGTCAGGAAATACACAATGGAGTTCGTCTCTGTCCACAAGTATACAGCTTTCTTCAACTGATCCTCCAATAAGATGTTGGAGAATGTTGGACTTTTGCTCTAAGACAGAACTCGAACTTGTTTCCATTGAATCCTCATCGGTTTCCTTTCTGCAATCTGAAAACAAGAAGCCAAAAAACCAAGATTAAGTGAACTGCTTCAAATCATGAGCCAGTTTCTTCCTTTTGAAATTCCATTTCCAATGCAAACAGCAAACAACTATATGGAATCGCATGATCACTATATTAATCCAAATGAAACAGAACCTATGGGATGTGGTACTCGATATGATTGTGTACCAGGATCCAACTTTAAAATCCATAGTTTCAAAACAAACGATTGAGATAGAGAGAAAAATTTTTAAAAAAGCAGAAATGTTACCATCAGATCCTGCAGGTAAGCTAGTAGCAACAGATGGTTGAATCTCTGAATCTTGACTTCTAACAGAATTAACAACCGTAAGACCATGTTCAATCTCAGTTCTAATCTCTGAATCTTTACTTCTAACAGAATTAATCGCTGTCAGACTGTTTTGATTTTCGGGTTTATTCTCTTTCTGACCTTCCTTTTTAGAGATGAGTCTTTCTACTTCACCTGGAGGAGTATCACTTGGCCTTACAGTTTTGACGTCATCTTTGATACTATGAACCATTGATAAACTACTTGAGTTTACAGTTCCAACATTATCCTTAACACGAGCACTATGAACCATTGATAAACTCCTTGAGTTCACAGTTCCAACATCATCTTTAACACGAGCACTATGAACCATTGATAAACTCCTCGACTTTACAGTCCCGACATCATCTTTGACACAAGCACTATGAACCTTTGATTGGATAATAGGCCTGGTAACTTGAAAAGGCTCCTCTTTTTTAAAGATCTGTTTGCGGCCAACTTTTCCTCTTCTATATGGACCACCATAACTATACTGTCTCGGAGAAGTACATATATCATAATCATCTGCATCAAGACCACGCAATTTCATAGCACATCCATCCTTCTTCCCTTCAGTAACCTCTTCCTCTTGCTTCACATCTCTGGCTTTTCGGTTCACGCTTTCTTTCTTCTTCTTGAAGGAACAAACAGGAGCGTATTCATTTAACATAGAAACAGGTAAAGGTTTTCCTGAACCTACAGAGTCATCATCATCATCATCAGGAAGCAAGTCTTGAACCACATCCGAACAGAACTTCTTGACACTATTACCAACCGTATGAACTTGGTTCTCAACGTATTTTGCGGTATCCTAAAAAACATAAAAGAAGCAAACCAAGAGTTAAAAACAAAAGATACAAATCGACATGGTACAATTACAAAGTTCTTACACCAACAAATCATTCACCTGCACAATGATTTCTTCAACCTCTAAGCACATTGCTTCAAACTTCTGGTACACATTCCCAACCCATTTTATACCTTTAAAATCCATAACTCCTCAGAATCCAACAACGTTCTTGTGTTCCTTCTGTCAATGCCCAACAACCAAAAAAGAAAATTCAGAGAGAGAATAAACATACGCGGTAAACGTACACACAACATCAACTCTTTAGTTAAAGAAACAAGATTGCTAAAGAATAGAAAGCTCATAGCAAAAGAGACAGTTGCTTAGCCGTTATTCCAAATAGATTATCCAAGAGATGATGGCTAATGCAACTTCTAAGCAAAACCTCAAATCCTAGGAGCCTTTTAGACGGTATCTTCTTAAACTAAAACAAGTTCCTCAAGAAGAGATATAATATTAGCACATCCTTATCAGATAAGATCTTTTGACTGCAAATATAAGCTATGTCTCTGTATCACATGTTTCTTTCTTCTATTGAAAACAGAAATTGTCAACACCAAATTGAAAACAATCAACGATCATAATAGGACAAAACCAAATGTTATCATCTACAGAGAGACAAAATTAGAAAGAAAGAAGAAGAAAAAATACCAAAAGGAAACGAATTGATTCTTATACTAAACAGCTGATTGCTTCTTAAAATCAAAACTTGGAAACCCAAAAATTGAAAGATTTAAGCTTGTGATAGACTTGCTAACACAACAAAATAATCTGGAAAAAAAAAAAAAAGGAACAAACTTTATCATAAAAATCAAAATTTTCGAAGAGAGAGAGAAACAAACTTACAAAACCTCGAAACCCAAAACGTGGGAAAGGAGAAATTTCACAGACTTGGGGGCAAAAAAACGTGATCAAGTGTAAGAAGAACAAAAACCCTAAAACCCAGGAAAGCCTCTTTTGCAATCAATCAGAAATTGAGAAAACAAAAAAAGGAATAAACTTTAGAATTGGGATAACAGAGAAGAAGAAGAAGAGGAGGAGACGGGATCATTAACCTCAAAGCAACGTTCACTCGATTGATAGAGAGAGAGTTTTCGTTTTCGTTTTCGTTTTCGTGAGAGAGAGTAAGTTATTACGATGAAGCAAACAACAGATCAAAACCAAATAAAAATCATAACTTTTAAAGAAGCTCTCTGCTCTTTTCCTCTTCTTATTTATGTTTTTTTGTTTACAGGTATAAAAAAACAATCCGGGTTCGGGTTTGTTTGACCCGCCTGGTTCGATAGACCCACCCAGGATTGCGTTGACAATTATTTAATTTTACCAACTTTTCTTTTTGGTTGGTTTATATGGGAAAGTGTGAATATCTGCTTTTTTAATTTCGACACGTGTTCACGCTAATGTATTCCACTTTTGGATTCTTATGTTTGTAATCAAAATCACACAAGTTTCGTTAGATTTCTTTTGGGTTCGATTTTATGTTTCTTCGAGATCTTTGATGATGGTAGGATTAATTTAGAAGATATTTAACGACTTATTATTAATCAAAAGGATAATGAGTGTGAATTGTTACAGGCTTACAGCGGGTGGGATGAACAAATCTTTCTCCAAATTAGACCGTTCTGTTTTTAGCGTGGATAACAAATCACTACAACCATTCACAACTAATCATTCTTAATTTTTTGATCTTTAAGGATGTTTCAATTTCATCATAGTTTGATAAATATTTTTGTGATTTCAGAATCGAAGTTAGGTTTATTTATATTATTAGCCGATGAATTGTATTTTAGTTATCTTTTTTTTTTTTTTTTTTTCAAAAAGTTCCTTTTATATATCAAACCATATCTTCATCCATACATGGAAAGACCGTTTTGGAGATTCAAAATTATTACAGCAACCTTTAAAGACAACTAACTTTAGAAAACAACATAAACACGATAATTAGTTGGAAGATGATGAAGGAAGTCCATCGTCATCACACCACAGTAAGACCTCCCATACAATGAAGATCATTGTATCTAGTCTCAAAGCATACTTCATAAGCAAGAGTAATGATTGATTCGGACACACCATCTTCTCCTCTGCAAAAAGATTTCTTGTAAAGGTCTTCATGAATTTCTTCACAACCTTTAGCCTTCATCAAACACGAAGCTCAAACCACACCAAAAGGTGTAACAAGCATCCACTAGCAAAGCTGAAACGTATTTTACAACAACAGCTCAAGTACGTAAACTTTTAAATTAAACAAAGCCCAAGAAGAAGACACAACATCAAAGACGTGTCATCACGATTTTGATGAGCTGGGGACACGTGTTCTGCCCACAACTTCCACTACATGCAATTCCAACACCGGTGAATCTGAGGATGTCGCTGAAATTCACCAACTAACATCGTTGATTTGATCACCGAATAAGGCCAAACACGATTTACACCAAAAACATCAATCTCCAATCTCACCGGTTGCTAGAAACTCAAAGGAATCCGGCAAAACACGGGTAAGAGAGATTCGGAATTGAGAAGGCCACAGTTGCCTATCAAAGAGAAACTCTGAAATCATGAAAGAGCAGCCAAAGGGAATCAAAATTTTCAGGGGCAAGTTGAGCAACAACAACAACTTAGGCCAAGAGAAAACTCAATGGACGTGAAGCAGAATTGACGAAATCGCCAACACCAACCAATCAGAGATCCAAAGAGATTATTAGAAAAAGAAAAAAATAAGGAAGAAACCGAAAGGAGAAAACTAAACTCCGCCGGAAAAAGAAACTAAAGCCAGTCATCGCCGCTAATGAAGCCGGTCGATACCAGACGAGAGCCAGCTTTCGCCGCTAATGAAACCGGTCGATACTGGACGAGAGCCAGCCATCGCCACTATTGAAGCCGGTTGATGCTGGACGAGAGCCGACCACCACCGCTGTGTAACACGGAAGATGTCGGACGGCTAACCGGTTAATACACCATACGGCGACAAGGAAATCACTTTCTCTCTCTAAAAGATGTAGAGAGCGAGAAGAGAGAGAAAGATGAAGAGTATTTTAGTTATCTTGTAAGTGATAAAATTGTATTTTAGTTGGGCTCAATAAAATTGGCCCACTTCTAATTCCGTACTGGTTCATTCAGATCAAAATTAAATTAATAAATAGTTACAAAAACTTGATATGTAGATTAAACTAATAAACACTTTCTACAAATATAATACTTATCTTATTATATAAAGTTGGGTTTTGAAAGTTAGCTATTAACAAGATTTTGACACATATCAAATTATTAATTTGAGATTTTGACATGTGTAAAAGTTAATATTTAATAGCATAAATTTAAGATAATGACAAAAAAACAAAAAAAAATTGTTTAAACAATATTAATAATGTAAAAAGATAATTATCAAAAATTACAAAAAAAAATAAACAGTTTTTTTAAAAACTAATTATAATGAGATCATATATTTCATAAAATTCAAAATTATAACATTATTTACTTATTTTTAATTTTAAGTTATTAATTAAAAAAATAGAAAAGGGATTAAGAGACATGTACAGTTGATTATTAATTTTAAAAATGTAAATACTCACTTCTACATAAACATAAATCGTCTCACATTTTTCATCTAACAAAATAATTTATTCAAAAACACTGCTCTAAACTTTGTTCTATTGGTAAAAAAATTTTAATGAGAAGGTAAATTTTCTTTATTTTTTTTTTTAACTAAAAATTTCTCCTACTTTCTCCTTTTTTCAGTTTGGAATAGGTAAGAGATTAATATGTTGGCCCAAACAAAAATGTAAGATTAATATATGTGTCTTCTTTTTCTAATACTGTATTTTAAATTTTATTGTAGTGTTTTTAGATTATTTTATTTAATTTATATTTTCATCTCTGATTTGAGATTCATATATTATCTTGCTTATAATTTTCTATTATTTCTTTAATTATGTCAAATTAATTTTCTTCTAATTTTTCAACTTTGATTGGTTGGTCATAGACGTTTTTTTATGCAAACATAATTGTTTCCCTTTGATTCAATCTCAAAGGAAGATAAAGAGTAGAACCCCATCAACCTAATGGTTGGATAAAATAGGCTAATCAAACACAAACTTACAACAAACATATATTGATAGATAGGAAAAGCATAAACTGTTTTGTGTCATAATAATGTGTCAAAGACACTTCCACAAATACATTAAGAAATATAACATTAGTTACTATCAAAAGATTTTGTGACGTTGGAAAAAGGGCTTTTAGTTTTATTGGTTGCCGGAGCATGCCACTTTGAGATAGCTAAAAGACGTAAACATGTTCTCTCCACACATGAGTAAGGCAGAGACAAGGTTCTCTTCATGGTGGAAGAGGTTGGACGCCTGCAAGGTTATCTCCCCAAGGAAGGAAGGCAGAGCCACGGTTCCCTTCATGGTGGAGGAGGTTGGACACAAGGTTCTCTCCATAAGGGAGGAGGGCGGAGCCGAGGTTCTCTCTATGGTTGGTCATACACTATTGTGTGATACATCGTTGATTAGTATACTATGTAATATATTTTTTATTTGAGAAGTTTCTTGAACCGATAATTTTAGTGTGTAAAGAAACTATGCAAAAGTAAAAATAAATAGACGTATAATAGTTGGCTGAATATGTTTATATAGATATTTTCCTATGTGGTGGTAAAGAATATATTTGTAATATATAATATACTTAGATGTAAAAAATACACCTAATGGTTGGATAAAATAGGCTAATCATACACAAGCTTACAACAAACATAGATAGATAGATTGGAAAACTATAAACTGTTTTTGATAGATCCATAGGAGCTCGGAGACAGAGGCTATGTACATCATTGTGTGTCAAAGACACTTCCATGAATACATTGGGAAATTTAACATTAGTTACTCTCAAAAGATTTTGTGACATTGGAAAAAGGCTTTTAGTTTCATTAGTTGCCGGAGCATGCCACATTGAGACAGCTAAAAGACGTAAACATGTTCTCTCCACACATGAGGAGGGAAAAAACCAAGATTCTCTCGATAGTGGAGGAGGTCAGACGCATGTAAGGCTATCTTCCCAAAAGAGGAAGGTGGAACCAAGGTTCTCTTCATGGTGGAGGAGGTTGGACACATGATTCTCTCCATAAGGGAGGAGGGTGGAGCCGAGATTCTCTCCATGGTTGGTCATACACTATTGTGATGATACATCATTGATTAGTATACTATGTAATATATTCTTTATCCGAAAAGTTTCTTGAACAAATAATTTTAGTTATTAAGAAACTATGCAAAAGCTAAAATAAAAAGACATATAATAGCTGACGTAATGTGTTTATATAGATATTTTCCTAGGTAGTGATAAAGAATATATTTGTAACATACAATATACTTAGATGTAAAGAAATATACTTTTTAATGGTAACAGAAATCAAAAATTTGTAAATGGATATAAAACAGTATATTATAGCAAAAAATGTTTTTTATAAATAACGTACAACAAATTTTAATATATTTTTGTTAAATTTAATTTTATTTACAAAGTTTAAAACCCGCACATCGGGCGGGTCCTTATCTAGTTTTTATATAATTAATAGATATATGAAACTTTCCATTATGTTTACTTAATGTCCAAAACAATATTAAAAAAGAGGTCACTTGATTATGGTGATTGGTGGTGATACTAAATTATTTTAGAAAAATAAGATTTGAATTAATGAATAAGTTAAATTCTAATTACAAGATAGCAAAACCTAATTAAATAAAGTAATGCAAAGAAGAAAAAAGAAAAAGGAATATGTTGTTTCAGTGTTTAACAACGAACCTTCACTCGCTATTACAAAAAGAAATTAAAAAGTGTAATAATAAAAGACAAGACTAGAATGCTAAGATTAATCCCAACAAGCTGAAGCCGATCCAAGAAGCAGACTTTGAGGCACCGCTTTGAAGAGGTGATGGAGCCATCTGATGCTGATACTGTGGAGCGTTGGCTGGTGAAGGAGACGAGGAAGAGCTTGGTGATCGGACAGGTCCAGGAACCGGAGCAGCGACGTGACCCAACGAGGCTGGCAAGACATGGATTTGAAGCTTCTGCCCCGACTTGTAGTGACCAGGAACTCCGCATATGAACTGTTGGACTCCCGGTTTGGTTAGAATGATTGAGTCGGACCCAGTATTGTATGTCACAAGTGGTTTAGACGATTCACACAGCTGAAAATCATTATGAGTGACTTCAGTGACATCGTGAAAATTGTTGTTGTATGAGAAGACCAAAGAGTCTCCGACTTGAAAAGTTCTTGATGAAGCCCAAGCCTCGTAATCAACTTCTATCATCGTCCATCCCTTTGAGTCTCCGACCTTGTGAACGGTTCCTCCAAGGGTAATGATATGCTCAAATTTAACCCTGAGCTATTCTCTCAAATTAAGAGATCAATTGTAGTACTTAGGGATCGAATCCACAAGAACTCTAGATTCACACAATAGATTTAATAATCTTTTAATTATGCTAAACTAAAATATTAATTTAAATAGCAATGCAAAATAGAACAGAAAATAAAAGAGATGTAAATTCAGATGGAATAAACGCTAGGCTTAGGGAAATTCTCAGGAAATCATGGAAAATCAGATCAATTAATTAAACAAGCAGGATTCAACAATTAAGCACCGTTCTTGAACTCTAAACACAATTATAAAATAAATCAGTTCTCACTGCAAATATTATCTAAATTTAAAACTAGAAAATCCAAATCTCTTTGCAAAATTCAAGTTAAAAACCAGCAATAAAATAAGGTTTAGATAAGTTCACAAAATTACTAAATCAAATCTCTTTGCAAGAAGTAATTTTGCTCACCAAAGGTTTTTGTCAGGAAAATCAATTATATTCTCATATCAATTAATAATCCTAAGATCTAAATCCAGATGACTAATCAAAGATCTAGCATTAAGAACAACTTATGTTGAAGAACAAGAAAGATAATGAATCCTTAATAACAGATCTAATAAACCATGAAATCCTTAATGAGAAACCCTAAACCTAACAAGCAGATCTACTCAGACATAATCAATGAAACACAAAACATCTTCTGAATAAATTGCATTAAGAGATTAAAGGAAGAAATAAAGGAGTTCTGAATCTTCTCTGAAGGAGTCTTGATTCTTCTCTCCAAAACCTCTCTAAAATCTCACAGGGTTTTGCTCTCAAAAGTTACAGGAAAAAATAAAGCTTAGGTCTAAACAATGACCATAAAAATCCTATTTATATTCCTAAACACGTCCAGGGACTAATGATGCAAATATGGAAGACTTTGGGGCAGATTTGTAAATCTTCAAAACTTGTGGGAAAACTTCCAATTTCGTATTTGGCCTAGCATCGATCGATGCTATCAGTGTGTCGATCGATGCACTCTCTAAATTTCGTCTCCCAACTTTGTAACTCAGCCTCAATGCTTGATTATGCTCCAAATCTTCATATTTAGCTCTATTAAGCTCCCATCCATGATAATTCCTATAAAGACTCAAAAAGACTCTAAAAACACCAAAAGACTCTATAGATAAGACTTATATCATGGCTAAAAACACATAAAAACCATGATATATCAACTTCCCCAGACTTAGCCTTTGCTTGCCCTCAAGCAAAACATAAACTTCATCTGTGAAAGAGGTTTGAAAATGCAGGAACTCATTTTCTTTTTAAAGTAATGCCATGATCATCCAAACCTTAATCCACATGCTTAGCAGATAAATCCAAATCGAACCACCATGTACTTCTCCGTTGACTTTCATAGCATCCCAAATTCAAACACTTCCTCCATTAAGCCTTCATTGGTGGGTCTCATCAATTTGATCAATATCAAGAACCTTCTAGACTCATTCCCATACAATACCATAACAAGCAAGACATATCTTTTACCACATGTGGTACTCTTTCTCTCTCCCAGACTTATTCTTTTTAATCTTCCTTAGAGCTTTGCTTTGTTTTATTTTTTTTTTCTCTCAAAGTTGTAGGCGAATAATGGGGTTTAGGTAATTCGTAATGCTTTTTTTTTCTTAGAGCTTTGCTTTTTTTTCTCTCAATGTTTTTTTTTTCTCTCAAAGTTGATCGTAATTCCTATTGACTATTTAATTGTGTTGTTTAGGTAATATCTTTCCCTTTTTCCATATTCGAGATGGATACCATGACGTATCTAATATGAAAATTTTCAGTAGTTTTGTTTTAACAATAAATTTGTTTTTAGATATATTTTAAAAAATTTGTTTAGAATTAAAAAATAAAAGCATTGATATCATTAACAAAAGAATAATAAATAAAATAAAGAAATGAATGATTAAAAACATAACAAAATCTACATAACATATCTTTGATGAGACCTAATGTTATAAACTTAGGTGATGGGAAGGATTGGTATTTATTCGTATAATCATAAAGCTATTGGTTACATATGATTTTGAGGATCATCATAATTCATGAACGTTGCACGGTTGAAAATGTATAACTGTAGAAAATATTTTTTTTTAAAATGGATACGAAAAAGGAAGCATTTTTTTTTGCAAATACTGAAATACTGTACCCTTAAATATTATTTAGTAAACGAATCATGATATAGCTAGCTATCAAGTATCCATTTAGAAAGTGTTTGTGTTTGTGCCTGCGGGTTTTCGTAATATTCTCTCTGTTTCATAAAGAGTGTCATTTTTATGATATAGAATATACAAATTAAGAAAAAACTAAAATTCTACAAATATACATTTATTTAATGAGTAATTAATTATTTAAATTTAGTAAAAAGAGTTTTGGGTTAAAGATAAAATAAGAAATTTGATGTAAAATATTACATAAGAAATGTAAAGTGATATTTTTTTTTAAAAAAAGAAGATATTTTTTATGAAACAGAAGAAGTATATATTAGTAATAAAACTTGAAATCTAGCTAATAATTCTCGATCATATAGTTTCATACCACAAAACGTTTGTTAGAATGTCAGAAAGAATATAGATGAAGAACAATTTGTGAATTAGCTAGTCATATTTGTAAATTTAATGATTGTTTTAACTTATTTATTTGTATAGCTAACATTATAAAAAAGATTAAAATATATTTTGGTGTTCAGGAATATATAAGTTAATATGATTCGTTTATGGAGTATATGTTTTCATCTTTTTAATGCTTATGTGGTATCTATTTGAATTTTGATTTCCCTAAATACAACCTTTTTGTAATTATTGCGAAAATACAGATTTTGTTTTTGTCTGTGATATATATGAAGATTGTCATTTAATTAAATGTTAAACTATACTCCTACAAGACCTCGGAAATTTACTAATTAATTTACTTTTCCGATGTCTCATACTATATTATAGTGGACTCCAATTTTTCGGCTGCTAAAATATAAGAAATTAAGAAGTACGTATTTGTGAGAGCATAAGAAGAAAAAGAAAGATATTCCATTAGTTATGTTGGAGTAAACAAAAACACTAGAGAAGAAAACAAAACCTACAACTCAATTAAAACGTAAGAAGTACAACCAAAAGAATAAACAAAACCACTAGAGAAGGAAAATAACTACAACTCAATCAAAACGTGTATGAATCTATCAAACAATAAAGAATAAAGAAAAGAATAGGAAGCAAGTTGGATCCGATCCAAACAATATTAGAGGCTGAAGCTGCGTTATGTGGAGCTAGCTGGTGATGGTCCCATCTGATACTGTGGAGCATTATATATTGACCGGTGAATCAGCTAACGGAGATGGTGAAAGAGACGACGAAGAGCTTGGTGATCGGACTGGTCCAGTAACTGGAGCAGCCACGGGACCTAAGGAGGCCGGCAAGACATGGATTTGAAGCTTCTGTCCCAACATGCAGTGACTAGGAACCCCGCATATGAATTGTTGGAGTCCCGGTTTGGTTAGAATGATGGTATCAGCTCCGGTATGGTATTTTGTCAGCGGGTTAGACGAGTCACACTGCTGAAAATCATTGTAAGTGACTTCAGTGACGTCATGAAAATTGTTGTTTGTATGAGAAGACCAAAGAGTCTCCGACTTGAAAAGTTCTTGATGAAGCCCAAGCCTCGTAATCAACATCTATCATCGTCCAACCCTTCGAGTCTCCGACCTTGTGAACGGTTCCTCCAATGGCAACTCCAAAAAGAGTTGCAAGAATCAACAAAGAAGTAAAAGTCACGTTTTTCTTAGTCAAAGCCATGATCATGTTTTTGGTTTCTTAACTTGGGAATGAGAGAAACAAGTCTGAAAGAGATGATTAATGAAAGTAATGAATTTGTTTTGGTGACAAGGTTAGAAGGGGTCTACATGTTTCTTATATAGAGCTGAGGGGTCGGTTGAGATAATCCTAGTCTTGTAGGAATTTGAAGGTTAATTTGATAATTCCTAGTGACTTTATGATTATGTTTTGTTTAGGTAATATTTTTCCTTTTTTTCCATATTCAAGATGGATACCACGACCGTTTCTAATATGAATTCCCTATTTTTCAACAGTTTTGTTTTCAACAAGAAATTTGTTTTAGATATATTTTAAAAATTTTGTTCGGAATTAAAAATAAAAGCATTGATATTTTTTTTAAAGTATTATAATTAAATAAAGAAATGAATGACTAAAAACATAGCAAAAAGTTATCCTTTTTTAATAAAACGGAAGTACACGATTTCAAATTGGTAGACTATATAATATTTATATAAGTTATAACTATGATCAATTATTTGATAGGTTATAGGGATTAATTATTTGATAGGTTATATAGATTTAGGATTATAAACCTCTTAAAAAGGATATTACAAAATAAAATAAAATCTTAAAGAATATTTAACTAACCATATATAGACAAAAAAAAAATCTCAGAAATTAATATAAATTAATCACTCTTATGTAGAATTCCAAGTGATTTCCGATTATACTAAAAAATAAAATCTTACCTGACTTTATCATAAAATTTTGACTGAGTAACATGTCAAAATTTAAATATTTAAATTCATTTCATATATTTCTTTTGTTGAATTGTGTATTTTTATATACTACAATAAGTTTTTAGATAATTTAATTTAGAATCTTTAAAAATAATTTAATTTGATATTTTTAAGAATATCATAATATATGATAGATCAAAAAGTTAAAAATTATAAACACTATAATTTAATTTGTTATAGCATGATCAATAATATGAAAAATTTTCAAGAAATATGATTTCTTGCTAGAGCACGGGTTAAACTTTCAAAAATATGATTTCTTGAATTAAATTTAAGTTTGGAATAATATTATTTGGTAGGCTTTCTCGGTCACGATGATTTTGACAAACATATGTTACATATTTGGTCCTAAAATTAATATGCGCTATACTATAGATTAAGTCATAAAATTAACTATCAAAATACAATATATAATTTTAGTCACTAAACAAATCAAATAAAATTAACAAACAAAAATTAATTTTTTTATCACACAACTTAATCCGCGTTATACCGCGGGTCAAAATCTAGATATACTATAATACATCTTACAGAATAGGGCTGGGCAAAATAACCGATAACCAAATAACCGACCGAAACCGAACCGAAAAAAACTAAACCGAACCGAACCGAAATTCTTCAAATACCCGAATGGTTAGTAAAAATCTATATCCAAACTAACCGAAACTGAACCGAACCGAACCGACAATTAAATGGTTAACCGAAATATCCGAAAACCTAGAAGATATCAAATATTATATACTTAATATTATGCAAAACTATAAAATAAACTTAAAATATAAATTATTTCTAGATTCAAAACAATTAAATATTTTAAATAATCAATATATGTAAATGTTATTATTTTGAATTTACAAAGTTAAATACTATTTTGTAAAATTGAATCAATATTTTTCCCTTTTTTGTATTTTTGTTATTGTATATTTGGTTAATTTTGGTTATATTCGGTTAGTTTTGGTTATATTTGGTTTATTTGGTTAATGTTAATATAATTTATGTTAGTTATGGTTATTTATTTAAATAACCAAACCGAAACCGAACCGAAAGAAACCGAACCGAACTAAACCGAAATTTCATAAATATCCAAATGGTTACTATATTACTATATCCAAAATAACCGAAACCGAATACAACCGAACCGAAACCGAATGGTTAACCGAATGCCCAGGCCTATTACAGAACATATGTTATTTTTATAAGTCATATTTAGTATATGATTTCATGCCATAATATTCCATCCAAAAAAACCTTTTAAAATAAATAAAATAACCACATATACAATGTTTTAAATAAAAATTACCAAATAAACAAAAGGAAGGAATTTCAACCCATGCTCTAGCACAGGTCATATTCTAGTACAAAATCTACATAACTAGTTTTCTTATATAAAGACTGTTTGGATACAAACCAACATCCCACATTGGAAGATTCTAATATATAATTCAAGTCCAACACCAATGAGCACGAGACTTTTTGGAAGGAGCCCAATAAGAAATCCGTGAGTGTTGGACCACTTTGGTCCAAAGCAGACAATATCATACTAATAGGGAAGTTGGCTTGGGATTGGAAATCCCAACAATTGGTATTAGAGCCTACGTTGAAATAGTGGATGTCATGACCTAATAGTCGGTGTGAGAGAAGCCTCTCAATGTAACACGATAAGAAGGGTACTTCAGGAACACCTCGTGAATTGTAACGCCTGTGAACCAAAGTTCTGGTTTGGGATGTGCATTGGTCGATGCAAGATCAGTTTTGCGGGATGACTTAAGTGAAATGCTCGTTTGGTTGCGTTTGGGGTTTGGGAAAAACTAGGGGTCGAGTATAAAATGATATCTTGGCGTCCTTGGCAGAGTTTGGTCGTTTTCTGTGGTGTAAGAGAGAAAAGAAAGAGAGAAGTTGTTCTTAAGAGTTTTTGGCCTGTTTTTGAGAGATCTTGTCTGTGGAGTGGAGATCTGAGACTGGGATCGTGGTAGGAGCTTGCTAGGATGCTTTTTCGTGGGATTATAATCAGTTTTTGTCATTCTCAAAGGTGAGTGTGTGACCATGGCTGATCTAAGCGAATTGATATGTATTTTTTGTGATTTTTGGTTGTTTGATTGCTTATATGGTTGTATGTGAGTGTTTGCTATAAGTTTTATTACCTTTGGAGGATGTATTCGGCATCATGGAGCCAAGAGGAGTCGGTGGAGATCGTGTTTGGCGATGCTTCGCGCGACAACATTGATCGATGCAAGGCTTGTATAGGTCGATGCAGTTAAGGATTCAATGGAGACGATGGATGTTGCATATGTCGATGTAAGGAGTACATCAGTCGACGCAGGAGGCATTGCATCGGTCGATGCAACGACATTACATCGGTCGATGCAAGGGGTGCGTCGGTCGATGCAAGGTTGCGGAGTTACGCGTGTTTTCAGAGTTGTTTGGTTTGCTTGTTTCTTTGTGTATTTGTTTGTGCTTGTCTTTTCGCTTGTGTGTATAGCCCAGTAGATGAGAGGATCCTCCTCACAAAATATTTATGATAATACTCACGCATCTCATATGTATTGTAATGCAGGTAAAGGCAAAATGTAGACATGGTTGATATTGGTTATTTATTATATTGTATTTGATAGATTGTTGTTGGTTGAATGTTGGTATTTTCCGATGTATGTTTTGAATGTTGTTAGGTTGTTAATATTAGACCATCTCAAATGGTTTTCCCTATTTGTTTCTCTATAATAGAGAAACTCTATAATAAAGGTGAGTTTTACTACAACTCACTTCTATTCTCATCTCTGAAATAGAGATTGCTATTTTTTCCTCTATATATAGAAGAACTCTATTTTTTCCTCTATAGTTAGAGAAAAATATAGCAATCTCTACTTTAGAATAGAGGTGGATTGGAGCAAATTTGCCTCTAAAATGAGATTCCTATATTTTTACTATATATAGAGACAAATATAGAGATGTGTTGGAAATGGTCTTATATTAAAAACAAAAGAAAAAATCGGTTGGGTCGTTTCACAAATATAGAGAGGAAGTATTGTTGAGATACAAACAAACGTTACACATCGGAATATTAGAAAATAACTTTCTAATATATAAATCAAGTCCAATCCTGTTTACTATGAAGCTTTTTTGAAAAGGAGTCCAAGAACAAATTTGTGTGGGTTTTGCCATCCTGGCTCAAAGCATACGGTGACTTAACTTAGATAATATCATTATGATTTTGAGGTTCATCATAATTCATGAATGTTGCACGGTTGAAAATGTATAAATGAACAGAACATTTCAAAAAAAGATGGATACGACAAAAAAAAGTATTTTTTTGCAAATATTGTACCCCTAAAAGTTATTTAGTAAACGAATGATGATATAGCTATCAAGTTTCCTATTTAGAAAGTGTTTGTCTGTGCTTCTGCCTACCGATTTATGGATCTTAATTTCTTCATCTAGGGTTTTGATAGTATTAGTAATAAAACTTGACTTTAGATGAATATACTACGAAATCTAGCTAAAAATTCTTGATCTTATAGTTTCATATCATAAAACGTTTGATAGAATGTCGGAAAGAATATAGATAAAAAACAATTTGTGAATTAGCTACTCAAATCTGTGAATTCAATGATTGTTTAAGCTTATGTATGTATAGCTAAACATTATAAACAAAAAATTAAAATATATTTTGTTGTGTAGGAATCTATACTAGTATTTTGGCAATTGTCATGGATACCACCATTTTAAGTTTCTAGGTCAAAAATACCATAAGCCCAAACAATTTTCATTTCTAACATTTTTCATTAAACCATTTGACAAAAATACCCCTCTTATTTCTCAAACCCTCATTGTTTCCAAATCGCTTTTCGTTGCCTCCATTCACTCGAAAAAACAGATACGGTGGTTGATGGATTCTCGCCACCTCGCCAGATTCTCATCGCATCACTGGTCTATCTCACCGGATACTCGTTGCATCTCTGGTCTATCTTGCCGGATTCTCGTCGCATCACCGGTCTATCTCGTCGGATTGTCGTCGTATCATCGGTTTATCTCGCTGGATTTTTACTGCTTCGCTGGTACGCTGTTGTCTTGCTTCGTCTTTGAGGTCTCCTGACTTCGATTCGCATCGCCCTAGCCACCACCATCCTTATGCCTCGTTTCGGACTTGCTTTGCCTCATCTTTGTTGCTGCCGTTATATATCATCGCTGCAATTTGTATTTGAGGTTCTTCTTCTTTGTTGATCAATCTTCTCCACACAACGCTTTAGCATTGGTCATTGCAGTTTATAGGTAAGATTCATTTCATTCTCTTTCTATTGTAGAAATTGAAAACACTATAAGATTTATGTGTGTGTGTGTGATTTTGACTTTACTAAATCCACAAAAATCTAAACCTATTGAGTACAAAATTTAGTAGATTCTTATGGTTTCTACTAAAATTTATCTGTTGTGGATTGTCTTCATCATGTAATGATTTTTTCTTCCTAAACATGTAAATTGTTGTGGATTTTCTTATCCGTGTAACAATGGTGATGCTAGTTTTGTTAGATACAATGCTAGTTTTGTTAGCTAGAGTTTGGTTGATGGTAGTTTTTATTCAGTTGCATTATACTTTATTCCATTGGTGTTGTCTTTTCTAACTATAGCTTTGCTTAGTGTACTTGACTTGGTCGTTTTAATGTTGCATAGACAAGTTAATTATAAATGTCATTGTGATGAGTCTTGCAACTGGATGTTCATGTTGCTTATTGAGATGGTTTTGTGTCATTCTAGTTGGATTAACCAGTGAAGTTACATGCTTAATTTGATCATTCAAGAAGAACTACTTACAACTTGGATTAGCTTATACATGTCACAGTTATACAATTTGGATTTGCTTATGTTTTAGTTTACTTTATCTTTATACATTAAGCTTGGTTTGCTGACATGGTTTAGTGTTTTCGTGTTCCTCACTGACTAATGTAGATTTCTTGTTTGTTGAAAATTTGGGAAGCAATGTTGAAAATTCAGGAAAAAATATATATATTTTAGGAAAACTTTCATAATACGATATGTTTCATAATGAAAATTTGGCTCTTTGTAGCCAATGGTTTTGCTTTCTGCTTAGTCATGAAGCTATTCATATCATGTAGTTTCTCACATAAACGTTGATTGGATTAAGATTTTTGAAAATTGGGAAGCACTGATGAACATTCAGGAAATGATCTTTGTATTTTATGATGATTTTCCTGACACTATCTGTGTTTTTTCTTAATTTAGAAACTTACATTGGAAAGGTGGTTTCTTGTGACTACTTTTTTTGCTTTCTGCTAACTCATGAAGTCATTCATATCATGCGATTTCTCACATAAATGTTGATTTTATTAAGATAGTTGAAAATTGAGAAACATTGTTGAAAATTCAGGAAATGATCTATATATTTTAGGATGATTTTCCTGACACGATCTGCTTTTTTTGTTTTTTTTGTTGCAGGACATGGAAGATTCTTTCCCTACAAATATCAAACTGTAAGCTCCATTTCAACATAGGAGATGAGCCATGATCTGAATTGAAGATAAACTAGTTTACAAACTACGATTGCATCAAAGAAGTCAAAGCATACTTAACTTTTTTTTTGTTTTCATCTATCTAGGATTGTATAATGTTTGAGATGACGTTAATGTATAACAGTTTCAATAAATTTCTTCCAATATTTAGTTATTTTCATTTAGGAAAGACTAATTGAAATTTAGGAAGGAATCCTTGAAATTTAGGAAGGAGCCCTTGGCATTTAGGAAGACCTTTTGGATTTTTCTCCACCGTTAAACAATACAATTATACCTCAAGTTAAAATTCTAGTATATAGGTAAAACACGAGGATGTGAACAAATTTCAATCACTATCCCTCACTAATGAGTGATATGTTATACAGTGAGGCAAGAAGATAAACAAAGATTTAAAATTACATTTCTTTAAATTTAGGGAGGATTTTCTAATGTTTAGGAAAACATTCTTGAATTTAGGAAGGTCTTCCACATAACCTGCATTCAAACTTCCACACAATTGTCCATTTTCTTATCTTCATCATCAACTCTGCTTTGTCCTTGAAATATTAGCGATCATGTATATCATCAATCACTTGAGTGTAATGACACATCCACTTAGTCGATAAAAATCCTAGAAACATAAACACATATAAGTAAAACAACAATTTATGAATGCCTTCCTAACTCATAAAGACTACATATCTTACTATTATAGTCATACCATCTCCTCTTCATTCAATATCTACTAGAGAAACACAAAAGAATAATATATATATGAGAACTAAAATCGTATTAAGCACAAAGAAATTTTCAACTCTATATTCCATAATTTTTACTCACAGCAACAACTATTGCAAAAAGCATTTGTGTATTGTTGATACTCCCATTGAGTAAATGTCATTCTTAACACATATAGATACAAACACCAAATCTCTTTCAAACATGTAAGTGGTTTGGTAGCTAGTGAGAAGAGATATTGGAGTGACTACAATATTGTCTCTATTGATACAATAAGAAGAAAAGGAAAGGATTACATGCATTTAACTAAATGTAGTTTACATGACTCACATCTTCTCTACCAGTATGTACAATTTTTATAAACATAAATCAACTTTAAAACTATAATACATACGAAGATCTCTTCACAATTAAATTAGTTTTGCAACACTAGCAGTCTTATTAATTACCATGAAACGCCAAAAAAACACTTCCCGATTAATGTGTGTCATTAGCTAAAGGATTCAAAAACTACACAAGAATTTTATAAACAACAAATTTTAGAATGAAGGCACAAAATACTATTCAATAAAGCAATCAAATGGTAAAATCAAGCAATCAGAGCATAGAGAATACCTTATCATTAATTTATCTCTGATGATAACGCAAATACTGCAACCACCAAATTAATCACCACCGTTGTTGTCTTGTACGGGAGCGTCATCGGATCTAGACACAGTGATGGCCTTGGAACAGCCATTTTTGTCGATTTCGACTTTGAATTCGATAGATTCATCAACATCAATATCGAAACTCTCAGATCTGATAGTGAATTGGAGAATGAATAAATCGTTGTTGCCAGCGTCGATGAAACCAAACAGATGTCAAACAAATTGACGAAGTTGGAGGAATACATAGATGAATGATGTCGGAGGAAGACGGAGACGAACTATGTCAAAGAATGGAGCTGTCAGAACTCGCTGGAGATGATGAATCACGACAACAATACTTAGAGAGGGTTTGAGAACGAAATTGAAACGCTTTACTCACGTTGGTTTATAACATAGGGATATAATGGTCTTTTAATTTAACAAATAATGGTATTAGTGGAAAAATAAGTAATAGATGGTAAATTAGGAACTAAAACTATGTTTGATGGTATTCTGGGGCATTTCTATAGTATTTTTGCAGCAGTTTTTGCTCATACATCATTGGAAACAATTAGCATTAATGCATTGTCTTTAATATTAGTTACCAAAATTTTCAAAATTAATTATAGGTAAGATTTAAAAAATAAGGAAATTTTTCTATCTTATTCAAACATAAATATGCTTCTCTTTCATTTTTATTTAAATTTTTATTTAATTAATCTTGAATTATTCTATAATACATTTAGTTAATAAAAATTGTGATTTTTTCCTGCATATGATGCAATACAAATTTTAAAAAACAAATATATATTACTCAATAGATGAATAAAAAATATGGGTATAATAGCCTACATTGCCTAAAAATTTGGGCAATGTTTCAGAATCATACTATAAAAGAGACCAAAATGATTCAGAATATAAATGAGTAGAAAACTTGAATTATCAGACATTCAAAATTAAAAACAAAATATTTGGTTTATTTTGGTTCTTAAAATGTTAAAAATATTAATAATATTTAAACATTTATGAAGTTTCAAATATTATAAATATTCAAATATTATAAATATTTAAAATTTATAAGAAGTTTAACTATTATAAATATTTCGACTTTTAAAAAGTTAGAAGACCTTTAAAATATTAATAATATATTTAAACTTTTACGAAACTTCAAATATGAGAAATACACAACATTTTAAGAACTCTAAGTATTATAATATTTAAACTTTATAAAAAGCGTCAATCTTATAAAATGTAAATGGTTATAATCTTAATAAATAACATACCAACTCAATCTAATATTTATAATACAAAACAATAAATATTAAAAATTAAGATGCTATAGTGCGAGTTAAATTTCTCGGGATAGGGTTATATAGTTGGACGGGTTTTATCGATATTTATCAAAATTTAAAATATCTTTAATTCGGTGTTACACTGGTAAAATATCATTTCATTATTTTGTTAACACTATTGGTATCAGAGAACAGACATATCTAATTATATTGATTAAATAAATATTATATAAAAAATAAATTATATTATGGTATTATATGGTTTAAACCATAAAATTAACAATTATTATATAATTATAACATATTTAACCAACAAATACAACTTATAATTGAAATGTTTTAGTTATAAATAATTTGTCCCGCGGTGTACCGCGACTTCTAATCTAGTATATGCGTTAATATGATTTGTTTATGGAGTATCTATTTGATTTCCTTAAAAACAAATTTAAAATACATAATTCTTTTGTTTTTGTGTGATATTTATAAAGGTTGTCTTTTAATTGAATGCTAAATTATACTCCTACAAGACCTTGAAAATTAACTAATTAATTTTACGTTTCCGATGTCCCATACTATGGAATCCAATTCAACAGGCTAATTTTTCGGCTGCTAAAATATAAGAAATTAAGAAGTACGTATTTGTGAGAGCATAAGAAGAAAAAGAAAGATATTCCATTAGTTATGTTGGAGTAAACAAAAACACTAGAGAAGAAAACAAAACCTACAACTCAATTAAAACGTAAGAAGTACAACCAAAAGAATAAACAAAACCACTAGAGAAGGAAAATAACAACTCAATCAAAACGTGTATGAATCTATCAAACAATAAAGAATAAAGAAAAGAATAGGAAGCAAGTTGGATCCGATCCAAACAATATTAGAGGCTGAAGCTGCGTTATGTGGAGCTAGCTGGTGATGGTCCCATCTGATACTGTGGAGCATTATATATTAACCGGTGAATCAGCTAACGGAGATGGTGAAAGAGACGAGGAAGAGCTTGGTGATCGGACTGGTCCAGTAACTGGAGCAGCCACGGGACCTAAGGAGGCCGGCAAGACATGGATTTGAAGCTTCTGTCCCAACATGCAGTGACTAGGAACCCCGCATATGAATTGTTGGAGCCCCGGTTTGGTTAGAATGATGGTATCAGCTCCGGTATGGTATTTTGTCAGCGGGTTAGACGAGTCACACTGCTGAAAATCATTGTAAGTGACTTCAGTGACGTCGTGGAAATTGTTGTTGTAGGAGAAGACCAAAGAGTCTCCGACTTGAAAAGTTCTTGATGAAGCCCAAGCCTCGTAATCAACATCTATCATCGTCCATCCCTTCGAGTCTCCGACCTTGTGAACGGTTCCTCCAATGACAACTCCAAAAAGAGTTGCAAGAATCAACAAAGAAGTAAAAATCACGTTCTTCTTAGTCAAAGCCATGATCATGTTTTTGGTTCTTAACTTGGGAATGAGAGAAACAAGTCTGAGAGAGATGATTAATGAAAGTAATGAATTTGTTTGGTGACAAGTTGAGAAGGGGTCTACATGTTTCTTATATAGAGCCGAGGGGCCGGTTAAGATAATCCTATCCCTTTTGGGATTTGAGGATTAATTTGATAATTCCTAGTGATTATTTGATTATGTGTTGTTTAGGTAATATCTTTCTTTCTTTCCATATTCGAGATGGATACCAGTATACCACGACCGTTTCTAATATGAATTTCCTATTTTCCAACAGTTTTGTTTTTAACAAGAAATTTGTTCAAAATTAAAGATAAAAGCATTGATATTATTACCAAAAGTATTATAAATAAAATAAAGAAATGAATGACTAAAAACATAACAAAAAGAACTACGATAATCCCTAAATATTATTATCATTATGATTTGGAGGATTATTATGAACCTCTCTTATTTACCTCTTCTTAGTTAAGAAATATTTTTTTAGTTAAGAAAATAAATTCTTTAGATAAATCAATTATAAAATTATTAATTTTAACATTATATCATAGCTTTTAATTATAACATCTAAGTAATAACCATTTTTTATAAATCCAAACTGACATATAATTTTGTTTAATTGTGTAATTTTAAACCCTAACCACTCTTTTATAAACCAAAAGTGAAATACAATTTATTTAATTGTAAAATTTAAACCTTAAAATCCTAACCACTCTTTTATAAACCCAAACGGACATATAATTTTGTTTAATTGTAAAATTTAAAACATAAACCCTAACCCTTCTTTTATAAAAAAAACCGATATATAATTTTGTTTAATTGTAAAATCTAAACCCTAAATCCTAACCACTCTTTTGTAAACCCAAACCGACATATAATTTTGTTTAATTGTAAAATCTAAACCTTAATCGTTCTTTTGTAAATCCAAACTGATATATAATTTCGTTTCAATATAAAATCTAAACTTTCACTACTCTTTTGTAAACCCAAGCCGATATAAAATTTCGTTTAATTTTAACTTTTAGATTAGTTTAATACTTTTCTATGCAACTTTTAGATTAGTTTAATACTTTTCTATGTAATTTTTAGATTAGTTTAATACTTTGTATTATGCAGTTTTTGTTTATAATTAGTTGAACTTTTTAAAAGTAGATGTGTAACATCCGTGAACCGGAATCCCGGTTTGGGAGTTGCATCGGTCGATGCAGATGGTGCATCGGTCGATGCAAGTGCAATTCTCTGCGTTTTGACTTAAGTCAAACGCTGCGTTTTGGACAAAAGGGAAGGAAAACCCTTAAGTCGTGTTTTTGGTCTCATTAGTCGTGGATAGCCGATTTTTGAGAGAAAGAAAGGAGAGAAAAGAGTTCTTGAAAGTTCTTGGTGTTTTCTTGGAGATTTGGGGCGTTCCTATAGAGATCTGTAGCTGGGATCGTGATAGGAGCTTCCTAGGAGCGTTTTCTTGCTTGTTTGTGGTTCAGATTCGTCTTGGCAAAGGTAAATGCAGGACAAATGGCTGATCTAAGCTAGAGAACCCTTTAATCTGCTTGTTTGGTGTTGTTAGGCTGTTTAGATCATTGTTATGGACGTTAGGAAGCTTTCTTGTGGCTTGGGATCGAGTTTTGTGGTTTCAGGAACGAAGATCCGGCGAGAAGCTTCGGGGAAAACACGGTGCTCGACGATGCATCGGTCGATGCATATCTTGCGTCGGTCGATGCAAGTGCGAGGACGGCGCGTAAAAACTCTAGGGTTTTTCGTGTGCGTCGAGCATGCGTCGGTCGATGCAGACTGGGTATCGGTCGATACAAGTTACACTTGCATCGGTCGATGCAGCTTCTGTATCGGTCGATGCAACCCCTTGGTGAGTCGATCGATGCATGTGTGGCATCGGTCGATGCACTGTGCTGGTTGGTCGATTGTTGTTTATTGCTTGTTGTTTGATGGTTAAAAATACTCTATTGCTTGTGTGTATAGCCCAGTAGATGGGAGGATTGCCTTACTGAGTGTTTATAAAATACTCATGCATTGCAATTTGTGTTTGTGGTGCAGGTAAAGGCAAAGTGTGATCGTGGAATCCAGGCAATGAAGAGGAGGATGTTCTAGGGACTCGGTTTGATGTTGTCTGGCATTGATAGGTTGCTAGAATTGGGTCATTAGAACATTGCTAGGTTGCTGGTTCTTTGATTCTTGATGTTTGGATATTGTTGACGTTGGAATTATGGTTATATTTTATTATTGAAATATTATTGAATATTGGTTGGTTATTTCCGCTGTTGAATGTGTGGTGGTTAGGTGGCTAGTGGATATGAGACCACTAGTTGTAGTTTATTTATTATATTATTATTTATTATTTATTATTAAAAAAAAAAGGGTCGGTCGTTTCATTTTGGTATCAGAGCCCTTACGGTTCTAGGTTTGGGTTCACTAGGTTTCTGTTGTAGATGTTTGGGATTTGCATGTCTTGATTGATTATGTGAGTTAGTCAATTGTGTGTGGCATGGAGTCCTAGAACATCCTCTTCGAGCCTATTGGTGATTCCACGGTGAGTTTCTATTTCTGTGTTAAATAGTAATTGTTTGCTTAGCCTTCTGTTCATGGTAGTGCAGATGGTTAGAGAGGATGCTGTTACTGGTTGAGGTCGTGGACGCGGTCGTGGTCGCGGTCGTGGTCGTGGTAGGGGGAGAGCCCCAGTGGTTAGTGAGACTGAGGACCAGAGTGTGACAGCTGAGGGTGTTGGCGAGTCGCAGGGTGTTCCGGGGGACTCAGTGAGTGTGGCCGGAGGGGGCGGTGTTGATGCTCCAGTGGTCGGTGATGCTAGGGTCCCGGGTGTGGGAGCCCCAGCGGGTGGAGTCCCTGGTGTTGACATTTCGGCTTTGCTAGCACAGGTGTTGGAGCGGTTACCACCTGTGGTACCGGCTCAGGCTCGGGTAGTGCCACCAGTGGTGGCGGAGGAGCGGCAGCCAGTGGCTGCGGAGGAGCGGCAGCCAGTGGCTGCGGATGCGGGGGTCCATGCTCGTTATCTCAGCATGTTGACAGAGATGGGTCGGTTGCGTACTGAGCAGTTTTCAGGAGGTGTAGATCCTACTGCTGCGGATGCGTGGAGGACGAGAGTGGAACGTAACTTCCATACTCTGAGATGTCCTGAGGAGTTCTGGGTGGACATAGGGGTCTACTTTTTGAGTGGTGATGCTGAGTTGTGGTGGAGATCTGTGGCTGCTAGGAGGGTGCAGCGGGAGATGACTTGGGCTGAATTCGTTTTGGAGTTCAACCGCAAGTATTTTCCTAGAGAGGCATTGGATCGTTTGGAGGTGCAGTTCCTTCAGTTGCCTCAGGGGAAACGGTCAGTGCGGGAGCTGGACTTGGAGTTCAGTCGACTTCTGTGTTATGGGGGTCGAGCTATGGAGTCTGAGGAGGCTCAGGTCAGGAGGTTTATGAGGGCTCTACGGGATGATTTGAGAGTTCACTGTAGAGGGAGGTATTATGCTACGCGTGCAGAGCTGGTTGAGACTGCAGCAGAGATTGAGGAGGATATCCGGGCACAGTCAGTGTCGGTTACTCCAGCAGTTCAGCCTAGTAAGGCTCAGCAGCAGGGTGGTTCTAGCAGGGGCGGTAGGCATGCTCAGGGAACCAAGAGGAAGTGGGAGGCTACGCAGAAGCTGAGTGGTGCGGGTTGCTTCGGTTGTGGGAGCAAGGATCACAAGGTTGCTAGTTGTCCCAAGAGGAGTGCTCCGACGGCAGGGCCTCGGGTATGTTATCATTGTAGGGAGGCAGGGCACATCAGGCCTTTCTGTCCCAAGTTGCAGCCGGTAGCAGTGGCAGCGTTGCAGCAGGTGCAGCCTGGAGGTCAGCAGGTGGCACGGATTGAGCAGACGCCACGTGCTTACACGACAGCAGAGACTGGTGGAACCAGTGCCGGGGCGATCACAGGTATAATTTCTGGTACTTAATCCTTGTGAATTTATAGTAGGTTCCAGATTTTATGTTTTCCTGTGATAAAGTGTTAGGTTCTCAACACATGAGGTTTGTGTAGGGACCTTGTTGGTGGGCAGGTTTAAGTCCCACGTTATGTTTGATTCTAGAGCTTCTCATAGCTTCATTACCCCGGAGTGTGCAGAGTGTACGGGAATCAGAGGGGATCCCGGGGAGCGTACAGGAGTTGTTAGAGTTGCTGGAGGCAAGTTCCTGAGAGTTATTGGACGAGCTAGAGGGGTTGATATTCAGATCGCAGGGGAGTCGTGGCCAGCGGATTTGCTTATCAGTCCAGTGGAGTTGTATGATGTTATTCTCGGGATGGATTGGTTGCATCTGCATATGGTGCATTTGGACTGCCATAGGGGTAGAGTGGAGTTTGAGCGTCCAGGAGAGAAGTTGGTTTTTCAGGGAATTAGACCGATTTCGAGGAGTCTCGTGATCTCAGCCATTCAGGCTGGGAAGATGATCGAGAAGGGCCGTGAGGCTTATTAGGTTACTATATCTATGCCAGAGTCAGTGGGGAAGTCTACGGCTAGCGGTATTCCGGTAGTGGAAGAGTTTGAGGATGTGTTTCAGTCTTTGCAGGGATTACCACCATCTTGGTCGGATCCTTTTACCATTGAACTGGAACCGGGGACGACACCGTTATCCAAGGCGCCTTACAGAATGGCTCCAGCAGAGATGGCAGAGCTGAAGAAGCAGCTAGAGGATTTGTTGAGTAAGGGATTCATCCGTCCTAGTGTATCACCGTGGGGAGCGCCGGTGTTGTTTGTGAAGAAGAAGGATGGGAGTTTCAGGTTGTGTATCGATTATCGGGGTTTGAACCGGGTCACTGTGAAGAACAAGTACCCTCTTCCTAGGATCGATGAGTTGTTGGATCAGTTGAGGGGTGCTACTTGGTTCTCTAAGGTAGACCTGGCGTCGGGTTATCATCAGATACCGATTGATGAGGCAGATGTGAGGAAGACTGCTTTCAGGACGAGGTATGGGCACTATGAGTTTGTAGTGATGCCCTTTGGATTGACTAACGCACCAGCAGCGTTTATGAGATTGATGAACAGTGTGTTTCAGGAGTTTCTGGATGTATCTGTCATCATTTTCATCGACGATATCCTGGTTTATTCTAAGGGTCCTGAGGAGCATGCAGTGCATTTGAGGGCGGTTATGGAGAAGCTGCGGGAGCAGAAGTTGTTTGTTAAGTTGAGCAAGTGCAGTTTCTGGCAGCGTGAGATGGGCTTTCTGGGTCACATTGTTTCTGCAGAGGGGGTTTCTGTAGATCCAGAGAAGATTCAGGCTATTAGGGATTGGCCTAGATCGCAGAATGCCACAGAGATCAGGAGTTTCCTTAGATTGGCAGGTTATTACAGGAGATTTGTGCAGAGATTTGCAAGCAGAGCACGTCCTATGACTAAGTTGACAGGGAAGGATGTTCCTTTTGTCTGGTCAGAAGAGTGTGAGGAAGGCTTTGCAAGCCTGAAGGAGATGTTGACTACTGCGCCAGTGTTGGCTTTGGCTGAGCAGGGAGAACCCTATGTGGTTTATACAGATGCATCTAGAGTTGGTTTGGGGTGTGTTCTGATGCAACATGGGAAGGTAATTGCATATGCTTCGCGGCAGTTGCGGGTGCATGAAGGCAATTATCCTACTCATGATTTGGAGATGGGTGCTGTAGTTTTTGCCCTGAAGATTTGGAGATCTTATCTTTATGGTGCAAAGGTACAAGTGTTTACAGATCATAAGAGCCTAAAGTATATATTTACTCAGCCTGAGTTGAATTTAAGGCAGAGGCGGTGGATGGAGCTTGTGGCGGATTATGATTTGGAGATAGCCTATCATCCTGGTAAGGCTAACACGGTTGCAGATGCTCTGAGTCGGAAGAGGGTAGCTTCGGCTCAGGAGCAGGAGATGGAGTCTCTGGTAGGGGAGATCAGTGCGTTGAGCTTGTGTGCTGTTTCACAGGAACCGTTGGGTTTGGAAGCAGTAGATAGAGCAGATCTTCTGAGTAGGGTGCGGTTGGCTCAGGAGAAGGATTTGAGGCTGTTGAATGCCTCTAAGGATGTGGATTCAGAGTATCAGGTCTCAGATAATGGTACTATCTTGGTGCACGGTCGGGTTTGTGAGCCCAAGGATGAGGAGTTGAGGCAGGAGATTCTGAGAGAGGCTCATGCGAGCAAGTTATCCATTCATCCAGGAGCGACTAAGATGTACCGTGACCTCAAGAGGTATTATCATTGGGTCGGGATGAAGAAGGATGTAGCTAGTTGGGTCGCTAGGTGCGATGTGTGCCAGCTGGTGAAGGCTGAGCATCAGGTTCCTGGCGATTTACTGAAGAGTTTACCCATTCCTGAGTGGAAATGGGATATGATTACCATGGATTTTGTGGTAGGATTGCCAGTGTCACGGACCTTTGATGCTATCTGGGTCATTGTGGATCGGTTGACTAAGTCAGCACATTTTTTGGCCATTAAGAAGACTGATGGAGCAGCGGTCTTGGCTAAGAAATATGTGAGTGAGATAGTCAGATTGCATGGGGTGCCAGCGAGCATTGTGTCTGACAGAGATTCTAAGTTCACTTCGGTGTTCTGGCAGGCTTTTCAGGCAGAGATGGGCACTAAGGTGCATATGAGTACAGCTTATCATCCCCAGACAGATGGACAGTCTGAGAGGACGATCCAGACGTTGGAAGATTTGCTGAGGATGTGTGTTTTGGATTGGGATGGCCATTGGGCAGATCACCTGAACTTGGTAGAGTTTGCTTACAACAACAGCTATCAGGCGAGTATTGGTATGGCTCCTTATGAGGCCTTGTATGGGAGGCCGTGTCGTACACCGTTATGCTGGACTCAGGTGGGGGAGAGGAGCATGTACGGGGCAGATTTTGTTCAGGAGACCTCAGAGAAGATTCGGGTTCTCAAGCTGAACATGAAAGAGGCTCAGGATAGGCAGAGGAGTTATGCTGATAGGAGGAGGAGAGATCTTGAGTTTCAGGTAGGAGACAGAGTGTACCTCAAGATGGCCATGTTGCGGGGTCCGAACAGGTCATTGACTGAGACTAAGTTGAGTCCAAGGTATATGGGTCCGTTCAGAGTGATTGAGCGAGTTGGACCAGTGGCATATAGACTGGAGTTACCTGAGGTTATGCGTGCTTTCCACAAGGTATTCCATGTGTCTATGTTGCGGAAGTGTCTCCGTGAGGATGATCAGTTGTTGGCTAAGATTCCAGAAGATCTTCAGCCTAACATGACTTTGGAGGCGAGACCAGTGAGGGTTCTCGAGAGGAGGATCAAGGAACTTCGGAAGAAGAAGATTCCTTTGATGAGAGTCCTGTGGGACTGTGATGGTGTGGAGGAGCAGACTTGGGAACCTGAGGCAAGGATGAAGGCAAGGTTTAAGAAGTGGTATGAGAAGCAACCACGACTTGAGCTTGCCTAGTCTGGTTCCGTCTGTAATCCGTGGCTGGAGCGGGAATGGAGTATTCCAGCCCATCTCTCTTGTTACTCGGTCGCTTGGGGTGGTTGGTTGTGCGACTCAGTAACAAGATGAGGTGGTGTTTGGGGTACAAAGTTTCCGTGAGGCGGGGTTGTGAAGAGAAGTTTCCAAAAGTGGAAAGTTTCCAAAAATGGAAAGTGCTAAATATGGAAAGTTTTGCGGGAGTCAGAATTTGTCCATTTTAGCGGTGGGAAGCCTTGGAGGGGCTTTTGTGCCTTTGTGGCGGACTTTCGAGTCAGAGTGCCTGTGTGTGGCGGTCTTGTTAGACATTGTGTGGCCTTTGTGGCGGACTTTCGAGTCAGAGTGCCTGTGTGTGGCGGTCTTGTTAGACATTGTGTGGCCTTTGTGGCGGGCTTTTAGCCAATTGTGTGGCCTTTGTGGCGGGCTTTTAGCCATTTGTTGGCCTTTGTGGCGGGCTGTTTAGCCAGAGTGTCTTTGTGACGGTCCTTCGGGACAGATAGTCTTTGTGACGGTCCTTCGGGACAGAGGGTCTTTGTGACGGTCTTTCGGTTGTAGTTTATTTATTATATTATTATTATTTATTATTTATTATTAAAAAAAAAAAGGTCGGTCGTTTCAAGATGTTTCTTAATCTACATGTTATTGTTTAAAAAATCTTATATTTTGAAACGAATGGAGTATTAAAAAAGAGGTCACTTAATTATGATGATTGGTGGTGATATACTAAATTCTTTTAGAAAAATAAGATTTGAATTAATGAATAAGCTAAATTCTAATTACAAGATAGCAAAACCTAATTAAATAAAGTAATGCAAAGAAGAAAAAAGAAAAAGGAATATGTTGTTTCAGTGTTTAACAACGAACCTTCACTCGCTATTACAAAAGGAAATTAAAAAGTGTAATAATAAAAGACAAGACTAGAGTGCTAAGATCAATGCCAACAAGCTGAAGCCGATCCAAGAAGCCGACTTTGAGGCACCACTTTGAAGAGGTGATGGAGCCATCTGATGCTGATACTGTGGACCGTTGGCTGGTGAAGGAGACGAGGAAGAGCTAGGTGATCGGACAGGTCCAGGAACCGGAGCAGCGACGTGACCCAACGAGGCTGGCAAGACATGGATTTGAAGCTTCTGCCCCGACTTGCAGTGACCAGGAACTCCGCATATGAACTGTTGGACTTCCGGTTTGGTTAGAATGATTGAGTCAGACCCGGTATTGTATGTCACAAGTGGTTTAGACGATTCACACAGCTGAAAATCATTGTGAGTGACTTCAGTGACGTCGTGGAAATTGTTGTTGTATGAGAAGACCAAAGAGTCTCCTGACTTGAAAAGTTCTTGATGATGCCCAAGCCTCGTAATCAACTTCTATCATCGTCCATCCCTTTAAGTCTCCGACCTTGTGAACGGTTCCTCCAAGGGTAATTCCAAAAAGAGTTTGCAAGAGTCAAGAAAGAAGTAAAAAACATGTTCTTCTTAGTCAAAGCCATGATAGTGTTTTTGGTTCTTAACTTGGGAATGAGAGAAACAAGTCTGAGAGAGATGATTAATGGACGTAATGAATTTGTTTGGTGACAAGTTGAGAAGGGTCTATATGTTTTTTATATAGAGCCGAGGGGTCGGTAGAGGTAATCCTATTCCTGTTGGGATTTGAAAATTAGTTTGATAGTAATTCTTAGTGACTATTTTATTATGTGTTGTTTACGTAATATCTTTCCCTTTTTCGATATTCGAGATGGATACCATGACGTATCTAATATGAAAATTTTCAGCAGTTTTGTTTTAACAATAAATTTGATTTTAGATATATTTAAAAAAAAATTTGTTTAGAATTAAAAATAAAAGCATTGATATCATTAACAAAAGAATCTATATATATAAAGTTGGCTTTTCTCTCTTCTCCTTTCTCCACCTCATCACTTACAAATTAATTCATATCATCAATAGAACATAAAATCTAAAGTAAATGTATCAATTAATTCACTCATTTTTAATTATTATAAAAACAACAATTTATAATAATTTAAACTAAAATATAAATTAAAAACAAAATGAAAAAAATACAACAAAAAAAATATCAAAGTAAAATATGAATAGAGATTACATAAATATAAAATTAGATATTTCTATCATACCATATAAAAAATGTGTAAATATTTGTAAAAGGCGAGAAATAGGGGAAAAATAAAGCTATTATCTATTTAATTGAATAACAATTACTTTCAAGAGTTACAATTATTAAGATAAAGAAAGAAAGATTTTTTTTAGAAATCAAACACAAAAATTTAAAGGTTTTTTAAGATCAAGAGGTTATTCAATTCTTGCTTTTAAATTATAAATTAATTTTATTAATTAAAAGTCTGTATATAATATTATTTTCAGTTAAAGTATAATATAATCAATAATATATCTATATATATGTATGTAAAACTTGAGACTATGTTTGTTAGTGCTAAATTGTATATTCAATTAAAACCAGAAGGATTTGGTGTATATTATTATTTAGAATTCAAAATAATATATATAATTAAAATAGTTTGAGCGATCTATGTTATATATCGTTTTCAAAATTTTAAAATGGTGAAATTTGTTAAACAAAGGTATATCCAAAAAAGAAAAAAATATTAATCAAGTGCTCAAAAATTAAAATAATATATATATATTTAAGAGAATTATATAATGTTACATGAAATTAAAAAAATATTAATGAAAGCATATTCTGAACATCACACATGCAGAAAATATAGTAAAAAAAACTAAGAAGAAATTTGAGAAAGTTAGTTGTAATAAAAACAATCATAATAGTAGTGGTAGATTGTAGAATTTTAATTAAAACTTTAAAAGAGTTCTATTTTTAGAAAAAAATACATTTTTAAAAGTTAAAGTAATCTTTAGAGTTAGTAGATTTAGGAGAATACAAATAAAAGAACATTACATGGATAGAGAGTAGACTATACATATTTTAAAAGTAAAAAAAAATTATATATATGAACATAATTTTTTTTTGTCAAACAGTTAAGATAAAATGTAATATTTGATGTTATAATATGGTATTTATGGATAGAAACAAGTCCAATTATGAGATTTATTACTAGAAATAAATTGTTACGTGTAGTAAAACATTGTTAAAGAAATTTGTGACAAAGAGTGGGTATATTTTCTAAGATTTTTTTACGTCTATGTTCGTAAGTAATGATCATTCAACCGATAAAAACAAACGAATATTGGAAGATGAAAAAGATGAAAAATAGTTATGATATGTTTTTATAATCAATATATTGTAAGTGAGATAATAGAATGTGAAAAACAGTATTTGAAAAAGATGACAAGTGTATATAAAAAATAAAGAAAAAAATAATTGTAAAAAATGTTAAACAAAATAGATAAGTTAGATATCGATTAATAAAATATTTTTGACATCTATATAGATTTATATTTTTAATATTAATAATTATAATTATATTCAACAGGTTGCATTAATAATAATAAAATATAGTCCCGCGTAACGCGCGGGTTATAAATCTAGTCTATATATATAAAGTTATATTTTCTCACTCTGGTGCTGCCACAATAGCTATTTTTTCTTTAATTTTATGGGCCTTAAAGATTTTAATAAATCCTATAAACAATCATACAAATAACATGATCCATTAGAGTTCATCTAAAGTCTGTAAAGTCTGTAGACCCAACACTATTTCATCGAAAGTCTCTTGACCCAACACTATTTTAAAATCATATGGATTCAACCTGATAAATTTTTGGGACGGCGGTGTGAAGAACGTTCCACCTTCACACGTTTCTCTCCTCCTTAACCCTCGATCCATGTCGTTTCACCATCCGATGCTGCAACGCATACCATTCAATTTCAATTTCTCCACTTCTCTACACATCCTTTCATGTCTTCCGTCACCAGTGCAATGACTTCATTTGTAACGGCCTAATTATGTTGTTCCAAAAACAAATATTCTATCTATAGAGAACATCTACCTCTTGATCATAATTCGAAAAAGCATTAAGTAGGGAGCAAACAAAATAGGGATTAACGAGACTCTAATTTTATTATTCAACCATAAAAAAAAAGAATAATAAAAAAAAAGAATAGAGTATCTACCCGATATATATGAAGTACTACACTGAATTTGAAATAATATTATTACCTATTGGTACGTAACTTTCTTTCATGTATCGTTTATGCTTTGTTCTTTTACATATATGTGCATCATATGGTTAACACATATAATTATAAGAGACAAATAAAATATTTTCCTAGGTCAAGAAGACAAGAACTATTATTAGAATCTCCATTGATACTGTAATTATATATCATCATTTCTAGCTACAAAAACATCCACCTTAGCAATTTTTTTCTTACTTTAAATAAATTTAAAATATTTATTTAGTGCATATTTATGTTAATTATAATTAATAGAAAGTTTAAATAAAAATAATTATGTAAAATAAATAAAATATCAAAATAAGAAAACAATACTATAATTTTTTATTAGTGGTAATAATATATTTAAAATTTTCTACTAAACTGATCATAATTTAAAATTTTAAATGTATTATTGCGTTTTAGAGTGGAAGTAAATTTTAAAATTATGGTAGAATAAAAAAAAATTATGTAATTTTATATTATTGAGTTTTAAAATGGAAGTAAAATTTAAATTTATGCTAGAATCATTTTTTTATGTAATTGTGTATTACCAAGTTTTTGAATGGAAGTAAAACTTAAATTATGGTAGAATAAAAATAATAATGTAATTGTATTTATAAAATTTTAAACAGGAAAAATAAAATTTAAAGTGAAATATTATTTCATAACATGATCAAAAAGAAAAACAAATTTGATATTTCATCAATTAGATCAAATGCTTCTTATCCAAATTTAAGTTTTGAAAGATAGTAATTAAAGAGAAAATAGTTATAATATGTCTTGAAAATCATTTTACAGTCTAATATGTGTTATATGTGAGTCAATAGAAAGTGGAAAAAAATAGATGTCAAAAGGAGTGCATCATCAATAATGACAAAAGAATTATAGTTAAAAGTGTTTGAAAATAAATTAGTAAAACTTGAAAATATAATAATACACAATTACACATGAATAAATTAAAATCTCTGACATCTCATTTATTGTGTGAAACAAATGAGTTTGTAAAAAAATAAATGACATACATTATTAAATAGATTATTAGATTCTAAGTCGGGTTTAACCATTTGGCCATATAATCATGGAAAGTAGGATAAGATAGGCAAATTCATGAATTGGTCGTTTATGGTACGTTGCAATTACTTCGATGGGTAAAGCAAACTCGGTAAAAATGTTATAACGATATGATATTATATTTTACCTTTACACTAAGCAATATTCATGAAATTTAGTATATTTAAATTTATACGGAATAATATTATGTTATTATCAACATCTAATCATAAATAGTATATACAATTAGATCAACAATCGATCAACATCAAAACCTTTAAAAAATGTTTTGATGAAATATAAATAAGAGATAAACTCTCTTAATGATAAAAGATCTTGAAGTAGTCATCAATATCGTTTATTTTACTTAATATTACCACATGACATATATTACAAAGATTCACCCTCAAAACTTTGAATAATTATATTTAAGCTCAAGAAATTATATTAATAAAAAAAAATTAAATTAAAATCCTGCACTTGCGCGGGTACAAATTATAGTTATAAATAAAATAAAGAAATGAATGACTGAAAACATAACAAAAAGAATTATGACGTAGGCAAAATCTACATAACATATCTTTGATGACACCTAATGTTATAAACTTAGGTGATGGGAAGGATTGGTATTTATTCTTATAATCATGAAGTTATTGGTTACATATGATTTTGATTTTGAGGATCATCATAATTCATGAACGTTGCACGGTTGAAAATGTATAACTGAAGAAAATATTTATAAAAGAAAATGGATACGACAAAAGAAGCATTTTTTTGCAAATACTGAAATACTGTACCCTTAAATATTATTTAGTAAACAAATCATGATATAGCTAGCTATCAAGTGTCCATTTAGAAAGTGTTTGTGCTTGTGCCTGCCGCCGATTTATGGATCTTAATTTCTTCATCTACGGTTTTCGTAATATTTCCTCCGTTTCATAAAAAATGTTATTTTGACATAGGGTACACAAATTAAGAAAAATTAAAATTATATAAATATACATTTATTTAATGAGTAGTTAATTTTTTTAAGTTTAATAAAAAGAATTTTGGATTAAGGATAAAATAAGTCATTTCATTTAAAATATCATATTGAAAATGTAAAGTAATATTTTTTATGAAAAAAAAATGATAGTCTTTATGAAACAGAGAGAATATATATTAGTAATAAAACTTGACTTTAAATGAAATATACTACGAAATCTAGCTAATAATTCTCGATCTTATAGTTTCATACCATAAAACGTTTGTTAGAATGTCGGAAAGAATATAGATGAACAACAATTTGTGAATTAGCTAGTCAAATCTGTAAATTTAATGATTGTTTTACCTTATTTATTTGTATAGCTAACATTATAAAAAAGACTAAAATATATTTTGGTGTTCAGGAATATATGAGTTAATATGATTCGTTTATGGAGTATATGTTTTCATCTTTTTAATGCTTATGTGGTATCTATTTGAATATTCGATTTTCCTAAAAACAATTTTTGTAATTATTGCAAAAATACAGATTTTTTTGTGTGTGTGATATATATGAAGATTGTCGTTTAATAAAATGTTAAACTATACTCCTACAAGACCTTGAAAATTTACTAATTAATTTACTTTTCCGATGTCTCATACTATATAATAATGGACTACAATTCAACAGGCTAATTTTTCGGCTGCTAAAATATAAGAAATTAAGTAGTACGTATTTGTGAGAGCACAAGAAGAAAAATAAAGATATTACATTAGTTATTGAGTAAACAAAAACACTAGAGAAGGAAAAAAACCTACAACTCAATCAAAACGTAAGAAGTACAACCAAAAGAATAAACAAAACCACTAGAGAAGGAAAATAACTACAACTCAGTCTAAACGTGTATGAATCTATCAAACTAAAAGAATAAAGAAAAGAATAGAAAGCAAGTTGGATCCGATCCAAACAATATTAGAGGCTGAAGCTGCGTTATGTGGAGCTAGCTTGTGATGGTCCCATCTGATACTGTGGAGCATTATTGACCGGTGAATCAGCTAACGGAGATGGTGGAAGAGACGAGGAAGAGCTTGACTGGTCGAGGAACTGGAGCAGCCAGGGCACCCAAGGAGGCCGGCAAGACATGGATTTGAAGCTTCTGTCCCAACATGCAGTGACTAGGAACCCCGCATATGAATTGTTGGAGTCCCGGTTTGGTTAGAATGATGGTATCAGATCCGGTATGGTATTTTGTCAGCGGGTTAGACGATTCACACTGCTGAAAATCATTGTAAGTGAGTTCAGCGACGTCGTGGAAATTGTTGTTGTATGAGAAGACCAAAGAGTCTCCGACTTGAAAAGTTCTTGATGATGCCCAAGACTCGTAATCAACATCTATCATCGTCCATCCCTTCGAGTCTCCGACCTTATGAACGGTTCCTCCAATATGGTAACTCCAAAAAGAGTTACAAGAATCAATAAAGAAGTAAAAAACATGTTCTCCTTAATCAAAGCCATGATTGTGTTTTTGGTTCTTAACTTTGGAATGAGAGAAACAAATTTGAGAGAGATTATTAAGAGAAATAATGAGTTCATTTGGTGAGAGATTGAGAAGGGGTCTACATGTTTCTTATATAGAGTCGAGGGGGTCGGTTGAGATCGATAATCCTATCCCTTTTGGAATTTGAAGATTAATTTGATAATTTCTAGTGATTATTTGATTATGTTTTATTTACGTAATATCTTTCTTTCTTTCCATATTCGAGATGGATACCACGACCTTTTTGATATGAATTTCCTATTTTTCCAACAGTTTTGTTTTTAACAAGAAATTTGTTCAAAAATTAAAGATAAAGGATTGATATTATTAACAAAAATATTATAACATCTAAACACTAACCATTATTTATAAACCCAAACTGAAATATAATTTTGTTTAATTGTATAATTTAAACTCTAACCACTATTTTATAAACCTAAACTGAAATACAATTTTGTTTAATTGTAATATCTAAACCTTAAACCCTAACCACTCTTTTATAAACTCAAACGATCATATAATTTTGTTTAATTGTAAAATTTAAAACCTAAACCCTAACTCCCTTTCTATAAACCCAAACCGATATATAATTTTGTTTAATTGTAAAATATAAACTCTAAATCCTAACTACTCTTTTGTAAGCCCAAACCGACATATAATTTTGTTTAATTGTAAAATCTAACCTTAATAATTTTGTTTCAATATAAAATCTAAACTTTCACTACTCTTTTGTAAACCCACACTGATGTGTCTGTATTTTATAAGATTTTAACTATAGTTTTTATACTTGTTTTGAGTCTTTTATAAAGTCCAAGTGTGCTTTTTGGTCTTTTGAGAGTTTGTACAGGTTCTAGGTTACTTTGGAAGGAAACTTAGTGTTTAGGGGATGAAAACATGCATCTGGAGCCAATTTGGTGAAGACTGATCGAACTAGCAAGCAGATGGAGAAAATCCAGGATCGGCTGATCCGCATTCGGGATCGACCAGTCCCGTATCCGAAGCAAGTTTTCCTTTTTCGTTTTAAACCGACTTTTAGGGTTTTATTTTGATATTTAAGTTAGAGGCTCGGCCTCCAGAGACATAAGCTTTATTTTTCTAAGACTATTTTGTATTGAGAGCTGAAGGGAGAAGATCTCTAATCCTTCTTGACACTTTGGAGAAGATTTCTAAACCCTATTTTCTATTTTTTGGCAATTCAATTATGTTATCTTCATCATTGATTTGCTGTTTCTGTTTCTCTATTGCTGAGTAGTTTTACTGTTGGGTTTCGGGTTTCAAAAGAGATTTTATGATTCTCTAACTTAGGTTGTTAGATTTGGATTGATTTATTGAGTTCTTCATCTATTGTTGTTCTTATTGCTTAAACTAGATTAGCTACCTAGTTTATGATCATAGGCTTAATTCATCTAGGCATCAAAAGTGTTGTTGAATTGCTTGAAAGAACTTAGGTGAGCAAGGTGATCCTTAGCCAACGACAGTTGAAGTTGAGGCACCTTGTGAACATAATCAAACTTGAACTTACTGCTTGCTAGGATTGTTAGATTCAAAAGACGGTTTAGAGTTTTATCAATTCCTTTCATAGATAACTAATGCTGCGACAGTAGGTTAATTTTAAATTCGAGATTTGAGTTCTAGAACGGTATTTAATGATATCCTAATCCATCATCTAATTTTGTGGTCATGTCCCCTAACTGGTTCCCTGCGCCCAATATTTCCTTTTTGATTTAGAAACAACTTATTTACTTTCCGTTTTTAATTATTACTTGCTTCACAAACTTCCTCTTTTGTCTTAGCTATATTTGATCTTCATAGTTTCATAGTGTAATTGTTTGGTCTCTGTGGATTCGATCCTGAAGTGTTACAACGACACCACTAGATCGTGGTTGAGTGTGCTTTGGGTTATAAATTGACCTTTTGATCAATTTGGCGCCTTTGCCGGGGACCAAAACGATTACCTTTGAGATTCTAGATTTAAATTTAGTCTAAGATTTATTATTTTTATTTACTAATTAGTTCTTGTGTTCGTTTTCTTGTGTTTCAGGTGCATGCAAACAAGAAGCCACAAGCCTACTGATTTGCGTAATCTGCGAAACGAAGAGTTAGCCCTACTTGAACGAGAAAACAGAAAAGCGAAAGCTAAAGCTGATAAGATGGAGGATGGACAGAATCCAGATGGTCATCAGCCTAACCCTCAAGAGGTTATTATTCCGCCACCTCCCCCTGTTCTGCAATGTCAAGCTCCACAAGAGCAGAATGCGGCTGAGCTGAACCCACCAGCAAGGCGAGCCACCTTGAGGGACGAAGATGCTCACAACAGGCTATTTGCGAATCGGTCTGCGATTCAACCTCCTGCTCCTGCGAGACAAGGCTATAAGATTAAGCACAGTCTCATCAATTTGGTTCAGAATTGTGTGTTTAATGGATTAGCCTTAGAGAGCCCTCTGGACCATATTGAAGCTTTTGAGAGATTGGCTAGTACAACAAGGTCTAATGGAGTTCCATATGATTACCTCATGCTGACTTTATTCCAATTCTCTTTAGGAGATAAAGCATTGAGATGGCTAAATCTCTTGGACCGAGGATCACTTACCACTTGGGAGCAGTGTAGAGCAGCGTTTTTAAACCACTTCTACACTAAGTCACGATCAGCTATGTTAAGGAGCAAGATCACTACCTTCTCACAAGGTGGTACAGAGTCTTTTTGTGAAGCATGGGAGAAATTCAAGGAGTATATGAGGGACTGTCCTCATCATGGCTTTTCACAAGAGAATCTTATGAACATCTTCTATGGAGGAATTGACCAGAAGTACCAGATGGCACTCGATACTGCCAGCAGAGGAGATTTTTCTACTAACACTGCCACTGAAGCAAACCTCTTGATCGAAAACCTTGCAGCGAGTAACAGCAATCATAGCCATGAGTATGATCGTTCTGTGCGTGTTGTTAGCTCCATGAATACATATGTTATTAAGAGTCTCACTGCCAAGGTAGACCTTCTTTTGAAGAGAGATCAGCAAGCTGTCAACATGTGCGACGGGCAGACGGGTGCGTATCAGCAAGTTGGAGTAAATTCAGGTTTTGAGGGGACAGAGGAGCTAAACTAGGTAGGAGGACAAGGGAACTATCAGAGTCATGGGTTTAATCAGAATTATAGAAATTATCCTCATCTCTCCTACAGAAGCACTAATGTCGAGAATCCTCAAGATCAAGTGTATCCTCCACATAATCAACAAGGTAACTTCTCGCAAGGATTTTGGAACAAAGGTGTTGGATTTAATAGCTCAAATACCCAAGGATACCATGCTCCATCTGCAGCTTCACAAGATAACAAACTCGAATAGATGATGCAAGCACTGTTGGAGGGCCATAAGAAAAGTTCTGCTGAGATTAATGTCAAGATTGATAGCATGTACAATGATTTGAATGGAAAATTTGAGAGGTTGAGTTCACGTGTTGATTCCATTGATAAGAGAGTCTCTGCTATTTCTTCTAGCTCTAAGAATAAAGAGTCATGCAATGCTATCACACTCCATGGTGGGATCGAAGATGGGCAGAGTTGTGCTGTGATCAATTCATGTTTGGCATCCGTAGAGACAGGATCGATCAGTCTCGAGCCTAGATCAGCCGGTCCCATCCATTCTGATAATTCGATTTTGATCCCCAGAGATGTTGGATCAACCGATCCCCCTTATAGATCGATCGATCCCGTCAATGATGCAGAACCAATTTCAAAAAGTCCCAGATCGACCGCTCCACGTCCAGACCAGTTGGTCCCTGTTGCAGGTTTGGGAAAACCCAGCTCAGATGTTCCTGATGCAGATTCCAAGGAATCACTTCTTGTGGAACCAAAGCCCTATATGCCACAAATTCCTTTTCCAAGAAGACATGTGAAGAAACCTCTGGATGAAAAGAAGTATGGTCGGTACAAAGAAGCTATAAGTGAGTTCATCGCTGACATTCCCTTTACAGAGGCAGTAAAGCATATCTCTTTGTTGAAGAAGGTTTACAATGATGTTGTGGTTGAAGAAAAGGATTTGGTGGAGGTTAAGACGTTTTTGGCTAGAGAGAAGAACATTCATGCTCCATCTTTGAAAAGACTACCCAAGTTAGAAGATCCAGGAAAATTTGTTGTTCCATGCTCCATCTTAGGAGTAAAATTTGAGGACTCCCTTTGTGACACTAGATCCAGTGTGAACGTAATGTCTAAGGCTATTTGATAGACTAGTTTTCACCAAGGGTATCAATTCCCTATGCAGTTGTAGTACAAAGGGTTATCAATCCAAATGGTTGTTATGCTAGCAGATAGGATGCAATCAGAATTAAGCAAGTCAAGCCAAGCAATAGGGGGGTTTGGTTCTAACAGTCCTAATATAAACAGAGTAAAAGAATATGAACAAGTAAACCACACGACCTAAGCACTCGATGCAAGCAATCGAGTACATAATTGAGTGGGTTGATCGAGTATGCAAGTGAACTATGAACAGCTCGAGGTATTACTCGATACAGGTTATCATGTACCTGGTCGGGTAAGTGGTCGAGTAAGTAAGGAAAATGCAAGAAATAAAATACGAAAGTTCCTAAGGATGGGGGTAATCGAATCCTAAGTGTTCTGGACCAATACGGATGCCTTACATGCCTCAAGCAATTATTTCCTAGACAATGAACCTCTAAAACCTTGTCACCACATTGTCGCACTAGTAACAATCAACCTTGAACATACTACCACCCTGTCGCACTAGCAATATGAACAAGCAGGCATTAAGAACAATTCATTTTTGTCAGTACACTTAGAGTTATCTGATTTTGTCACTCAAAGTTAAGTATACCTCTAGCATTGACCTAATCAAGCGTTTTATCTACTCCTTTCGGCCTGTAGCATTATAAACGTCCTAGATCTAATCTCAACCTGTTGGTCTGTTGACCGCATTAAGAACATCAACCTAGAAGGAAATTTATCTATCATAACAATCAACTAAAGCATCCTAACCGATCAAGAACACCTAATCATCTATCCCATCTCTAGAAACTTTGCTACACTACTCAGACATAGAAACGAATGATAAAGCATTAGAAATAAATGAAAATGACATTATTAAAAAGATAGAGTAGAGTTGAAAAGAGTAGGGATAAAAGATCTACGAAAAACTACAAAATAAAAATACAAAAACAAGAAAAATATGTTGAGTCGCTCAGTTCTCTCACAGAAGCTCTCGCTCTCTGGTTTGAGGGTCTGCGGCTTGCTCATTTGCGAGCTAGGGGAAGAGGGGGTTTATATATGGAAACCCATTTGACCTAGCTTCCCAAACCTGCCCGATGGTCTACTCGATGGGGTACACGAGGCTTGAGTCGGGTAACTCCTCGGGTGGATCTTCGGGTTGCTCTTCTCGCTCTTGGATCCTCTTCGATCGTGTTGGGGTACGAACTTGTTCTTGTAGCTCGATGGCTCCTTCGGGTACATGCTCGAGTTGTCCTTGTTTTTCCCCATTTTTGGCTCTTTAGCACCTGTTTTCATCCAATATATGCAAATGCAGAAATGCAACACCCTAAATGCTCTAAAACTTGATTCCTACAGTAAATGGTCTAAAAATGCTAAGTTAGAGGTATGAACAATGCAAAATATGGACAAAAAATGATGCTAAAAACATGTAAATTAGAGTGTTATCAGACTCGCAAACTTAAATCTTGCTAGTCCTCTAGCAAGGAAGTAAGAAGGTACGGTTTGAAAGTGGGGACTCATAACCTTAAGATGCTAACCGAAGGATGTAAGCTATAGTCCTTAGAGATAGTTTAATGGTGCTAAGATCAATCAACATACTTACAAATATTTTTCTATGCTTATTGCCATGCATCGATCTAGCTCAACCTCCAACTAAAGATAAGGAACATCTCTTTCACATTCAATTATGTGTTTGGCGAATTCTTGCAAATGGAAGGTGAATCAAACTCAATCGGTTTCAAGGGTAAGGCTTTTTGATAAGGTGGTTTCAAGCAAATTCTTTAGGTGGTTTTTCTCTCAAAAAGTAGAATGCTAGACAGTCGTGAAAACTATCTAAGACTGAGAACAATTTGTGCATACAAAGCTTAACTATTGATGATCTACCCTTTTCTCATACATTCATAATATATTTTTAAACCTCCTAGAATTTAACTACCCACACCCTTGATTTTAACTCCTTCTTCTTCTTTTTTTTTTACTCCCTAAGGTTTAGACTTTTAGACTTTAAAATTCTAGCTATTAATCTCTTTTTTTTTTCTATTTTTTTTTCTTTCTTTGCTAAACTCCTAATATACATATATTCTTTTTCTTTCTTTCTAGGAGACTATAGCAAGAACTTTTTTTTTTTTTTACTTAGAGACTTAGAGCTAATTAATTCTAACCTTAGGGACTTTTCTCTCTTTTTTTTTTTATATTCCACAATCCAACCCCAAATAAACATTCTAACCACCTATCCTTCTAAACCGAATCTATTAGCTAGTTCAAATCTAACTTAGCTAAATCAAGAGGCAGTTCTTTGTCGTTCTCAATACTCTCAAGGTTTCACAACCTATAGCACAATGAAAAAGGCCTCACTCAACAATTCACAACAAGGTTTGAAAGAAGGGTTTGAATTCAAGGATAGGACAAATGAATCGGGTTAAACGAAAAGATTGGTAAAAAGTGGAGTGCTAACCCGAGTTTTAGAGTTACCATGAGCAAGTATTCAAGTTCCATAAGCAAGACAATTAAAGTTCAAATTAAATCCAATAATATAGAGATGTTCTAATGTTCAAGCAAGTGGAGGAAGCATTCAATCGACACAAAGGATCTAAGCAAAGATTTTTCATTTTTTTCCAAAGATTGATCTAGCAACAATGAACTGTGACTAAGGGCTATAGCTTCAATCCTAAGGTTTGATTTTAAACAAGGTGGTTTTAATCATTGTCCCCTAAGATGCATATGCAACAATCCTATATGAAACAAACTAGACTCAATCCTAGTATGCAAATGCAACTACATGAACACTCTTTTGTTTTTATTTTTTTTTTTGAAATTTTTCAAATTTTTTTGGGTTTTTTAATGCACATAGATGCGGACTCAAATGAATAAGACTAGCATGCAAAAATTTGAAATAAGAAAAATAAGAAAATAAAACACAATATTAAATACATTCTAGGACCCTCCCCCAAACTTAAATTACACAGTCCCTGTGTAAATAAAAACTGGAAAAGAATCCAAGAATCACACAAAATAAATTAAACTAAATGCAGTGTTATTTACAAAGTTTGGATGAATGTGGTACCTCATGGGTTGGTGAAGAAGGAGGTTGCAGCAGCCTCCATGCTTGCCAACGTATAGCCAGGGTCGTCTCCGGCTTCAGCAGGTGCCGGTGTTTGCTCGTCAGAGAACTCAGTAATGTGCACGGACGACTTACTCGGACCAGCATCCGAGGTGTTGATCGAGGGTGGGATCGCGTAGCTCATCGGGTAGGGCATCGGGTAGGACATCGGGTAAGGCATAAGAACTGAAGAGAGAAAACACTTAAAACATGAAAGTCAAATTTACAGACCTGCCGTTGGGATTTCCTCCCAAGTGAGCTTGTTTATAGTCGCTGAGCTTAACTTTCAATTTATCTTAGATTGGCGCGGGATCGTCGAGACGCAGAGGTGGTTCCTCCTCTGTGCTCTCATTTGCCATGTACCTCTTCACTCTCTGCCCGTTCACAGTAAATTCTTTCACATTGCTATCAAGAAGAGTGACTGCTCCATAGGGCAGAATGTCTTTAATTTCGAATGGTCCTGGCCATCTTGACTTGAGCTTCCCAGGGAATAGCCGAATTCTTGAGTTGAACAAAAGGACTTTGTCTCCAGCTTTTAAGTCCTTGTGTCGGATTTTCTTATCATGAAAAGCTTTGGTTCTTTCCTTGTAGATTCTCAAATTATCATAGGCCTCTAGCCGTATCTCATCGAGTTCGTGGAGATCCATTACTCTCTTTTCCTGGGCGATCTTGATATCTAAGTTAAGCAGCTTGGTTGCCCACATTGCTTTGTATTCAACCTCGACCGGAAGGTGGCAGTTTTTCCCATAAAGTAGTTGAAAGGGTGTTCGCCCGATCGGTGTTTTGTAGGCGGTCCTATAAGTCCAAAGTGCATCATCTAGCTTGAATGCCCAGTCGTTTTTCGTGATTCCTACAATTCTGGCTAGTATCGCTTTAATCTGTTTGTTGCTCACTTCTACTTGTCCGCTGGTTTGTGGGTGATAAGCTGTTGCGACCTTATGCTTGACTCCGTGCATCTTCAGCAAGCCATCAAAAACTCTGTTAATGAAGTGGGTTCCTCCATCATTGATCACTACTCTTGGGATTCCAAATCTGGGGAAGATAATGCTTTTGAACATTTTTATTACGACCTTGTGATCATTTGTCGGACTGGCGATTGCTTCTACCCATTTCGACATATAGTCGACTGCCACGAGGATGAACATGTTTCCATCCGAGGGTGGGTTGAACAGTCCCATGAAATCTATTCCCCAGACATCAAAGATTTCGACTTCTAAGATTGGCTGCTGAGGCATTTCGTTCCGTTGACCTATGTTGCCCATTTTCTGGCACGACTCGCATTTTACTATGAAGAGCTGTGCGTCCTTGAACATCGTTGGCCACCAAAGACCAGCTTGGAGTATCTTTTGGACTGTTTTGAAGGTTGCAAAATGTCCTCCATAGGCGGACCCATGACAGTGCTTAAATACCCCTTAGAATTCCTCTTCCGCTATACATCTTCTGAACAGGCCATCCGTACCTTTCTTGTAAAGATAAGGTTCGTCCCAGTAGTAGCTATTTACATCTCTGAAGAACTTTTTCCTTCTGTGAGCGTCATAGTCTTTGGGGATTTCTCCACACACCATGTAGTTCACGAAGTCTGAGTACCAAGGGAGTTTAGCTGACTCGATTGCCATCAACTCGATCGACCGGTTGACTCAGGGATCGAGTGGGTTATCGTATGTCTGATCGTGTGGCTCATTTCTTCCAAGAAGGCGATGTGCACCAGTCTCTCCTCGGGCATCGAATCGTAGATTGGGAGTGGGTCTTCGATTCTCATTCTGGACAAATGGTCTGCTACTCCGTTCTCAATCCCCTTTTTATCCAGGATTTCTATGTCGAACTCTTGCAAAAGAAGGATCCACCTGAGGAGCATGGGTTTGGTGTCCTTTTTCGAATAGATGTACCGTAGGGCGAGGTTGGTTTACGTTTGGACATGCTTCATTTGCTCTACTTTTCTTCTTTGGACACATTTGGCATGGTTCTAGAACCCTCTTCAGAGATGTTTTTGCTGGTATTGATCCAGATTTGGATGCTCAAGTGGAATTTGGGGCATTCCAAAAACTTGGAGATCCAACTACAAAACGACAAGCAGTCTGATGCAACATTGCTTTTTTCTTCTAGTTTATGTTTGCGATTTTATTTAATAGGTAGGCTACTGTAGGAATCTTTATTTAAATCTCTGCCGTTTCTTTGACTCTTTTTATAGAGGGATACTCCCAAGTAAACAAAACAGGTATGAAAGCTATAATTGTAAACCACGATCAAATTTATGGAAGCATTGGTTTATACATTTCTCTTAGTATCCACTTTAGGAATAATTTTTTTCGCTATTTTTTTTCGGGAACCACCTAAAATTTCAACTAAAAAATGAAAGAATTTTTCATTATCTTCATTGATGTAATCAGCCTCCAAATATTTGGAGGCTGATTACGTCAACTAGTCCCCGTGTTCCTCGAATGGATCTCTTAGTTGTTGAGAGGGTTGCCCAAAGGCAGTATATAGAGCATACCCAGTAAAACTTACAAGTAACCCAGATATAAAGATGGCGACTAGGGTTGCTGTTTCCATTATTATAGAATTGAAAGACCACACTGGATCTATGCTAAGATCATTTATTTACAACGGAATGGTATACAAAGTCAACAGATCGTAATGAATACAAAATAAGATTTATGGCTACACAAACTGTTGAGGATAGTTCTAGATCTGGTCCAAGAAGCACTACTGTAGGGAAGTTATTGAAACCATTGAATTCTGAATATGGTAAAGTAGCTCCTGGATGGGGAACGACCCCTTTGATGGGTGTTGCAATGGCTCTATTTGCAGTATTCATATCTATTATTTTGGAGATTTATAATTCTTCTGTTCTACTGGATGGAATTTTAGTTAATTAGACTGAGAAGAATCTTGAAGTTCTCGCTTTTAGCTCGATACAAAAAAGTAAAGTATGTAGGTCTAACAATTTTAGCCTATTAGCCTTTGGTAGTTCGACCGCGAAATTATTTTCTGCATTGTATATTTCCGGAATATGAGAGTGTGACTTGTTAGAATTGACCCTACGGATAGTACAGAGAATGGGGTCTGTCATCTTTATCAAGATGGTTTTACTTCGTCGGATATTCATTCGAGTATCTGGAGCACGAAATAGATCAAATAGATCACAAAGTATTCGAATTATGATTCATACTTAATACTCAGACCTTGTAGCCGGACTTCTTTCCGTTCTATCTTATAAACTTTAATAAATCAAAATAGTTTTCTGCTTTTAAACTCTTATTTGGATCAAAGGACAAACGCTTCTTTGTATTTTATGTTTTTAGTCATTATAGCTTTTTTTTGATTGAATAAGTGATGATCCAATGGTTCTCACTCAGTGAACTTTGGACTTTGAAGGTTTCATTGAATTATCGTGGTTCTCGTATGAATCTGAGGTTTCAATTGATTAGTTAAGTAGGGTCTTAACAAGAGAATTCCTATCAATAATAAAGAAAACAAGAAGAAATCCCTATCCCCGTTCCATACAAATACCAAATAAAAAAAGACAATAAAGATAGGTAATCTAGAAGATTCAAGAGGCCTGTAACGATCAACACAACATAAAGACGAATGAGCTTACTTGATTTTTTGGCATTTAACCACAAAGACGAGCTTTCGCATTTTGACTCTTTCATATCTTTAAATAATATTGAATGAGAGACAAGTTTAAAACTTTATATTCCATATCTGTTTCAATAAGTATTTGGGTCTTTTTTTGTTTGAGCTGTACGAGATGAAATTCTCATATACAGTTCTTGGAGGGGGAGTAACCTTGGTTTACCTATCTCAATAAAGTTTATGATTGGTTCGAAGAACGTCTTGAGATTCAGGCGATTGCAGATGATATAACTAGTAAATATGTTCCTCCACATGTCAACATATTTTATTGTCTAGGTGGAATTACCCTTACTTGTTTTTTAGTACAAGTAGCTACGGGATTTGCTATGACTTTTTATTACCGTCCAACCGTTACTGAAGCTTTTGCTTCTGTTCAATATATAATGACTGAAGCTAACTTTGGTTGGTTAATCCGATCAGTTCATAGATGGTCGGCAAGTATGATGGTCCTAATGATGATCCTGCACGTATTTCGTGTATACCTCACCGGTGGTTTTAAAAAACCTCGCGAATTAACTTGGGTTACTGGTGTGGTTCTGGGTGTATTGACCGCATCTTTTCGTGTAACAGGTTATTCTTTACCTTGGGATCAAATTGGTTATTGGGCAGTCAAAATTGTAACAGGTGTACCTGATGCTATTCCGGTAATAGGATCACCTCTTGTAGAATTATTACGCGGAAGTGCTAGTGTTGGACAATCCACTTTGACTCGTTTTTATAGTTTACACACTTTTGTATTACCTCTTCTTACGGCCGTCTTTATGTTAATGCATTTCCTAATGATACGTAAGCAAGGTATTTCTGGTCCCTTATAAATAATATAGAATATAGATTATAGATATTTGTACTTACTTATTACTTGGTGAAGGAACGATAGTATTTTATTGCTATAAATATGGATTATTAAAAAAATAAGACATGTATTTGGATATTTCCCTTCAACTCCACAATATTTTATTATTTTTTTGACATAAAAGGTTGAAAGGAATTCTATGAAGAGATAATGGATTATGGGAGTGTGTGACTTGAACTATTGATTGGGCCGTGCAGAAATATGACTTTATCTGCTACATTGGAATTCCCAACCAAATGTGTCTTTGTTCCAACCACTGTGTAAGCCCCATACAGGGGATAGGCTGGTTCACTTGAAGAGAATCTTTTCTATGATCATACCCGACGCTGTCGTGGATGAGTGGGCTCCGTAAAATCCAGTAGATTAAGGGATGGAACATAATCCTGATTATGTTTTTAGTTATTTTGGACTAAAAAATAATAATTAATAGTATGTAAATGCATTCATTTTCTCTGCATCAACATGATTTATGATACTATCGGAGTGAATACAGGATCTAATGAAGAGTAGAGGGTAGACTCCATTAGTAACAAGTAAATCCTTTGTATTTGAAAAATCTCGATATAATTTTTGAGATTAAGGACGAATTGATAAGGTATGAGACGACCCAGAAAGCACTTAATCATGATCAACTTTTTAAGCTTACGTGGGTGTTGAGCATTTACCTGTAAGAATGGAATTTCTAGAATCTTTAGTTGCAATAACTTTGGAATCGGATAATTCTTTTTTTACATATTAAATACTTGTGGATAACATATATATTTTTTGTATGTATTCATTTAGTTTGATTAATTCTTGCTCGAGCCGGATGATAAAAAATTATCATGTCCGGTTCCCTCGGGGGATGGATCCATAAGAATTCACCTATCCCAATGACAAAAAAACAGATTTGAATGATCCTGTATTACGAGCTAAATTAGCTAAAGGTATGGGTCACAATTATTACAGGGAACCCGCATGGCCCAACGACCTTTTATATATTTTTCCAGTAGTCATTCTTGGTACCATTGCCTGTAACGTTGGCTTAGCGGTTTTAGAACCATCAATGATTGGTGAACCTGCGGATCCTTTTGCAACTCCTTTAGAAATATTACCTGAATGGTATTTCTTTTCTGTATTTCAAATACTTCGTACAGTGCCTAACAAATTATTGGGTGTTCTTTTAATGGTTTCAGTACCAGCGGGATTATTAACCATACCCTTTTTGGAAAATGTTAATAAGTTTCAAAATCCATTTCGTCGTCCAGTAACGACAACCGTCTTTTTGATTGGCACCGTGGCGGCGCTGTGGTTAGGTATTGGAACAACATTACCGATTGATAAATCTCTAACTTTAGGTCTTTTTTAATTAAATTTATTCAATTGTAAAATAAAAGACGTGGGTATCTAGGGAGTAGTCATTTCCAAATGAATTGTCCCTAGATACATATCTAATTCATTTCATTAATTAATTAAAAATGGTTCGACTGGAAAATAGAAATTACGTTGAAGGTTTAAAATCCATTTCAATTTCAAATTGATTTTTTAGTCAATTTTTTTTTGAAATGCTTTTTCTATTTTTTTTCTAGAATGTCTAATATCTTCTTTACATCTTCTACGTGAAAATGTTCAATTTTGATAAGGTCTTCTTGACTGTTATTCAAAAGGTCCAATAATGTATGTATATTGGATTTTTTGAGACAATTATAGATTCTGGGAGGCAATTCTAATTGGTCAATAAAAATATATTGAAAGGCTAGTTCTTTTGTTTTTTTTCTTAGGTTAACTAATCTATTATGAAAAGGAAAAAAGGGTAAAGTAACTTGATGTTGATTGTTCTCTAAATAGAACGTTTCTTCTTCTACATGTAGAAAAGGAATAAATAAATTAATCAAATTCCGGGAGGCTTCATGAAGTGCTTCTTTAGGAGTTAAACTTCCATTTGTCCATATTTCTAGAAAAAGAATCTCTTGTTTTTCATTCCCATTCCCATAAGAATGAATACTATGATTCGTGTTTTGAACATGCATGAATACAGCATCGATAGGATAACTTCTGTCTTCAAAGTTATTTGACATTTTTAGACTATATCCGCGATTCCTCTCGATTTTTAATTCAATACACAAATCTATTGGTTCCGTTAAGGTAGCTATATGCTGTGTATTATCAATGATTTCCATAGAGGGTGGTAAAATTATGTCTCGAGCAGTTATATATCCAGGACCTTGGACACAAATCAGCGCGTTGCGCGTTCCATATAGATTACTTCTTAATACAATCTCGTTCAAATTCATTAAAATTTCATGTACTGATTCTTGAATACCTACTATGTTAGAATAGTCATGTGGTATGTTCTCAGATTTTGCACGTGTAATACATGTTCCTTCTATTTCGCCAAGTAAAGCTCTTCGCATCGCAATGCCTATTGTGTCGCCTTGACCTTTCATAAGTGGAGACAGAATAAAGCGTCCACAATAAAGACGTTTACTGTCTCTTCTTGATTCAACACACTTCCACTGTAGTGTCCGAGTAGATACTTTGACTTTCTCTCGAACCATAGTAATTTTATTTGATCAGATCATTGAATCGTTTATTTCTCTTGAAACCCTTTCATCCTTTAGTTAGTTCTATACACGTCTTTTTTTAGGGGGTCTACAACCATTATGTGGCATAGGGGTTACATCTCGTACGAAACTTAAAAGTATACGGCTTCTACGAATAGCTCGTAATGCTGCATCTCTTCCGAGTCCAGGGCCTTTTATCCTTACTTCAGCTCGTTGCATCCCTTGATCCACTACTGCTCGAATAGCATTTCCTGCTGCGGTTTGGGCAACAAAAGGAGTTCCTCTTCTTGTACCCCGGAATCCACAAGTACCTGCGGAGGACCAAGAAATCACCCGACCCCGTACATCTGTAACGGTCACAATAGTATTGTTGAAACTTGCTTGAACATGAATAACTCCCTTTGGTATTCTACGTACATTTTTACGTGAACCACTACGTGTATTTTTACGTGAACCAATTCTTAATATAGGTTTTGCCATATTTTTTCATTTCACAAGAAATATATGGATATATCCATTTCATGTCAAAACAGACCTTTTTTTTTCCAGCTCTTTGGACGTGCCGTTTCCTTTACGTGAGTTCGTTTAGTAAGATTATCCTTGTCTTTGTTTATGCCTCGGGTTGGAACAAATTACTATAATTCGTCCCCTCCTGCGGATTAGTCGACACTTTTCACAAATTTTACGAACGGAAGCCCTTATTTTCATAGTTGTTATTCCTTAATTCTGTGAATATATTTATTGGTGGACGAAAAAAGGTTTCTTGATATTTTTGAATCTTGAATTGTATCTTCGTGAAAGGAATGGTTGAAATTAAAAAAAAAACCACTTACTCATTTGAATCCTTGTTATGGAGTCTAGAAAATGGCTGTCCCCTGATTAATTTATTTATATCTAAGAACTTACTCAAAATTTTACTTTTTTATCCTATAGGTATACCTAAAATATGTCGAATCCTTTCAGAAGCATGAAAAAAAATCTTTAGTATCTAAACAAAATCGAAACATGCCGTTCTGAAGTTATTCAGAAAGAAAACTTTCATTAATTCATTTTTTTCTTTAATTTCATTCGAAGTAAAACATCCGAAACTTTTTTGAACAGGTTTCTTTATTACGCAACCCCCCCCTTTTTTCACAAATCGTAAATTCCAGATATCTAATTTTTATATTAGAAGGATTACCATATATAACACAAAATTTCTCCGCCGATTCTTTTTAGTCGAGCTTCTCGGTCTGTCATTATACCTTGAGAAGTCGAAAGGATTACAATCCCTATTCCGCCTAAAATTCGTGGAATTCGTTGAGAGTTAGAATAGATTCGTAGACCCGGTCGACTTATTCTCATTAAATTTAAAATCGTTTTATAGGATTCTTTCTTATTTTGTCTGTGTCTTAGGGTTAAAATAAAAAAATATTGGTTGCTTTCGCGATGTTTCCTCACGTTTTCGATAAAACCCTCTCGTAAAAGGATTTTAACAATGCTTTCGGTGATGTTAGTCGATCCTATCCGAACCGTACCTTTTCTATTCATGTCAGCATTTTGTATAGAGGTTATTATATCAGCAATAGTGTCTTTACCCATGATAAGTTAAAATTCCTTCTTGTTCTATAATTTTGATATAATCAACATGTTCTTTTTCTTTTATTTATATATAGATATAGACGAATTATATATTAATATATGAATTAAATTCTTAATATTTTATTATTAAGGGTATATACGTGATACACAATCTATTAATCAATTTTATTTCAATACCAGTTTTTTTAATCCTATACTAAACTATTGATATTTAGATCTTATAATACCTCAGGAGCTAATGAAACTATTTTAGTAAAGTTTAATTGTCTCAATTCCCGTGGGATCGCCCCAAAAACTCGAGTTCCTTTTGGATTTCCTTCTTGATCAATGACAACTGCGGCATTGTCATCATATCGTATTATCGTCCCATTGTTACGTTTGAGTTCTTTACAAGTACGTACAATTACAGCTCTAATCACTTCTGATCTTTCTAGAGGAGTATTTGGTATTGCTTCTTTGATTACAGCAACAATAACGTCACCAATATGAGCATATCGGCGATTACTAGCTCCTATTATTCGAATACACATCAATTCTCGAGCCCCGCTGTTGTCTGCTACATTCAAATAGGTTTGTGGTTGAATCATATCATTTTTTTTGTATCTCTTCTTTTAATGCAAAGGACGAAGTAAAAAAATATTGTTTGTCAAAAAAAAAAAGAAAACTTATAATCTTTTTATCCTTAAATGTTATTTAGCTTTTTCAAACTACGCAGAAGCCGAGTGGTGCGAGTTGCTTTGGTTGTGGGAGCAAGGATCACATGGTTGCTGTTGTCCCAAGAGGAGTGCTCCGACGGCAAGGCCTCGGGTATGTTATCATTGTAGGGAGACAGGGCACATCAGGCCTTTTTGTCCCAAGTTGCAGCCGGCAGCAGTGGTAGCGTTGCAGTAGGTGCAGCCTGGAGGTCAGCAGGTGGCACGGATTGAGCAGACGCCACGTGTTTACACAATGGTAGAGACTGGTGGAACCAGTGCTGGGGCGATCACATGTATAATTTCTGGTACTTAAACTTTGTGAATTTTAGTAGGTTCAGATTGTATATGTTTCCTGTGATAAAGTGTTAGGTTCTCAACACATGAGGTTTGTGTAGGGACCTTGTTGGTGGGCGGGTTTAAGTCCCATGTTATGTTCGATTCTGGAGCTTCTCATAGCTTCATTACCCCGGAGTGTGCAGAGTGTGCGGGGATCAGTGGGGATCCTGGAGAGCGTGCAAGACTTGTCAGGATTGTGGGAGGTGAGTTCCTGAGAGTGATTGGACGAGCTAGAGGAATTGATATTCAGATCGTAGGGGAGTCGTGGCCAGCGGATTTGCTTATCAGTCCAGTGGAGTTATATGATGTTATTCTCGGGATGGATTGGTTGCATCGGCATAGGGTGCATTTGGATTGCCATCGGGGTAGAATGGAGTTTGAGCGTTCAGGAGGGAAGTTGGTTTTTCAGGGTATTAGACCGACTTCGGGGAGTCTCGTGATCTCAGCCATTCAGGCTGGGAAGATGATCGAGAAGGGCTGTGAGGCTTATTTGGTTACTATATCTATGCCAGAGTCAGTGGGAAAGTCTACGGTTAGCGGTATTCCAGTAGTGGAGGAGTTTGAGGATGTGTTTCAGTCTTTGTAGGGACTACCACCATCTCGGTCAGATCCTTTTACTATTGAACTAGAACCGGGGACGATGCCGTTATCCAAGGCTCCTTACAGGATGGCTCCAGCAGAGATGGCAGAGCTGAAGAAGCAGCTAGAGGATTTGTTGAGTAAGGGATTCATCTGTCCTAGTGTATCACCGTGGGGAGCGCCGGTGTTATTTGTTAAGAAGAAGGATGGGAGTTTCAGGTTTTGCATTGATTATCGGGGTTTGAACCGGGTCACTGTGAAGAACAAGTACCCTCTTCCAAGGATCGATGAGTTGTTGGATCAGTTGAGGGGTTCTACTTGGTTCTCTAAGGTAGATCTGGCGTCGGGTTATCATCAGATACCAATAGATGAGGCAGATGTGAGGAAGACTGCTTTCAGGACTAGGTATGGGCATTATGAGTTTGTGGTGATGCCTTTCGGGTTGACCAATGCGCCAGCAGCGTTTATGAGATTGATGAACAGCGTGTTTCAGGAGTTTCTGGATGTGTCTGTCATCATTTTCATCGACGATATCCTGGTTTATTCTAAGAGTCCTGAGGAGCATGCAGTGCATTTGAGGGCAGTTATGGAGAAGCTGCGGGAGCAGAAGTTGTTTGCTAAGTTGAGCAAGTGCAGTTTTTGGCAGCGTGAGATGGGCTTTCTGGGTCATATTATGTCTGTAGACGGGGTTTCTGTGGATCCAGAGAAGATTCAGGCTATCAGAGATTGGCCTAGACCGCAGAATGCCACAGAGATCAGGAGTTTTCTTGGATTGGCAGGATACTACAGGATATTTGTGCAGGGATTTGCAAGCAGAGCACGTCCTATGACTACGTTGACAGGGAAGGATGTTCCGTCAGAAGAGTGTGAGGAAGGCTTTGCAAGCCTGAAGGAGATGTTGACTACTGCGCCAGTGTTGGCTTTGCCTGAGCAGGGAGAACCCTATGTGGTTTATACAGATGCATCTAGAGTTGGTTTTGGGTGTGTTCTGATGCAGCATGGGAAGGTGATTGCCTATGCTTCGCGGCAGTTGCGGGTGCATGAAGGTAACTATCCTACTCATGATTTGGAGATGGGTGCTATAGTTTTTGCCCTGAAGATTTGGAGATCTTATCTTTATGGTGCAAAGGTACAGGTGTTTACAGTTCATAAGAGCCTGAAGTATATATTCACTCAGCCTGAGCTGAATTTGAGACAGAGGCGGTGGATGGAGCTTGTGGCGGATTATGATTTGGAGATAGCCTATCATCCTGGTAAGGCTAATACGGTTGCAGATGCTCTGAGTCGGAAGAGGGTAGCTTTGGCTCAGGAGCAGGAGATGGAGTCTCTGGTTGGAGAGATCTGTGCTTTGAGCTTGTGTGCTGTTTCACAGGAACCATTAGGTTTGGAAGCAGTTGACAGAGCGGATCTTCTGAGTAGGGTGCGGTTGGCTCAGGAGAAGGATTTGGGGCTGGTGAATGCCTCTAAGGATGTGGATTCAGAGTATCAGGTCTCAGATAATGGTACTATCTTGGTGCACGGTTGGGTTTGTGTGCCCAAAGATGAGGAGTTGAGGCAGGAGATTCTGAGAGAGGCTCATGCGAGCAAGTTATCTATTCATCCAAGAGCGACTAAGATGTACCGTGATCTCAAGAGGTACTATCATTGGGTCGGGATGAAGAAGGATGTAGCTAGTTGGGTTTCAAGGTGTGATGTGTGTCAGCTAGTGAAGGCTGAACATCAGGTTCCTGGCGGGTTACTGAAGAGTTTACCCATTCCTGAGTGGAAGTGGGATATGATCACCATGGATTTTATGGTAGGATTGCCAGTGTCACGGACCTTTGATGCTATTTGGGTCATTGTGGACCGGTTGACTAAGTCAGCACATTTTCTGGCCATTAAGAAGAATGATGGAGCAGCGGTCTTGGCTAAGAAGTATGTGAGAGAGATAGTCAGATTGCATGGGGTGCCAGCGAGCATTGTGTCTGACAGAGAATCTATGTTCACTTCGGTGTTCCGGAAGGTATTTCAGGCAGAGATGGGCACTAAGGTGCATATGAGTACAGCTTATCATCCCCAGACAGATGGACAGTCTGAGAGGACGATCCAGACACTGGAAGATTTGCTGAGGATGTGTGTGTTGGGTTGGGATGGCCATTGGGCAGATCACCTAAACCTAGTAGAGTTTGCTTACAACAACAGTTATCAGGCGAGTATTAAGATGGCTCCTTATGAGGCTTTGTATGGGAGACCATGTCGTACACCATTATGCTGGACTCAGGTGGGGGAGAGGAGCATGTTTGGTGCTAGTTTTGTTCAGAAGACCTCAGAGAAGATTCGGGTTCTCAAGCTGAACATGAAGGAGGCTCAGGATAGGCAGAGGAGTTATGCCGATAGGAGGAGGAGAGATCTTGAGTTTCAGGTAGGAGACAGAGTGTACCTCAAGATGGCCATGTTGCAGGGTCCGAACAGGTCATTGTCAGAGACTAATTTGAGTCTGAGGTATATGGGTCCATTCAGAGTGATTGAGCGGATTGGACCAGTGGCATATAGATTGGAGTTACCTAAGGTGATGCGTGCATTCCATAAGGTTTTCCATGTGTGTATGTTCCGGAAGTGTCTCCGTGAGGGTGAGCAGGTGTTGGCTAAGATTCCTGAGGATCTTCAGCCTAACATGACTTTGGAGGCGAGACCAGTGAGGGTTCTCGAGAGGAGGATCAAGGAACTTCGGAAGAAGAAGATTCCTTTGATGAGAGTCCTGTGGGACTGTGATGGTGTTGAGGAGCAGACTTGGGAACCTGAGGCAAAGATGAAGGCAAGGTTCAAGAAGTGGTATGAGAAGCAAGCCGTGACTTGAGCTTGTTTAGCCTGGTTCCATCTGTAATCCGTGGCTGGAGCGGGAATGGAGTATTCCAGCCCATCTCTCTTGTTACTCGGTCGCTTGGGGTGGTTGGTTGTGCGACTTAGTAACAAGATAAGGTGGTGCTCGGGGTACAAAGTTTCCGTGAGGCGGGGTTTTGGAGGAAAGTTTCCTGAAATAGAAGTTTCCAAAAGTGGAAAGTTTCCAAAAATGGAAAATGTTAAATATGGAAAGTTTTACGGGAGTTAGAATTTGTCCATTTTAGCGGTGGAGAGCCTTGGAGGGGCTTCTGTGTGGCCTTAGTGGCGGACTTTTGAGTCAGTGTGCCAGTGTGTGGCGGTCTTTTTAGACATTGTGTGGTCTTTGTGACGGGCTTTTTAGCCAGAGTGTCTTTGTGACGGTCCTCTTTAGGATATTTATTTGGCCTTGGTGGCGGTCCTCTTTAGGACATTTGTCTGGCCTTTGTGGCGGGCTGTTTAGCCAGAGTGTCTTTGTGACGGTCCTTCGGGACAGATGGTCTTTGTGACGGTTCTTCGGGACAGATGGTCTTGGTGACGGGCTTTTTAGCCAGAGTGTCTTTGTGATGGTCCTCTTTAGGACATTTGTTTGGCCTTGGTGGCGGTCCTCTTTAGGACATTTGTTTGGCCTTGGTGGCGGTCCTCTTTAGGACATTTTGTTTGGCCTTGGTGGCGGTCCTCTTTAGGACATTTTGTTTGGCCTTTGTGGCGGCCCTTGTGGCATGTATATGATCCTTGTGTGGTCATGAGGTATTCCAGTGAGGGGATATGTGGTTGGTAGGACATTGAGATGTTTTACGCGAGCCACGGGAAGGAAACCTGGATCGGGATAGGACTCAGACGTGTTCAGAATTGTTTGTTCGCGGCTATTGGAGGACTTAGGTTATCCTAGTACTGCCATATTCAGAGACTTTGTGGCTTGAGAGTATGGTTGGTATATCGACTTCGGATGACGGTCCGGAGGCGTGCTATAGGGTGATGACCCGAGAGACGAGTTGGATTTTTCCTTATATATTATGGCATGCGGGTTTAGGCCCGATGAGGAGCTAACATTTGGCATGCAGACTTAGGTCTGATGAGGAGCCAATAAGAAGGTTTAGGCCTATGAGAAAAAGGAAAGTCCAAAAGTTGAGAGCAAATGACGCCTGGAGCGTGAGTCTATCACCTAGAGGTGACCTTCCGTAAATTGGTCGGAGGAGTGCGGACCGTGGAGACGGCTGCATGGGAGTCCTTGGCTGATGGTTGTTCGAGATTCAAGGACGAATCTAGTTTGGTGGGGGAGAATTGTAACATCCGTGAACCGGAATCCCGTTTTGGGATGTGCATCGATCGATGCAGTAGGAGCATCGGTCGATGCTGGCTCAATTTTGTGCGTTTTGACTTAAGTCAAACGCTGCGTTTTGGGCAAAAGGGAAAAGAAAACCCTTGAATCGTTCTTTTGTCTCATTAGTCGTGGGTAGCCGATTTTGAGAGAAAGAAAAGAGAGAAACCTGTTCTTGAGCGTTCTTGGTGATTTCTGGAGATTTGTGGCATTTCTTGGTGAGATTTGTAGCTGGGATCGTTGTAGGAGCTTCCTAGTTGCTTGTTCTTGGTTGTTTGAGGTTCAGATTCTTCTGTGGCAAAGGTAAGTGCATGACCATGGCTTATCTAAGCTAGAGGATTCTTTAATCTGCTTGTTGTGTGATGTTAGGCTTGTTAGATCGTTGCTATGGACGTTAGGAAGCTTTCTTGTGGCTTGGGATCGAGTTTTGTGGTTGTAGGAACGAAGGTCCGGCGAGAAGCTTCAGGGAAAACACGGTGCTCGACGTTGCGTCGATCGATGCATAACTTGCGTCGGTCGATGCAAGTGCGAGGACGGCGCGTAAAACTCTAGGGTTTTCGCGTTACGTCGAGCATGTGTCGGTCGATGCGGATTGGGTATCGGTCGATGCAAGTTACACTTGCATCGATCGATGCAGCTTCTGTGTCGATCGATGCTTCCCTATTTGGCATCGGTCGATGCTTGTTGGCGTCGGTCGATGTTGAGTCCTGGTTTGTTATTGTCGTTTGTTGATTGTTGTGTGTTGGTTATTGATACTCTATTGCTTTTGTGTATAGCCCAGTAGATGGGAGGATTGGCTTACTGAGTGTTTATAAAATACTCATGCATTGCAATATGTGTTTGTGGTGCAGGTAAAGACAAAGTGTGATTGTGGAATCAAGGCAATGAAGAGGAGGATGTTCTAGTGGTTCACTTGGTTGTCTAGCTTCTGTTAGGTTGCTAGAGTTGAGTCCTAGAACATTGTTTAGGATTGCTGGTTATTTGATTTATGTTGTTGGATTATTAGTTAATGATTGCATTTTATACTGGATACTAATATATTGGTTATTATACTTATTAGATATTATTTATTGGTTATTGGTATTGTTATTCCGCTGTTGGTTGTGATTGTGGTTAGGAGGCTAGTGGGTATGGGACCGCTAGTTATAGTTTATTTATTATATTATATTTATTATTTATTATTTATAAAAAAAAAGGTCGGTCGTTTCACGAGGGTTGTGCGTAAACCCGTGCATCTTTCGGAACTCATGGAAACTTGTCCACAAGAAAAGAGCAAAGGATTGATAAAAAAAAAAAAATGATACCCTAGAAAATTAGGGAGAAATCAATCCTCTGGAAGTGAGAAAAGAGAGAGGAAAGGGAGCATATGAAGGAGGTCTTGGGCGATAAGAGGTTGAAGGAGTTAAAAGTTCAATGATCGATATTCCATCGGCGAGACTACACTTTTTACTAATCTGATGTAGAGAGACAACAATGGGAATGCTGAAGGTTCTTTAAGGTTGTGGAGTTCAGAGTAGGGAGTGTTGATTCTTATCACGGGCAGAGTACAAAAAGTAGTTTTTAATTTGATTTGATGAAGAGTGCAAAGAAGAGGTTCCCAAGAATATCTGAGTTTCCACTTTCAAACCTTTTCTCTGTTCCTAAGTTTTTGTCTGTTTTTGCTTGAGGACAAGCAAAGATTTAAGTCCGGAAGAATTGATGTATCTGTATTTTATAGGATTTTAACTATAGTTTTTATACTTGTTTTGAGTCTTTTATAAAGTCTAAGTGTGCTTTTAGAGTCTTTTTGGTCTTTTGAGAGTTTGTACAGGTTCTAGGTTACTTTGGAAGGAAACTGAGTGTTTTGGGGATGAAAACATGCATCTTGAGCCAATTTGGTGAAGACTGATCGAACTAGCAAGCAGATGGAGAAAACATAGAAAAAGCATCTAGGATCGGCTGATCCGCATTCGGGATCGACCAGTCCCGTACCCGAAGCAAGTTTTCCTTTTTCGTTTTAAACCGACTTTTAGGGTTTTATTTTGATATTTAAGTTAGAGGCTCGGCCTCCAGAGACATAAACTTTATTTTTCTGAGAATATTTTGTATTGAGAGCTGAAGGGAGAAGATCTCTAATTCTTCTTGACACTTTGGAGAAGATTTCTAAACCCTATTTTCTATTTTTTGGTAATTCAATTATGTTATCTTCATCATTGATTTGTTGTTTCTGTTTCTCTATGGCTGAGTAGTTTTACTGTTGGGTTTCGGGTTTCAAAAGGGGTTTTATGATTCTCTAATTTAGATTGTTAGATTTGGGATTGATTTATTGAGTTCTTCATCTATTGTTGTTCTTATTGCTTAAACTAGATTAGCTACCTAGTTTATTATCATAGGCTTAATTCATCTAGGCATCAAAAGTGTTGTTGAATTGCTTGAAAGAACTTAGGTGAGCAAGGTGATCCTTAGCCAACGACAGTTAAAGTTGAGGCACCTTGTGAACATAATCAAACTTGAACTTACTGCTTGCTAGGATTGTTAGATTCAAACGACAGTTTAGAGTTTTATCAATTCCTTGCATAGATAACTAATGCTGCGACAGTAGGTTAATTTTACATTCGAGATTTGAGTTCTAGAACGGTATATAATGCTATCCCAATCCATCATCTAATTTCGTGGTCATGTCCCCTAACTGATTCCATGCGCCCAATATTTCCTTTTTGATTTAGAAACAACTTATTTACTTTCCGTTTTTAATTATTACTTGCTTCACAAACTTCCTCTTTTGTCTTAGCTATATTTGATCTTCATAGTTTCATAGTGCAATTGTTTGGTCTCTGTGAATTTGATCCTGAAGTGTTACAACGACACCACTGGATCGTGGTTGAGTGTGCTTTGGGTTATAAATTGACCTTTTGATCACACACCGATATATAATTTCGTTTAATTGCAACTTTTAGATTAGTTTAATAATTTTCTATGTGTTATGAATATAGAGTTTAGGGATAAAGCTCTTGTTATTTATATTGATTAATCCCGAGGTTACATGCATATATATAGTAGAGTACAAAGCTAAAGCCTAAACCGAGCTTCTTGAAAGTTGTTGTCGGTAGCGATTTGGTGAAGAGATCGGCTGAGTTGTCGCATGACTGAACTTGCACCACTTGAACTTCTCCGGTCTTTTGTAGTTCATGTGTAAAGAAGAATTTTGGTAATATGTGCTTCGTCCGATCTCCCTTGATATAACCTTCCTTGAGCTGTGCGATGCAGGCTGTATTGTCCTCATAAATTATGGTTGCTTCTTTGCTGTCTTCCAATCCATTGTCTGTCCGAATATGCTGAGTCATGGACCGCAACCAAACACACTCACGGCTGGCCTCATGTATTGCTAGTATCTCTGCGTGATTTGATGATGTGGCTACAAGGGTTTGCTTCATAGAACGCCAAGAGATTGCTGTACCACCGTGTTTGAACACATAGCCTGTCTGTGATTTACCATTGTGTGGATCGGATAGATAACCTGCATCAGCAAAACCAACTAAATCATCTTTGTTATAGTTAGTGTAATATAGACCAAAGTCTGCCGTACCCTGTAGGTATCGCAGAACGTGTTTAATACCATTCCAGTGCCTTATGGTCGGACAAGAACTATATCTTGTCAGGAGGTTCACGGCAAAACATATGTCTGGTCTAGTGTGGCTAGCCAAGAACATTAACGGTCCTATAACACTGAGGTAAGGCACTTCAGGTCCGACAACTTCTTCATCGGCCTTCTTGGGAGCAAATGGATCTTTATCTACATATGTGCTTCTCACAACCAGGGGGCTAGTCAATGGGTGAGCTTGCTCCATGTTAAACCTCTTGAGTACCTTTTCTGTATATGCCTTTTGATGCACAAGGATATCATTGTTTCTGTACTCAAGCTGCAATCCCAAACAGAATTTTGTCTTGCCTAGGTCTTTCATCTCAAATTCTTTCTTGAGGTATTCTACAATTTGTGCGATTTCCCCAGAGGTTCCAAGGATGTTCAAATCATCCACATAGACTGCTATTATCACAAATCCTTTGTTTGCAAACTTCTTTATAAATATACATGGACTGATGGGGTCATTCCTATAGCCTTTCTTTGCCAAAAAATCGCTAAGTCTATTATACCACATTCGACCACTCTATTTCAGTCCATAAAGCGATTTGTCTAGCCTTATGCAGTACTGTTCTCGAGAACCACTCTTATCTTTGAGTTTTATTCCCTCTGGTAATCTCATATAGATTTCATTATCCAGTGGACCATATAAGTAAGCAGTTACAACATCCATTAACCGCAAATCCAGTTTTTCTCTTACAGCCAGACTTATTAGATATCTAAAAGTCGTTGCATCCATCACAGGGGAGTATGTCTTTACATAATCTATTCCTGGTATTTGAGAGAATCCTTGTGCTACAAGCCGTGCTTTATATCTCACGATTTCATTCTTTTCATTTCTCTTTCTTACAAAGACCCACTTATGTCCAACTGGTTTAATTTCAGGTGTTATACTTAAGATCGGACCAAACACACTTCTCTTCTTCAAAGAGTTTAACTCCACATCAATAGCTTCTTGCCATTTAGGCCATTCTTTGCTTTGAGTGCACTCTAATATGGATGTGGGTTCTAGATCCTCATTTATCTCAAGTGCTACCTTGTATGCGAATATATCATCAATGTCGACATCTTTTATGTTCCATTTAATTCCAGACATGATATAATTCATTGAAATCTCATTATTATCAATATTCTCAGGACCTAGAGGTTCAGCGTCCTGAACCCCATCCGGCTCCTTATCATTTGCCGTGGCCATGTCTGTACTTTCGGTAATTCCCTGAACCTCGGTCTGTTTTGCACCCTTAGACTTTCGAGGATTTTTGTCTTTGGAACCTAATGGTCTACCTCGTTTCAAACGGGTTTTATACTCTGTAGCAACTTGAATATTGTGTTCCTTCTGAACATCAATTCGTACTGGTGCATTGCAAGCTGGTATGTACGATTTTGTTACTCTCTTTGGGTCAGCAAAGGAATCTGGTAATTGATTAGCTAGCTGCTGTAAATGTATAATCTTTTGAACCTCTGCATCACATGCTAGAGTTCGAGGATCTTGCCAATTTAAGGATGTTTGATTCCATGTTAATTCCTTGACCAGCTTGCTAGTCTCACCACCTAACATAGGGAATTCGGACTCAATGAATTGACAGTCCGCGTATCTGGCCTTAAATAAATCTCCTGTTAATGGCTCGAGATACTTTATAATGGTGGGTGACTCATATCCAACATATATTCCCATCCTCCTCTGAGGTCCCATCTTAGTTCTCTGTGGTGGAGCAATAGGTACATAAACGGCACAACCGAATGTTTTGAGATGGGAAATGTCTGGCTCTTGACCCGTTAATAGTTGGGATGGTGAATATTTGTGTTCACTAGATGGCCTGATGCGTATGAGTTCTGCCGCATGTAATACTGCGTGTCCCCAAGCCGACACAGGGAGCTTCGATCTCATTAACAATGGTCGAGCTATCATTTGTATTCGTTTATTAAAGGACTCAGCTAGTCCGTTTTGTGTATGGACATGTGCCACAGGATGTTCCACACTCACCCCCATGGACATACAGTAATCATTAAACGCTTGGGATGTGAATTCACCAGCATTATCTAGACGTATAGTCTTAAGTGGAAAGTCTGGAAAGTGTGCTCTTAGCCTTATAATCTGAGCCAACATCTTAGCAAATGCTAGATTTCTTGTGGATAACAAGCAAACATGCGACCATCTGGTTGATGCATCTATCATCACCATAAAATATCTAAACGTCCCACTAAATGGGTGTATTGGTCCACATATATCACCTTGTATCCTTTCCAGAAAGTTTAAAGTCTCTCTTGTGACTTTTACTGGTGAAGGCCTTATAACAAGTTTCCTTTGTGCACATGCTACACACATGAGATGTTTAGGGATAACTTTCCTTTCACTTAGGTTATGCCCATTCGAACTCTTAATCAGTTTACGCATCATGTTCGAACCCGGGTGGCCTAGCCGGTCATGCCATAGAGTGAACTGTTCATTGAACATTCTTTGCTTATCCAAGTTAGCCTCTATCATATTAATCTTAGCATGGTATAAACCAGTGGCTAGTGCAGGTATAGTCTCTAGGACCTTCTTTTGTCCTTTTACATTTTCTGTAATGTATAGGAACTCTCTAGTTCCTTCACCCTTGGTTTCCACATGATAACCATTTAATCTTATATCTTTAAAGCTCAATAAGTTTCTCTTAGAGCTGGGTGAATATAAGGCATCACTCAATTCAATATGTGTGCCATTAGCCAACAGAATGTGAGCCTGGCCGTAGCCCTCTATCAAGTTAGCTATACCCGCAATTGTACTAACATTGGCATTTTTCATGGTGAGGTTTATAAAATATCTTTTATCTCTTAAAATAGTGTGGCTGGATCCACTGTCCACCACTAGTTCACTCATATCCTCAGCCATTTCTATATAAAACAACATATGTGTTTTAATTTAATAAGGCAAATAATTTATAAAATAAATCCTTGAATTTAAACCAAATCAATTATCCAATACATAGAAATAAATCAAAACATGAAAGCATAGTTTTAAACCAAAATAAAACCAAAAATTCATTCATCCTCTTTAAGGAGATCGAAAGTCTCTAGGGAGTCATCATTCTCATCATCGAGATGCACCAATAAGTTGGCTTATGGGTTTTTCTTCAAACTTTCTTGATATGCATCAATTAGATGTTTGGGAGTTCTGCAGTTTCTCATCCAGTGGTTTGACATACCACATCGGTGACAAACCGATTTTGCCTTAGTTTGTGGCTTGGAAATACCACGACCTCTACCACCACGTCCGCAGCTGGCTTGGCCTCCTCGACCACCACGTCCTCTGCCACCACGGCCACGGCCGTAGTGTCTCTCTCTGTGGACGTAGTTGGTCTCTTTAGGCTCTTTAGGCTCCTTAGGCTCTGCAGGACTTTTCTTTCCCAAATCAACTTTGTGTCCTTCTGGTAATGGGGCTGTACCAGGAGGTCTCATAGCACTATTCATCAGCAATAGTTCATTGTTCTGCTCAGCTAGCAGTAACACCTCATTGAGTTCCCCATACTCGGCATACTTTGTTTGCCGGTATTGTTGCTGAAGAACCATATTGTTAGGACTAAAAGTAGACAAAGTCTTATCTATTAGCTCCTTTTCTGTTACCACAGTACCACACAGCCTAAGGACTGAGACAATCCTAAAAAGCTCAGAATTATAATCATCCAAGGTTTTGAAATCCTGGATCCTTAGGTGTTTCCAATCGTACTCGGCCTTTGGAAGGAGCACCGTCTTTTGGTGCCCTTATCTGCGTTTAAGCGTTGTCCAAAGGTCGAGAGGATCCTCTATGAATAGGTACTGGTTTTTGAGACTCTCAGCAATGTGATGATGCATATGCTGGATACACTTATTCTTTTGCTTGTCCGAGCTCTTATTACCCTCTTCTATGCATTTGAACAAGTCTTTTGACTTCAGGTTGATCTTGGTGTTCATTGCCCATAGCAAATAGTTGTCACCAGAAGCATTCAAGACTGGATAGTCTAAGTGCTTAAGACTTGCCATCTGCGCACAACAGAAATAAACATCCGAATATTAGCATGCGATATTTAAGATCGAACCATGCACTCAATCAATAGGACATGCGGTATTTGAGACCGAACCATGCCTTAGGCCATGCGATATTTAAGATCGAACCATGCCTTGCCACATTTGGTTTATGGTTTAAATTCATGCATGCAACAAAAGCAAATAGTCTAAGCATGCAACAATTTTAGATAGGATTTCCTTTTTCTTAAGTTTCCTATTTAGTCTAGGATTTAATCTTTTAATACTTTGGATAATTGCTAAATTAATTTAGGAACTTATCCTAATGTTTTAATTCCAAAAATATATGCTTTTAATCATTATGGAATTTTAACAAAATTTTTCTCTTGATCAGATTCAATCCTAGATCACAAAACTAATTCATGCAGCCGATTAAACATTCTTATGCGAATTCGATTTCTTATATGAAGCATGAACAATCCAAGTTTTAAATCTCCTAGAACAGTTAGATCAAATCCTATCTTATGATCCTAACAATTTAATTCTAGATTCTTATGCAACACAAACAATCAAGCAATCATAGACAATTTAATCAACCAATTCGGATTTTTAAGTTTGATGTAATATAGTGCAATTTCTCAAACAATCTAACAACCTAAACAACTGATTTTAAGTTTTAGGATTTAAAGGATTTAAGTTTTGTTAGATTGTATACTTGGATGTCTTAAGGGTCCGATATTTTAAAGGTTCAATTCGGTCATAGGGTTTTGAGAGGGTTCGATATTGTTTACCTTAACACCACAAGGATTCTGACCAGATATGATCTGGGAGCTAAAGACCTCAGATATCTCACAAACCTAGATCCTCGAACAACTTCCACGAACCACGAACTGCTTCCCGCGAACTCGAACTGCTTCCCGCGAACACGAACTGCTTCCTGCGAACAGCTCCTTGCGCGCGAACTCACCCCCGAACCAAGTAACCACAAACCTCGATAAGGTTTTGAGAAGATCTCGATCACGAGCTAAGGATGCTCGTGTATCAATAGAAAGAACTTCGAGACCAAGAGAAGATCTCGAAGGAGATGAAGAACAAGAGGCGGTTTAGGGTTTTAGGGAAGAAGAGAGAATCGGCGGCTGCCTTTAGGGTTTTAGGGTTTGAGGCTATCGTGCTGATAACGTGTTATGAATATAGAGTTTAGGGATAAAGCTCTTGTTATTCTTATTGATTAATCCCGAGGTTACATGCATATATATAGTAGAGTACAAAGCTAAAGCTTAAACCGACATAATAGAGTAATGGCCGAGTAAGGCTTCGGCTCATGGGCCGAATGTGTGTGGACTGAGTATGGCCGATGGACCGAGACTCCATGGATAATATACGGGCCGGTCTATTGAGTCAACTAAGTATTTCACAACACTATGCAAATTTTAGATTAGTTTAATACTTTTTATTATGCAGTTTTGTTTATGATTACTTAAACTTTTTTAAGTTTTTTAAAGTAGATGTTTCTTAATCTACATTCTTTTGTTTAAAAAATTTATATTTTGAAACGCAGGAAGTATTAAAAAAAAGTTCACTTGATTATGATGATTGGTGGTGATATTAAATTCTTTTAGAAAAATAATATTTGAATTAATGAATAAGCTAAATTCTAATTACAAGATAGCAAAACCTAATTAAATAAAGTAATGCAAAGAAGAAAAAAGAAAAAGGAATATGTTGTTTCAGTGTTTAACAACGAACCTTCACTCGCTATTACAAAAGGAAATTAAAGTGTAATAATAAAAGACAAGACTAGAATGCTAAGATCAATGCCAACAAGCTGAAGCCGATCCAAGAAGCCGACTTTGAGGCACCACTTTGAAGAGGTGATGGAGCCATCTGATGCTGATACTGTGGAGCGTTGGCTGGTGAAAGAGACGAGGAAGAGCTTGGTGATCGGACAGGTGCAGGAACCGGAGCAGCGACGTGACCCAACGAGGCTGGCAAGACATGGATCTGAAGCTTCTGCCCTGACTTGCAGTGACCAGGAACTCCGCATATGAACTGTTGGACTCCCGGTTTGGTTAGAATGATTGAGTCGGACCCAGTATTGTATGTCACAAGTGGTTTAGACGATTCACACAGCTGAAAATCATTGTGAGTGACTTCAGTGACGTCGTGGAAATTGTTGTTGTATGAGAAGACCAAAGAGTCTCCGACTTGAAAAGTTCTTGATGAAGCCCAAGCCTCGTAATCAACTTCTATCATCGTCCATCCCTTTGAGTCTCCGACCTTGTGAACGGTTCCTCCAACGGTAATTCCAAAAAGAGTTACAAGAATCAACAAAGAAGTAAAAAACATGTTCTTCTTAGTCAAAGCCATGATCGTGTTTTTTGTTCTTAATTTGGGAATGAGAGAAACAAGTCTGAGAGAGATGATCAATGGAAGTAATGAATTTGTTTGGTGAGAAGTTGAGAAGGAGGATACAAATTCTTATATAGAGCCGGCCGAGGGCTCGGTTAAGATAATCCTATCCCTTTTGGGATTTGAAGATTAATTTGATAATTCCTAGTGACTATTTGATTATGTTTTGTTTAGGTAATATCTTTCCCTTTTTCCATATTGGAGATGATACCATGACGTCTCTATTATGAAATCCTATTTTTTTCAGCAGTTTTGTTTTAACAATAATTTGGTTTAAGATATATTTTTAAAAATTTTGTTTAGAATTAAAAATAAAATCATTAATATTATTAATAAAAGAATTATAAATAAAATAAAGAAATGAATGACTAAAAAACATAACAAAAAGAATTATGATGTATACAAAATCTACATAACATATCTTTGATGACACCTAATGTTATAAGATCATATGGAAGGATTTGTATTTATTCTTATAATCATAAAGCTATTGGTTACATATGTTTAACCTAGTTTCCTTATATAAAGACTAATAGACTATCATTATGATTTTGAGGATCATCATAATTCATGAGCTGCATGGTTGAAAATGTATAACTGAAGAAAACATTTAAATAAAAAATGGATACGACAAAACAAAAGAAACATCTTTCGCAAATAGTGAAATACTGTACCCCTAAAATTATTTAGTAAACGAATCATGATATAGCTATCAAGTGTCCTATTTAGAAAGTGTTTGTGCATGTGCCTGCCGATTTATAAATCTTAATTTCTTCATCTAGGGGTTTCTTAGTATATATTAGTAATAAAACTTGACTTTATATGAAATTTAGTACGAAATCTAGCTAATAATTCTCGATTTTATAGTTTCATACCACAAAAAAACGTTTGATAGAATCTCCGAAAGAATTTAGATGAAGAACAATTTGTGAATTAGCTAGTCAAATCTGTGAATTCAATGCTTGTTTTAACTTATTTACTTAATTCAATCTGTGAACAATTTGTGAATTAGCTAGTCAATGCTTGATTTAACCCGCGGTACACTGCGGAACAATATTTTTAATTTTAAAAATTTTAAATTTATATTGTATTTATTTATTATTTTATTATTGTTTTATTAATTTTAAAAATATAAAATTTTACAGGTATTCAAAGTATATGATTTTTGTAGTGTTTTCAAGGTTTTAACCCGTGTAGTATATGTATAGTTTATCTCCTTGTACACATCTAAAAGTGTTTTTAAAAAAAACAACTCCACTTAACTCCCTATATGAGATTAATGACAACCCGTCTCACCAAAATCAAAATAAGTTTTTGCATAAAAGAAATAATCAAAATAAGTTTTTTTTATCAAGTTTAATTATGTTAATTTTTTTACCAAATTAGCATATTTTTATTTTTTATAATTTTTCTATGTCAATATATATAGTTTATGATATTTAATAGAATTTTAATTTTTTAGTAATTTCTCAAAAAATAAAAAAAAATAAACCAAATTATATGGAGGGTTTTCAACATATTTAATGTGACATTTTATAATTGGATTTTCGGTTTAGAAAATTTATTAATGTTAATATAATTATGGAGATTGTAAACTTTTGTTATGAAAATCTGTTGTATATCATTTAAATTTGAGAGATTCTATAGCATCCATAAAAATAGTTTTTGAGATTTAATGGATTAAAACTTTAATGGGTAGAGTTGTTTTTGGAAAAATAAGAATATGTAGATGTTGTTAAGATTTTATGGCAATAAATGTAACAAATGTTAGTCAATTTAAGAAAGTTTAGTATCTGAGTTTCTCTGCAATGTTAGTTATGGAATTGTTTTAATGGTTAATGTTGTAAAAAACAAATTAAATAAGTAAAACTTAAAAGACATAAAACAAAATGTACTTCAAAAATGTTAATATAGATTTATATAGCTAAAATTATAAAAAAATATTTAAATATATTGTATGTAAAAATATATGAGTTAATATGATTCGTTTATGGAGTATATGCTTTATCTTTCTAAAGCTTATATGTGATATCTTTTTATTTCCATAAAAAAAATTTAGTAATTATTGCGAAAATACAGAATTTTTTTTTTTGTGTGATATTTATGAAGATTGTCTTTTAATTAAATGCTAAACTATACTCCTACAAGACCTTGAAAATTTACTAATTAATTTACATTTCCGATGTCTCATACTATATACTAATGGACTCTAATTCAACAGGCCAATTTTTTGCCTGTCAAAATATAAGAAACTAGATAATAACCCGCGTTGGTAGCTTGGAGAATTTTTTTTTATTTTGTTATTTGTTAATATTATGTTTATGTTGTATCATTCATTTACATGTTATATAATATAGTACTATATGGTGAATTTTGATTCATATTAAACTACTAATAGGTAGGCCTGGAAACTACTACCGATACCCGTATTGGACCCGTTTTTCGGTTTGTATCCGTCCCAAAAAAAGGTACCCGCAGCTTTAGGATCGAGTGAAGGGTAGAATAATTATATTATCAATGAATAATGATCGAGTATCGGTATTAATTTAATTTTTGAGCGTCTCGTTATCCGTCTCATTACCTGTTTTATTACCCGACTCATAAATACACATTAATATTTTATAGAATAATGTTACCAGCGTGAGGAAATATTTATGTATATTTGGATTTGTTTGTTACAAAATAATAGTAGAAAATTTATTAATTCTATACATTTTATAAAATCATATATTTAATTTACTTAAGGTCATACTCTGATTTCGACCCGTAGTTGGTACTACTATTTTGGTTTGGTGCAATATCAAATTCGTTAATTATACATTCAGTAAAGCCAAAAAAATCCAACAAAACATGTATTGACCCGTGATTTGGTATTACAAATTGATGTGATCGTGTTTAGAGATCTTAATATACCAAATTTACAAATTGAAGTTATTGGTATAACATGTTGTATATTAATTTTCTAGGTGAAAATTATAATTAGGTTATGTATATTATCAATATTATACACTTAGTATTGTTTATATAGTGAATATTGTGTATAAACAATTAAGTTTTAGCCAATTAAATAGTTTGTTATTATTTCCTAAGATTTATTAAACAATAAATAGAGTTTTATTATTTTGTAAACAAATCTAAACTTTTCTTTTGTTAGTTATTAGAATAATTAAAATATAATAGCATTTTTGTAATATGTCACATTAGAATTGGTTAAATTTTTAACAACATAGCTTAAATAAGTATATAGATATATTTTAAAAATACAAACAATGTTTTATCCTAATTTTAATATATATTTGTTATTATTAAATGATTTAGATATGTAAATATTTAATCTTAGTTTTATAAATAAATTTAAGTTTTATAATTTTCTAAATAGTTTGTTATTGTTTCCTAAGATTTCTGAAACAATAAATAGAATCTGTTTAATTATGTTATTAAATAATTTTGAAATTATTTTATTAATGATTTCTTGTAATCTAATAAATTAATAATTACTATTTTTTTGGATAATTATTTTCAGGTTACAACAAATTAATATTAAGATTCTGTTATTATATTTTGTATTAAAATACAGTGGAATTTTGTATAATATTTTACATGGAGTATGATTATTTGTTTAAAGGGTTGCTTAAATAAGTATATAAATTAAAAAGTACGTATTTGTGAGAGCATAAGAAGAAAAAGAAATATATTACATTAGTTCTGTTGGAGTAAACAAAAACACTAGAGAAGAAAAAAAAACCTACAACTCAATCAAAACGTAAGAAGTACAACCAAAAGAATCATATATATAAAAGTAAGGTTTCACTTTCTCCTTATTGGTCTACTTGGCATGCAATGCAATTTTAACAAAAGATTTACATTAAAACACAAATTTAGAAACAATTAATTTCACATTTACCTCACATAATATAAAACTGAAATCAGATAAATTCTCCCTATAAATTATGCATTAACTTTATTTCTCCACTAAGTTGTATTAATTAATTGTATTAAAACAAAACAATAAATTAGAATTGTAACTCTCATTTTTCTAAATGTAAATTTTCATCATTTCTCTTCCTATAAATACTTATTATCTTATTCTCTTAGTCTATCACTCTTTCATTCTCTCATCTTCTTCCACTACTCTCAAATTTCTTTTTTTATTTTTTTTATTTTATTATTATTGTTGTTGTATGGGTTATAAAAAATTCAAATATCATTGTAAAAGCTTAGTTTTAGAGTTTGTATGATATATATATCTTATATATATTTTATAATCTTTTAAAAGGTTTATCTCCATTTTCCATTTTATATTAACATCTTATAAGTCATTATTTTCATACTTTCTTACAATATTCACCACACAATAAGATCATGAAGTTGGAATGATCCATATCTAATTATCTATTATGTCTATGGTTATCTCACATATTCATGTATCATTTTAATAATTTATAAAGATCAATATAATTTTTCTAAGTATCTATTTTGTTTTGTAAAGTCTATCAACTCTATTTATAAAGACTATTTTGTTTTGTGTTCCAATTGATAAATCTGCAAAGATCAATATAATATATATATTTTTAATGATTTGAAGTTTTTGAAAACAAAAAGAACATAATTAAAAAATTGGTTTTTGTGTGTTTAATCAAAATAAAAAATGATCCAAAAAAGAAATCATATTCAGCTGGAACTTAAATATAAAAATAAATTATGATTTTAAAAATACCATTTAACTAAATTCTGTAAAGATGAAACCATTAGTATGAAATCTAGCACTATAAATTAAATTGATGAGTGAAAAACAAAAAAAAACCAAAAAAAATATAAGTTATCCGTGGGGTTTTAAAAATTATTGAGATTGAAGAATTCATATAATTTTATAAGAAAACTAATTTAGTTTGTCACTTCAAAAGTAATATTTTTTATTTTGAAATATTATGTGCAAGTGTTGAGTTTATATCAACAAACAACCAAATCATGTGAATTTTGATTTGGCCACTTGGTATTTCTTTTATTTTAGGTTGTAAAAAATTAAAATATTTATTTATAATTAAAGGCATGTAACTCCATTTAACTCAAATATAACTCTTATCCAATAATTGTACATTAATTCATTCCTTCTACTAACTTCTTTATCTTTCAAGAGAAAATATTTTTGGTTAAATTTAAATATTTTTTAATTATTTTAGTTGGCTAAACTTATTGGGGGCATTCTCAAAAATGTCCCTTTTTCCATATCTCTTTTTAAAAATACCCTTTCATGTTGACCATTTTTAAAACTACCCCTCTTTATATACAAAATGACCAAATTACCCTTTTTGAGTGACAGCAAGAATGTACAGTCATCAAAATCGAAAATATTTTCCCGCCAAAAAAATTTTCCGCCAAAATTTTTTTTCCCGCCAAAATCGAAAATTTTTCCCGAAAAAATTATTTTTTCCCGCCAAAAAAAAAAATTTTCCTGCCAAAATCGAAAAATTTTCCCGCCAAAAATATTGAAATTTATACCTTTTAAAAACCGTGTAAATGCTTTTAAAACCACTAAAGAAAGAAAATAACGACAACTCAATCAAAACGTATAATCTATCGAACTAAAAGAATAGGAAGCAAGTTGGATCCTATCAAAACAATGTTAGAGGTGCATCCAAAAAAAGAACAAAGATATAATAATAAAGGACAAGACTAGAATGCTAAGATCATGGCCAACAAGCTGAAGCCGATCCAAGAAGCTGACTTTGAGGCACCCCTTTGAAGAGGTGATGGAGCCTAGAGTCATCTGATGCTGATATTGTAGAGCGTTGGCTAGCGGAGACGAGGAAGATCGGACAGGTCCAGGAACCACGGGACCCAGGAGTCCCCCGGTAAAACGTGGATTTGAAGGTTCTGCCCCGACTTGCAGACCAGGAATATTTTAATTAGTGACAAAAACCATATGGGAAGAAAAGTTATTCTTTATTTGAGCGAAACGAACATAGTAACAAACTAGAAGAAAAGAACAAAAATCTACTTTGCTTCTACCAGAACTCGAAGGATATAACAATTTAAAGTAGAAGATATGATGGCTTATATATAGAAGAAAGATCTTATATTATGTAGAACAATTAAATTTAAAAGATCTTAACCGAAATACCAGGGACAACGGTGGATTCAACCAAACAAAAATATAACGTATCCTTCCATGCTTCTCTGCGATTTCATTTTGATTTTTCATGTGCCTTTGAATTTTTTCTTTTATTTATTTATTTAGGGTTTAGAAAATTGGTGACTTTGCTTTGCGTTGGAGTTTCTCACTTTTTGTCTTTGTTGTGTGTGATTTTTCAGATGAGTGTTGCGACCGATTCTCAAGTGCATTCTTCAGATACTTCGTCTGATGAAAAAGCCAGTCACAAACCACTTTTTTTGTGCCCTCTTCCACGAATAATGAAAGGATACTCCGGTTCTTTCATTTACCCGGTCAACTCTTCTCCCGAATACGTTGTCTCTACGACAAGAAGTGATACGCAGTATGAAGATCACTCGGTACTCCCTTTGTTTTGGTGCAACAATAAAGAATTTGATATTAATGGTGGGTGCGGCATATGCAGATATTCAAATTTTGGTACAGACTATTATTTCTGTGTCGAATGTGATAAAATATTTCACAAAGAATGCATCCAATCTCCATCTAAAATCAAACAACCTTACCATCCTGAACATTCTCTCCAACTTTCATATTTTCGTTTTCGTGATTTTGGAAAACAATCTGGGTGTTTATGTTGTGGAAGAGAAACAATGAATCTGGTGTATTATTGTACCAAATGTAAAGCTAAAATGCATACAGTATGTGCGATGAAGCCAATACCCTTCCTCGTGGAACAACCAAAAATCCATGACCATCCCCTCACTCTTTTTCCTAGGCAAGCTTCACTAACTTGCAACGTTTGTGGCTTATTGAGAAAGCTTAGTCTGACCTATGTTTGCCTCGAATGCAACTTTGTTGCTCACAACGATTGTATGAATTCACGTCACCACCATCGTATCTCCTACACTTCTTCCATCCAGCTCGAAGAATGTTTTTGTGGAGTTTGTCGTAAAAGTATTGATTGTGACTATGGTGCGTATACTTGTAATAAGTGTAGTGATTATGCTGTCCATTCAAGATGTGCTCTTGCGAAGCATGTTTGGGACGGAAGAGATCTCGAAGGTGTTCTAGAAAAAGATGATACAACAAAAGATGTTGAGTCTTTTGAGAGGATATCTGAAGGAGTGATACTTCATTTTCTTCATGACCATAATCTCCAGCTCCAAGTAAGCATATTTTATGATGAAAATAAGCTTTGTCAAGCGTGTGTACTTCCTATCTTTAAAAGTAGCTACTATTCTTGTATGGAGTGTGCGTTTGTCCTCCATGAAACTTGCGCAAAAGCTCACCGCATTATTCAACATGCATTACATCCTCATCCACTTGCATTAAAGACTGACTCGGGATATAGTCAAGGTTACTTCTTTTGCAGTGCTTGTAATCGTTGTACAGGTGGTTTTATCTATCAATGTCCAATAAGGGAATGCGAATTCGACATTGACATTCGGTGTGCTTCAATTTCTGAGCCGTTTGATTACAAAGGTCATGAACACCCCTTATTCTTAGCTTTAGATCCAAGAGAAAAACTTGAGTGTCTCATATGCAAAAAAAGATATGCCGTATATGATGAATATGAGTTAAGGTTTATGAATTGCATAAATTGTGGTTTTATCGTATGTATGGACTGCACTACCTTACCATACGAAGCAAGGTATAAGTATGAAAAACATTTTCTCAAAATTTTATATGGAGAAAAGTTATATGAGAAAGATTGGTGGTGCGAGGTGTGTGAACATAATTTAAAAGACACACATACAAATGTGTTATATTGGTGCAGCGACTGTTGCACTACTGTTCATATTGAATGCTTATTAGGTAAAGACCCATATGTGAAGCCTGGTCAGTTTTTCGAAGTAAATGGGAAGGAAGTTGAAGTTCTTTGCAAAACTTATGCTTCTCGACCATTATGCGGTAATTGCAAGAACCCTTGTCAAGGAAAAATATTGAAGAGAGACAACCTTATAGCATGCTCCCGGAGATGTGGGTCTAAGATTTTTTAATTGAGTCCAATGTGTTTATATATTCCTCTATATATTTAAGTTAATTTACGTTTATACTTTATTTTAAAATGTTAAGCTTTGACATAGATGTGTAAATGTTTGTTTCTTTCATATAATCTTATATATAATAGCAGAGTTTTCTCTCATTCTAAACTATCCACATCAGCAGCAAAAATTAATAAATTCGTTGGGCTTTGTATAAGTCCAAATAATATAATATTTTAAAGTTCAACTGATATAAGCCCATTTCAACAGATTTGAGTATGCTGAAATTAAATCAAAAAGCCAGAAAAACGTCGTCGCCATCTTCCAGATCATCTCTTCGGGAAACATCTGAGTAACAATTCTCCTTCTCTCCCATGGCTGGGTAAGTCCTTCTTCTGGGTTCCTTCTTCCGGAATATCTTGCTCTGGATTTTGCCTCGGTTATGGTCTTTTTTCTTTCGTGATTAGCCTGATTTGTAGGATTAACAGGATTATCATCTTTAATGATTTTCATCCTCATCATCATCATCTCGATTTATGAATTAAGGTGCTTTTTCAGTATTAATAAATGGGTATTGTGGAGTTTCATTTCTATGTGTACTTTTGGTTCTATATGATGCTTTAATATGTTGTTATGCTCATCATATATCGGGTTCGACATAATGATTGTCAAGAATAAAATTATCACATGTTTCAATGTTTCATTAATTCACAATTTTTCATATTTATACATATAAACCATGATATTCGTATCAGATTTTAATTTTGTTGGTTGGATTTATGTTCATGTTTTTGTTTTCAGTTTATTTGTGTGTAACTTTTTGGTTATTGTAAAATCAATTCAGTTTTGTTTTTGTTTTGGTCTGATATTGTTTGTTGTTTGGTCTGAATCATGTTGTTTTTTGCGTCTGTCTCTGTTTTCAAACCTTGATCAGTTGATTTGTTTTTTTGTTTTTTTGCTTTGATCTGCAGAATGAAAGCTCAACAACATGGCATCAAGATCAACAACAAATAATCAAGGAGGATAATGAATCAAACACCAAAGAAAAACAGCAATGAATCATCTGCTGACTATTATATTTGATATTATAAAGGAAGAAACTAACTACGATTTTTGTACTCTTCCGCAGATGAACATGGTGGCAAATGAAACCAAGAGACACACATTTACGAAACATGAATATCAGCATCCACATATGCGGGTAAAAGATCAAACCATTTGTTATTCAAATAAACCAGATCGTTTATTTAAAACAAATAATCAAATATTCAACTAATCACGTTTTCTGTTGTTCCAAATCAAAGAAGGTAAACAAGAAGATCTAGGAGAGAAGGAAGGTAAAGAGAGATCAGAGAAGGGACCAAGAAAGCTAATTATTTTGTAAACAAAAAAAATTCAGTTTTAACAATTTTCCTCATTAAACGTTAATCTTATTCAACAATCTATTTTCCCATAACTGATCCTCACACAACAAAACAACCAGTCATGATAATCCCCTCAGGGTTAATCAATTTTCAAACCAACAAGTAAATACTTACAAGTTCCCCGTTGGTGTGACAACCAATTTAACAATAACGGACTCCAAAACCTTTACTTCCCTTCTTCATCCAAGAAATCTCCCAAGCTTTCTCAACAAAAAAATTACAGATTTCGCAAGCTAAGAAATCAAAAACTAACTTAGTCAACGCCCACACCAAAACTAATAACGAATCCTCGACAATCAAATCCATAAACAACTACATCAAAAATTGCAACCCAAACAAAGAGAAAGCTGAAAGCTGGAAACGGAGAAAGAACTGATCGAGAAGAAAGAAAGAATAAAGAAACGGACATGTGAGGTACACCTATAAGGTTTTGTCGCCGGTGTGCCTCCAGCTCATCGATTAATCAGAGGAAGCTATTCTCTTCGTTGCTCACAAAATTCAAAATTTAGTTTTTCTTTTCATTTTCTTTTACTAAAAGGCCTAATTTTATGTTTAAGTTTTTAAAGTAAAACTGGTCCAAAGTTTTTGTTCTAATAACATGCCCAATAGTCATTTTAAAAACAAAAGGAAGACAACATTTTATAAACAAAGGAAAAATCTGTTAAATTCGGTTTTAAGGATTAAAACCGTAAATTAACCGAAAACCAAATAAACCGAAACAAATTTTATTTCGGTTAGGTTCGATAATATTTTCAAGTTAAAATAAACCAAAATCAAAATAACATAACGGAATAAACCGAATCCTAGGGATACTTTCAATTGATAAGAAAACAAAAAAAACAAAAAAACAAAACATAGGCTTTTTTCCACAATTAGAACAAAAAAAACATAGTAAGCAAAAAAATCTCATACTAAAAAACAAATAGGTCCATCGAGCGAAATAAAATTCTTTCGACAATTGCCTATTAACACATGCCAATTTTAACCAAATGAAAATCAGACAAATACAATTACACAATAAAAACAAAACAATACAAAATGCACATAAATATCGTGAAGAACATTTAATCTCAAATATATTTTATAACCCCAAAATTGTCATACACATCAACAGGGCTGGCTCAAAAAATATTAAATCCCGTACTAAAGTAAATAAATAACTGCTTTCCGTTCTATAATTTTAAAATCTTAAAAATTGGACTCTCTGCTACTAAGAATTTCAAAGAAAATAATGGAACCAGGTGCTTCGCCACTGCTAGCACCCACTCTAAGCCAAGCCTCTACACCAAATACATATAATCAAAAAACATAAACGGAAAAATGAAAAAATACGGAAGAAAATACATTAGCATTGATGCCGGCTAAGCACATGTGCTGAGTAAACATTGAGTAATATAACACTGAGTAAACATAAAATTTAAACCAAGCATGATCAGCACATAACCCCGCGCAACGCGCGGGTTCTCATCCCTAGTTATTTATAGATGGATCAGTGTTGATGAGACAGGCAGGCAGCGTATTACATAAGTAAAGTGTAACGCCCCCTCGACTGCCACCTCTTAGTGGGCTCCATGTCCACTTCGATCCATGGGCTCACCTTCTTTAATAGGCTTCACATCTTCTAACTAGGTCCGTGAACCCATCCATATCCGACGACCATTTTGCTACGTTTGTGAGATTTTAAAGACTTGTTTACCATCCCTACAAACCACCCATGATATTTCTTTGTGTTTTATCCTCACTCCAACAGTTCAGACAATCACTTCCCGGAAATTCACCTATCATGACACTACTCCAGCTCAAGCAAGCTTAACGCTGGAATTCTCTCAGAACCTTTGACTGAAAAGATAAGTGTGCTTTGGTGATATAGGTTGCCAAATCAATTCTTTTAAACCTCTCTGCAAATCGAGGTACTGTCACATAAAGATTGTGAGGCATCATTGCCATCATCATAATCAAAATCTACTTGAGCTTTTAATATATACCGACAATAAAGATTCTGAAGCTACATGACATTGTTGTCTTCCATGGCTTCTTCCAATTATAATACTCGATGTTATCGAGTTGAAATGGCAAGATCATCGTCATGGCACTACACGTCAAGTTCTTGTCCTTCAAAACAAAATGGAACGAGAATCTCATGCAGAAATACGCAATGGAAGAGCTAATTAAGAAGCAGTCTAATCAAAGATTCAGAGGATGGTGGTGTTATACAAACCTTCGCAATATAAAGAAATTTACAAGATCACAAGATTAATAACAATATATTCTATATTTATTATTTAGATATTTATATATTTACAATCATTAAAGCTTATGATTATGATAGTTAATATACTATTTCCTAAACACTAAAGTGTTTTTCTCTCATCAATCTCTAACACGCAAGCTCATTCTGACTCCATACGACCATAACTGTGAGCCCACGCCTCAAGCTTACAGATTTGTTATCAAAACCTTAACCAAAACATCTTAGCTAGAACAATGCATATGTTCGATACACCCGAATCCATTTTCAGAGATGTCATCGCTGCTTATGGTTTCTCCGGTAGAATTTTAAGAGGCGGTTGATGTTTTCTTCAAGATTCCTAATTTCAGATGTGTGCCTTCTGCTTACACGCTCAATGCCTTGCTCTTATTTTTTTTGAGAAAAAGAGAGAGTCTTGAATTGGTTCCTCAGAGTTTGGTGAAAGCTAGAAAAATGGGTGAGAGGTTAGAGGGATCTACATTTGGAATATCGATTTTATGCTCTCTGTAGAATTGGTGAGGTAGATTGTGCTATTGAGTTAGTAACGAAACATAAGTATGGAAAATACTTAGGTTCACTCCTAGGGTGAATCTTGTTCACTTCTTCATTTTCAACCAATCAGAATCTTTTACACATTATTTTATTTAAGAGAATAAATCAAAACTAAATTAAAAAGCAAAACAGATTAAGGAATTACAAATTCTGTATATTTTTTTTTAAGAAAAGTTAAATATTGGCTTGGTTTAGATTTTACAATTATAATGAAATGATGTATCGGTTTGGTTTTACAAATAAGGTGATTAGAGTTTAGATTTTACAATTCAAACAAAATTATATGTCGGTTTGAGTTTACAAAGGAAGTGGTTAGGGTTTAGATTTTATAATTAAAACAAAATTATATGTCGGTTTGGGTTTACAAATGAGATGGTTAGGGTTTAGATTTTATAATTAGAATGAAATTATATGTCGGTTTGGATTTACAAATGAGATGGTTAGGGTTTAGATTTTACAATTATAATGAAATTATATGTCGGTTTGGATTTACAAATGAGATGGTTAGTGTTTAGATTTTACAATTAGAATGAAATTATATATCGGTTTAGGTTTATAAATAAGTGGTAAATTTTAATTTTACAGATTTTGTTTCTTTATTTTATAAGAAGGTGAATGAATATGTTCTTAAATACATTATGATATGTCAGATTTTTATTGGCTAAAATAATGAGAAGTGAACAAAGGGGTTCACCTTATGAGTGAACCCAAGAATTGTTCCATAAAGATGATGTCTTTAATGAAAAAGAAAGATATTACATTAGTTATGTTGGAGTAAACAAAAACACTAGAGAAGAAAAAAAAAACCTACAATCAATCAAAACATAAGAAGTACAACCAAAAGAATAAACAAAACCACTAGAGAAGGAAAATAACTACAACTCAATCAAAACGTGTATGAATCTATCAAACTAAAAGAATAAAGAAAAGAATAGGAAGCAAGTTGGATCCGATCCAAACAATATTAGAGGCTGAAGCTGCGTTATGTGGAGCTAGCTGGTGATGGTCCCATCTGATACTGTGGAGCATTATATATTGACCGGTGAATCAGCTAACGGAGATGGTGAAAGAGACGACGAAGAGCTTGGTGATCGGACTGGTCCAGTAACTGGAGCAGCCACGGGACCTAAGGAGGCCGGCAAGACATGGATTTGAAGCTTCTGTCCCAACATGCAGTGACTAGGAACCCCGCATATGAATTGTTGGAGTCCCGGTTTGGTTAGAATGATGGTATCAGCTCCGGTATGGTATTTTGTCAGCGGGTTAGACGAGTCACACTGCTGAAAATCATTGAAAGTGACTTCAGTGACGTCGTGGAAATTGTTGTTGAATGAGAAGACCAAAGAGTCTCCGACTTGAAAAGTTTTTGATGAAGCCCAAGCCTCGTAATCAACTTCTATCATCGTCCATCCCTTCGAGTCTCCGACCTTGTGAACGGTTCCTCCAATGGCAACTCCAAAAAGAGTTACAAGAATCAATAAAGAAGTAAAAATCACGTTCTTCTTAATCAAAGCCATGATTGTTTTTGTGTTTTTGGTTCTTAACTTTGGAATGAGAGAAACAAATTTGAGAGAGATTATTAAGAGAAATAATGAGTTTGTTTGGTGAGAGATCGAGAAGGAGGTTAGAGTTTTTATATAGATCCGAGGGTCGGTTGAGATGATCCTATCCATCTCCAACTAAATACGTGTTAAATCTCGTATTTAACTCTTCTTTTTTTGCATTATGATCCCCAAATTTACAATTTTCTTTTTTCGTCTCTGAATACTATTATTTTTTCAACTCCAAGTCTCTCTGTACTGTACTATGCGACTGTATTAAAACGAAAAGAAGGCCACAAGACAAAAGGGAAGAAGGGGAAGCAATTACATTTAATCATTTATTAAGCTAAGATAATCATGAAAACAAGAAATAAAGAATAAACATAGAGTTCACGTTAATAAACTTATAAAAAAAAAAAAAACAAATTCATTGTCATCGACAACGATAAGGATCAGAAAACCACAACTTGGCATGAGGGAGTGATGCAAATTCGACCCATACATATGCTTTTCTTACGAGGTTTCAACACATCATCACAACTAGGGATGTTAAAAGTGGGTAAAAACCCAGTGGGTACCCGAAACCCATGCTTAAAACTGGGTTTTGGGACCTGTTTTTTCTCTAAGAAATTAAATGGGTTAAAAATGGGCAGGTACTCAAAACTATAAAGTCTTACACGGGTTTACCCTATCAGTTATGGGTACCCATTGGGTTTTTTTTTCTTTTTAATCACCTATACTTTTTTTTTTGTCAAGTCTAATCACCTACACTAAACCCGCAAAATCACATTTTCCTACCAAAAACACAAAACACGAAAACTCGTTTTTCTGCCAAAACCGCAAAATTACGTTTTCCCCGCCAAAACAACAAAATTATATTTTCCCGTCAAACCGCAAAATCACGTTTTCCCGCCAAACTCGCAAAATCTTGTTTTACCTCCAAAACCGCAAAATCTCGTTTTCCCGCCAAAATCGTAAAATCTTGTTTTCCCGCCAAAACCGCAAAATCTAGTACTAAGGTAATATTTGAGGCTAAAAGCACAAAAATTAAGAAACAGTAAATATTGTTCATTTTTCCATATTCAACCAATAGAACAATATATATATATATATATAGAATCTATATAATAATAACAATCTGAATAAATGCGACCAACAGTTGTGTTTTTTCAATCGTACCTTTTGGATATTTTCTGAAAAGTCGTGATGGATCATTAGAACGGTTATTTATGAAAAGTCACAACTTTACAGGTTATTTATGAAAAGTCACAACTGTTCACTGTAAAGTTGTGTTGATTTGAACATTCGTATCTTTTGAAATCTATATATTTGTCTGATTGAACTGTTTTCATTTTTTTGTCATGATACAAAATCAACTAAAATTTAAATCTTAACGATTTAAACATTTTTCTAAATTATTTTATAGCATTCATTCTTTTAAAAGTCAAGAAAATTCTCTAATTCTTGATTTAACAAAATATTTTTGGAATGATGAATCTAATTTACATATTTTAGTTCATTTTAAATATAAAAGTTAAATGAAAAATACCTAGAGTGTTTTTCTAAGATTTAGATGGATTACATAGTGAGTTTTTGGATTTGACATTTCAATATATTTAAATCCAATCCGAATAAATGCCATCAAAAGCTGTTTTTTTTCAATCGTACCTTTTGAATAATTTTTTTTTAAATATGTAAAAAATTTAAATTGTATGTTTTACAAAAAGTTGCGATTGTTCATTGTAACAATTTTTTTGTAAAATTGCAACTGTTCATTGTAGAGTTGTATTTATTCGAATATTCGTATCTTTTGAAATCTATCTGTTTGAATTGTTTTCATTTTTTTGCCATGAGACAAAATAATATAAAATTTTAATATCAACAGTTTTTACAGCTTTCTAAATTATTCTCTAGCATTCATTCTTTTAAAAGTGAAGAAACTCTTCCAATTCTTGATTTAACAAAATATTTTGGAATGATGAATCTAATTTACAACTTTTAGTTAATTTTAAATATAAAAATCTAATGTCTATATATAATAGCAATCCGAATAAATGCCAACAAAAGTTGTGTTTTTTTCAACCACCTTTTGGATATTTTTTTAAAAAAAATCTGTAGAAAAATTAAATTGTGTGTTTTACAAAAAAGTTGCGATTATTCATTGTAACGGTTTTTTTTGTAAAGTTGCAACTGTTCATTGTAGAGTTGTGTTTATTCGAATATTCGTCTCTTTTAAAATTTAGATATATTTGTCTTTTTGAACTGTTTTCATTTTTTTGCCACGACACAAAATAATATAAAATTTCAATATCAACAGCTTTTACAGCTTTCTAAATTGTTCTCTGGCATTCATTCTTTTAAAAGTAAAAATATTCCTCCAATTCTTGATTTAACAAAAGATTTTTGGAATGACGAATCTAATTTACAACTTTTAGTTAATTTTAAATATAAAAATTTCATGAAAATACTCAGAGTTTTTTTTTCAAGAGTTAGATGGATTATATAGTGAGTTTTTGAATTTGACTTCTTAATATGGTAATAAAGATGTCTTCTATTTAAAAGCAGTTTATATGGATTATTAGGTGAAATTAAGTGCAGATACAACATTTGTGATTTTTCGTAGCACCTTTTTATAATTTTTTAAAATTCAAATTGTTGTATCTGTTTATTGTAAAGTTGTATCTTTTCTCCATATTTTATTTATATCTTTTCATCACAACTTTTCGGTCTAATAGGTGTTTCTATTTAAATAGTCATGTCTTTTAGTCCATTTTATGTTTTTTTAGTCCATTTTATGTTGAATCTAAATAATTTAATATATAATATTCAACGTTATTCTATAAACTAACTAAAATTTTAGAAATGATTATAGCAATAGAGAAATTTAATACAACTTAATATATAATTTACTTTTTTTTTGCCAGCAATATAAATTTTACTGTTGCATCTATTTTTATTGTAACTTTTTGTCAAAAAAATAGTTTAATATTTAAAAACAAGAATAACAATCTGAATAAATACGAACAACAGTTGCGACTTTCCTTAATATTTTTTTGTAAGAAAATTGTTTTCTTCTTTTTTTTAAACTCAAAAAGTTTTATATGTTCATTTCAGAGTTGTATCTTTTCATTATATTTAATTCATATTTTTTCATCACAACTTTTCGTTCTAATAGATATGTCTATTTAAATAGTCATGTCTTTTGAACTTTCTATATATTTATCTTTTTCATCAATAACTAACAAATCAATCGTTGAAACAAATTTTCCATTTTTATGTTTAATCTAAATAATTTGAAATTAATATCTAATATTCAAAGTTATTCTATAATCTAACTAAAATTTTAGAAATAATTATAGCAATATAGAAATTTAATAAAACTTAATATAGAATTTATAGTTGCGTTGCATCTATTTATCGTAACTTTTCGTTAAAAATTATTTTAATATTTAAAATTTATACTTCTTCCGTTTCAAAATATAGGATGTTTCAGGTAAATGCACACATATTAAGATACTTTATTTTTCTTTTAAAAAGTATCATATATATTTAAGTTAAAAAAATTTCAACTAATCATAAAGAAGGCTGTAAAAAAATGATTACAGATTATTAAATATATATTAAAATTTGTATGGAAAATTATAAAATATCTTATATTTTGAAACAAAAAAGAGAGGCCAAAACATTTTATATATTGAAATGGAGGGAGTATTATTTTGTTTTTAATTATATTTATTTAGTAGAAAATTATATTTACTCATTACAACCATTAGTTCAATATTCTCAGTTAGGATTACTTTGTCATAATAATTTTTTTAAAGTTGCGTCTATTCTACATAATATTTTTTGTTATAAATATTCATTTTGATGGTTGTGTTTTTTGTAACAGTTTATATTTAATGTTTATGTATTCAAACTATTTTATTACATTCAAATGATTTTTTTTTGTCAACCATTGGGCCACAACTGGCCGGCCCATTAGCCAAATTCCTACATTCGTAGGAACCGGGGCTCGATCCCGGGTGTGATGGTGCCTTCTACAAATGGACTTACCTCCTCCCACTGCACTAAGGTCACTTCACCATTCAAATGATTTTATAATGTATAACTTTAAATTTTATTTACTTTTTTCTAAAATACTTCCCCCGCGACATCGCGGGGGGTCTGAGTCCTAGTTTAAATAGTTAAAATTTACTAAAATAATATACAAAGTGAAACTTGAAAAAATCTTTATATAAGGAAACTAGTTTCCAATATATAATTCAAGTCCATCTCTAATTAGTACGAGACCTTTTAGGAAGGAGCTCAGTAAGAAATCCATGAGGGCTGGACCACTTTGGAACAAAGCAGACAATATCATACTAATAGGGGAGTTGGCTTGGGATTGGTAAGCCCAACAATTGGTATTAGAGCCTAGGTTAAAATAATGGATCCAAAGAAGTGAGTATGACCTAATAGTTGGCGTGAGAGAAGCCTTTCAATGTAACACAATAAGAAAGATACCTCAAGAATACTTCGCGAATAAGAAGCACGGAGTCAATGGTGACAAGATTTCGTTAAGAGGGAGGTCTAAGGTTCGTGGTTCTTGGTTTGAGGGGGAGTACTGTTGGGATACAAACCAACATTACACATCGAAAGATAAGAAAATAATTTTCTAGTATATAAGTCAAGTCAAGTCCTACTTAGTATGATACCTTTTGAGAAAGACCCCAATAACAAATCTGTGTAGGTTTTGCAATCTTGGCTCAAAGAAAACAATGACTTGACTTAGACAATGTCATTATGATTTTGAGGATCATCATAATTCATGAATGTTGCACGGTTGAAAATGTATAACTGAAGAAAACATTTTAGAAAAATATGGATTACGACAAAAGAAGCATTTTTTTTTTTTGCAAATACTGAAATATTGTACCCCTAAAATTTGTTTAGTAATCAAATCATGATATAGCTATCAAGTGTCCTATTTAGAATGTGTTTATCTGTGCTTCTGTCTACCGATTTATGGATCTTAATTTCTTCATATAGGGTTTTCGTATTATTAGTAATAAAACTTGACTTTAGATGAAATATACTACGAAATATAGCTAATAATTCTCGATCTTATAGTTTCATATCACAAAACATTTGATAGAATGTCGGAAAGAATATAGATATAGATGAAGAACAATTTGTGAATTAGCTATCCAAATCTGTGAATTTAATGATTGTTTTAACTTATTTATTTGTATGGCTAACATTATAAAAAATATTAAAATATATTTTGGTGTGTATGAATATATGAGAAAAATAAAGATATTTCATTAGTTATGTTGGAGTAAACATAAACACTAGAGAAGAAAACAAAACCTACAACTCAATCAAAGTGTAAGAAGTACAACCAAAAGAATAAACAAAACCACTAGAGAAGGAAAATAACTACAACTCAATCAAAACGTGTATGAATCTATCAAACTAAAAGAATAAAGAAAAGAATAGGAAGCAAGTTGGATCCGATCCAAACAATATTAGAGCTAGGCTGAAGCTGCATTATGTGGAGCTAGCTGGTGATGGTCCCATCTGATACTGTGGAGCATTATATATTGACCGGTGAATCAGCTAAAGGAGATGGTGAAAGAGACGAGGAAGAGCTTGGTGATCGGATTGGTCCAGGAACTGGAGCAGCCACGGGACCCAAGGAGGCCGGCAAGACATGGATTTGAAGCTTCTGTCCCAACATGCAGTGATTAGGAACCCCGCATATGAATTGTTGGAGTCCCGGTTTGGTTAGAATGATGGTATCAGCTCCGGTATGGTATTTTGTCAGCGGGTTAGACGAGTCACACTGCTGAAAATCATTGTAAGTGACTTCAGTGACGTCGTGGAAATTGTTGTTGTATGAGAAGACCAAAGAGTCTCCGACTTGAAAAGTTCTTGATGAAGCCCAAGCCTCGTAATCAACATCTATCATCGTCCAACCCTTCGAGTCTCCGACCTTGTGAACGGTTCCTCCAATGGCAACTCCAAAAAGAGTTGCAAGAATCAACAAAGAAGTAAAAGTCACGTTCTTCTTAGTCAAAGCCATGATCATGTTTTTGGTTTCTTAACTTGGGAATCAGAGAAACAAGTCTGAGAGAGATGATTAATGAAAGTAATGAATTTGTTTTGGTGACAAGTTGAGAAGGGGTCTACATGTTTCTTATATAGAGCCCAGGGGTCGGTTGAGATAATCCTAGTCTTGCAGGGATTTGAAGATTAATTTGATAATTCCTAGTGACTTTATGATTATGTTTTGTTTAGGTAATATTTTTCCTTTTTTTCCATATTCAAGATGGATACCACGACCGTTTCTAATATGAATTTCCTATTTTTCAACAGTTTTTTTTTCAACAAGAAATTTGTTTTAGATATATTTATAAAATTTTGTTCGTAATTAAAGATAAAAGCATTGATATTGTTTTAAAAGTATTATAATTAAATAAAGAAATGAATGACTAAAAACATAGCAAAAAGTTATCCCTTTTTAATAAAACAGAAGTACACGACTTCAAATTGGTAGACTATATAATATTTATATAGGTTATAACTATGATTAATTATTTGATAGGTTATATGGATTAATTATTTGATAGGTTACATAGATTTAGGATTATGATCATCTTAAAAAGGATATTACAAAAATAAAATAAAATCTCAAAGAATATTTAACTAACCATATATAGACAAAAAAAAAATCTCAGAAATTAATATAAATTAATCACTCTTATGTAGATTACAACTAATTTCCGATTATACTAAAAAATAAAATCTTAACCGACTTTATCTGAAACGACCCTTCCCGTTTTTTTTTTTTTAATACCTTAACCTACTAGTGGTCACATACCCACTAACATCCTAACAACAATCAATACCCGCGAAATAACCAAATAAAACAAATTCCATTAAACCAAAAGAATTCCAACAACAATAATCCAATAATTCAACAATGACATAGCAAGGTTCCAACATCCTACAATGCTCTATCAACTCAATACTAGCAACCTAACAATAGCTAGACCACAATCAATCAAGCCTCTAGAACATCCTCCTCCTCATCGCCTTTGATTCCACGATCACACTTTTCCTTTACCTGCACACCACAAACAACAATTGAGATGCGTAAGTATTATCATAAATACTTAGTGAGGCCGTCCTCCCATCTACTAGGTTATACACACAAGCATATGAGACCCTCAAGTTATGCAAGCAAACAAAACACAAGCAATACATCAAACCAGAAAAACAAGTCTCGGTTGAGACTAGTGTCGACCGATGCCACAAGAAAGTGTCGACCGATACTGAACCAACAGGTGTCGACCGATGCCACTAGAGTGTCGACCGATGCCCCACCAAACGGTGTCGACCGATGCTCCTTGAGTGTCGATCGATGCCCCTTCGACAGACACAATCTGCGCGAACCCGAACGACGAACTCCCCTTCCAAATCATCACGAATCCGTCCCAAACTCACCCAATTACCTCAGAAATCACTGGGAATCACAAAAGCAACAAACCCAAGCAACAAAACAACACAAACAGCAAAGAAAACACACAAACAAGAGAGATCTCATGCTTAGATCAACCATGGTCAAGCACTCACCTCAAGAACAGGAAGATTGGATTGAGAAACGTGGAAAACAACACCTCCAGAAGCTCCCCCTTCGTTTCCAGCAACAGCTAACCCTCCTACAGCCTCAGATCTCTCGAAAAACTCCAAGAACAAGCCCATAAAGTCACAGAAACGTTTTCTCTCTTTTCTCTCTTTCTTTTTCTCTCAAAAGCGGCGAGTACAGACAAAATAACACGACCTAGGGTCGTTTTTCCCCTTTTACACACGATTTAGGGATTTTAATTGAACCAAACCGAACCAATCGGCAATTAAAACGAACCCGACCAAACCGGAACACATGATGTCGATCGATGCCCCCAAGGGTGTCGATCGACACCCACACCAAAATTACAAAAAATTGGTTCGCGGATGTTACAATTCTCCCCCACCAATATGGATTCGTCCCCGAATCCCGCAATACCGTCCATCTGCCAAGGACCTCCGTGCCACCGTCAGCACGGCCCGCACGTCCCCAGACCGGACTAAACACCGTCAGCCAAGGTTTCCCGTGCCACTATCGCAACAGCCCGCACACCTCCGACTGACCCTCGAGGTCTCCCTCTAGCCAATATACTCGCATCATAAACACTATTTGCTCACAACTCAGTGCTTCCCCCGTCCGTGGTCGCAACCAACGAATCATGCTGGCTCGCTATCAGGCCAACCGCCTTAAGCTACGGCATCCAGGAAGTCACTCACACACACACTCCCCCCGCTCTCAGGTCGCAACCTTCGAGTCATACCGGCTCACTGCCAGGCCACAGCCTACAGCTACGGTATCCAGGGAGTCTCACACGCCCACTCCCCCCGCTCTCAGGTCGCAACCCTCGAGACATACCGGCTCACTGCCGAGCCGCGGCTCACAGCTACGGTATCCAGGGAGCCTCACATATCCCGCTCTTGGGTCGTCACCCTCAAGCGCGCTCTTGGATCGTCATCCGAAGCAACATACCACTCCCACTCTCTGGCCACAAAGTCCATCGAGCTATCGGTATCACGTGAGTTGGGCCCACACGGCCTTGAGCAAAAACAAACACTGATGCCAACGAGTATCTCCCGGCTAGATCTACCTCAACATTTCCACAAAACTTTCCCTTTTTAGAAACTTTCTATTTATGGAAACCTTCCTTTTGTGGAAACTTTCTATTTATGGAAACTTTCCAAAAATAGACACCCGAGCTATTTCTCTTTTCCCATGACAACAACAGTCAAACATAAAGAAAAATACTCATCTTATTAATCTCAAAAATGTCATAATCGTTACAATCTCAACGAAATTACATCAGAAAAAGCCAAAAATACAACAACCGGAGCCAACAACCCGCATCCCGAGCACCACCTCATCTTGATACTTAGTCGCACAACCAACCACCCCTAAGCGACCAAATATCAAGAGAGATGGGCTGGACTACAACTCGGACCCGGCTAGACAAGCTCAAGTCGCGGTCTGCTTCTCAAACCACTTCTTAAACCTTGCCTTTATCCTCGCCTCGGGCTCCCAAGTCTGCTCCTCTACTCCATCACAGTCCCACAGGACTCTCATCAAAGGAATATTCTTCTTCCGAAGTTCCTTGACTCTCCTCTCGAGCACCCTCACTGGTCTCGCCTCTAAAGTCATGTTAGGCTGAAGATCCTTAGGAATCTTAGCCAACAACTGATCACCCTCGTGAAGACACTTCCTCAGCATAACCTCAGGCAACTCCAACCGGTATGCCACTGGTCCCACCCGCTCAACCACTCTGAACGGTCCCATGTACTTGGACTCAACTTAGTCTCTGTCAATGACCTGTTCGGACCCCGCAACATGGCCATCTTGAGGTACACTCTATCACCAACCTGAAACTCAAGATCCTTTCTCCTCTTATCAGCATAGCTCTTCTGTCGATCCTGAGCCTCCTTCATGTTCAGCCTCAAAACCCGAATCTTCTCCGAGGTCTCCTGAACAAAATCTGCACCAAATATGCTCCTCTCCCCCACCTGAGTCCAACATAATGGTGTACGACACGGCCTCCCATACAAGGCCTCATAAGGAGCCATCCCAATACTAGCCTGGTAGCTGTTGTTATAAGCAAACTCCACCAAACTCAAGTGATCTGCCCAATGACCACCCCAATCCAGCACACACATCCTCAATAAATCCTCCAAAATCTGGATCGTCCTCTCTGACTGACCGTCCGTCTGAGGATGATAGGCTGTACTCATATGCACCTTCGTGCCCATCTCCGCCTGAAATGCCTTCCAGAACACTGAAGTGAACTTGGAATCTCTATCAGACACAATACTAGCAGGCACCCCGTGCAATCTGACTATCTCCCTCACGTACTTCTTGGCCAAAACCGCTGCTCCATCAGTTTTCATGATGGCCAGAAAATGCGCGGACTTAGTCAAACGGTCCACAATGACCCAAATAGCATCAAACGTCCTCGACACAGGCAAACCTACCACAAAGTCCATCGTGATCAAATCCCACTTCCACTCTGGAATGGGTAAACTCTGTAACAAACCACCAGGAACCTGATGCTCCGCCTTCACCAGCTGGTAAGTATCACACTTCGCCACCCAGTCAGCTACGTCCTTCTTCATCCCGACCCAGTGATAGTACCGCTTGAGGTCACGGTACATCTTGGTCGCTCCTGGATGAATAGAGAATTTGCTCGAATGGGCCTCTCTCAGTATCTCCTGCCTCAAATCCTCACCCTTGGGCACACAGATCCGACCATGCACAAGGATAGTACCATTAGCAGAAACCTGATACTCTGCACCCGCAGCCTTAGAGGCATTCACCAGCCCCTCATCGCTCTCCTGAGCTAACCTCACTCTACTCAACAAATCCGCTCTATCAGCTGCCTCCAAACCCAAAGGTTCCTGTGAGATAGCACACAAACTCAATGCACTGATCTCACCTACCAACGCCTCCATATCCTGCTCCTGAGCCGAAGCCACCTGCTTCCGACTCAAGGCATCTGCAACCAGATTAGCTTTACCAGGATGGTAAGCTATGTCCAAATCATAATCCGCTACTAACTCCATCCAACGCCTCTGCCTCAAATTCAGCTCAGGCTGAGTAAAAATGTACTTCAGACTCTTGTGATCTGTAAATACCTGTACCTTCCCACCATACAGATAGGATCTCCAAATCTTAAGAGCAAAGATCACTGCTGCCATCTCCAAATCATGAGTAGGATAATTAGCTTCATGCTTCCGCAACTGCCGCGAAGCATAAGCTATAACCTTCCCCTGCTGCATAAGTACACAACCCAACCCCACTCTAGAAGCATCTGTATACACAACATAAGGCTCGTCCTGCTCAGGCAGTGCTAACACCGGCGTGGTAGTCAACATCTGCTTAAGACTTGCAAAACTTGCCTCACACTCTGGTGACCACACAAATGGGACATCCTTCCCTGTAAGCTTAGTCATCGGCTGAGCCATACTCGCGAAACCCCAAACAAACCTCCTGTAGTAACCTGCTAACCCCAGGCAACTCCGAATCTCAGTAGCACTCTGCGGCCTCGGCCACTCCCTGATGGACTGAATCTTCTCTGGATCCACTGAAACTCCCTCAGCTGAAACAATATGACCCAGGAACCCCATCCCACGCTGCCAGAAACTGCACTTACTCAGCTTAGCAAACAACTTCTGCTCCCGCAGCTTCTCCAACACTGCTCTCAAATGTACTGCATGCTCCTCAGGACTCTTAGAATATACCAGGATGTCGTCGATGAAAATGATGACTGACACGTCCAGAAACTCCTGGAACACGCTGTTCATCAATCTCATAAACGCAGCTGGCGCGTTTGTCAACCCAAACGACATCACCACAAACTCATAGTGCCCAAATCTCGTCCTGAAGGCTGTCTTCCTCACATCTGCCTCATGAATAGGAATCTGATGATAACCTGAAGCCAAGTCGATCTTGGAGAACGAAGTAGCACCCCTCAACTGATCCAACAACTCATCAATCCTCGGGAGAGGGTACTTGTTCTTCACAGTAACTCGGTTCAAACCCCGGTAGTCAATACACAACCGAAAACTCCCATCCTTCTTCTTAACAAACAACACCGGAGCTCCCCACGGTGAACAACTAGGACGGATAAAACCCTTGCCCAACAAATCCTCCAGCTGCTTCTTCAGCTCTGCCATCTCTGCTGGAGCCATCCTGTAAGGAGCCTTGGATAACGGCATCGTCCCCGGTTCCAGCTCAATGGTAAAAGGATCCGACCGAGATGGTGGTAATCCCTGCAATGACTGGAACACATCCTCAAAGTCCTCCACAACCGGAATACCGCTAACCATAGACTTCCCCACTGACTCTGGCATAGATATAGTAACCAGATAGGCCTCATGGCCCTTCTCGATCATCTTCCCTGCCTGAACGGCTGAGATCACAAGACTCCCCGAAGTCGGTCTAATACCCTGAAAAACCAACTTCACTCCTGGACGCTCAAACTCCACTCTACCCCGATAGCAATCCAAATGCACCTTATACCGATGCAACCAATCCATACCAAGAATAACGTCATACAACTCCACTGGACTGATAAGCAAATCCGCTGGCCACGACTCTCCTGCGATCTGAATATCAACTCCTCCAGCTCGTCCAACAACCCTCAGGAACTTGCCTCCAGCAACTCTGACAACTCCTGAACGCTCTCCAGAATCCCCTCTGATCCCCGCACTCACGGCACACTCCGGAATAATGAAGCTATGAGAAGCTCCAGAATCAAACATAACATGGGACTTAAACCCGCCCACCAACAAGGTCCCTACACAAACCTCATGTGTTGAGAACCTAACACTTGACCACAAACAAAAACAAATATAATCTGAACTATTGAATTGACTAAGTTCGAATCTCAGAAGTTATACCTGTGATCGCTCCTGCACTAGTGCCACCGGGCTCCTGAGTCGAGTACACCTGAGTCGTCGGCTCAATCCAACCCACCGGCTGCACACCGTGCTGCACACCCTGCTGCACCCCAGGCTGGGCTCCAGCCTGCAACACCGCTACAGCCCTCTGCTGTAACTTGGGACAACGAGGCTTGATATGCCCCGTCTCTCTGCAGTAGTAACACACCCGAGTATCTGTCCGCGGCTCCGTCACCGCCCGCTGCTCTGTCACTGCCCGCTGCTCACCTCTCTGTGGACAGCTAGACACCTTGTGGTCCCTACTACCACACCCAAAGCATTTCGCACCCCCGTGCCTCGATCTCTGCATAACATCAAACTTCCTCTTCTGCCCCTGCGCAGGCTTGCCGCCCTTGCTAGGAACAGAAAGCGGCTGAGACTGCTGTGGCTGCACCGAAGAACTGACCACAACCACATGTGACCTCAAGTCATCCTCTATCCCAGCTGCAACCTCAACCAGCTCTGCTCTCGTAGCATAGCTCCTCACTCTGCACCGAGTCCTCAAATCATCCCGCAGAGCCAACAAAAACTTCCGCACCTGAGCCGCCTCTGGCTCCCATGCCCTGCCTGCATACCCCACAAGCCGACTGAACTCTGCATCCAGCTCCCGCACTGTACGGTCCCCCTGAGTCAAACCCAAGAACCGTGCCTCCATACGATCAAGAGCCTCCTGAGGAAAATACTTGGAGTTAAACTCCCCCACAAAATCTCCCCAAGACATACCCCTCTGCACCCTCCGTGCTGTCACCGACCTCCACCACACACGAGCATCTCCTGACAAGTAAAACACTGTCAGATCCACCCTGTACCGGTCGGGACACCTAAGCGAAAGGAAAATATCCTCCATCCGCTCTCTCCACTCATCCGCTACACTCGGATCGGTACCTCCTGAGAAATACCCTGCTCCCACATGCCGCAGCTGCTCCATCATCCGCACATACTGAGCATCCACTACCTTGGCCCCCGGCTGCACACCCGCCTGCAAACCCGCCACAGGCTGCACCGCTGGACCCTGCCCACCACCCACGGGCGGCACTACCGGATCCTGCCCACCAACCACTGGCGGCACTACTGCTGGAAGTCGCTGCAAAACCTGAGCTAGCAAGTCCATCAAGACATCCTCCCTGCCTAGAGCACCTCCCGCTGCAACCCCCACACCCGGGGCAACACTGTGACCGACACCGGGCCCATCAGCCCTGCCGTCACCCAAACCAGCCTGGTCTCCAGACACACTAGGATGAACCTGTGACTCCGCCACCTCCTCACTGGCCATGCTCTGGGTCACACTCACACTGGCCTCAGGAACCTGACCTCGTCTCCGACCACGACCACGACCACGCCCACGACCACGACCACGACCAACAGCATCCTCACCCCTAACCATCTGTATCATCCAAGATTAGAAGGCTAAGCAAACAATAATTCTAATACACAAAACACAACTTACCGTGGAATCACAAAACAGGCTCGAAGAGGATGTTCTAGGACTTCATGCCACACATAATTGACCAACCACACCATCAATCATAGCATGGAATCCTAAACATCATCAGCAAAAGCACAATGAACCCTAGACCTAGAACCGTAAGGGCTCTGATACCAAAATGAAACAACCCTTCCCGTTTTTTTTTTTTTTTTAATACCTTAACCTACTAGTGGTCCCATACCCACTAACATCCTAACAACAATCAATACCCGCGGAATAACCAAATAAAACAAATTCCATTAAACCAAAAGAATTCCAACAACAATAATCCAATAATTCAACAATGACATAGCAAGGTTCCAACATCCTACAATGCTCTATCAACTCAATACTAGCAACCTAACAATAGCTAGACCACAATCAATCAAGCCTCTAGAACATCCTCCTCCTCATCGCCTTTGATTCCACGATCACACTTTTCCTTTACCTGCACACCACAAACAACAATTGAGATGCGTAAGTATTATCATAAATACTTAGTGAGGCCGTCCTCCCATCTACTAGGTTATACACACAAGCATATGAGACCCTCAAGTTATGCAAGCAAACAAAACACAAGCAATACATCAAACCAGGAAAACAAGTCTCGGTTGAGACTAGTGTCGACCGATGCCACAAGAAAGTGTCGACCGATCCTGAACCAACAGGTGTCGACCGATGCCACTAGAGTGTCGACCGATGCCCCACCAAACGGTGTCGACCGATGCTCCTTGAGTGTCGATCGATGCCCCTTCGACAGACACGATCTGCGCGAACCCGAACGACGAACTCCCCTTCCAAATCATCACGAATCCGTCCCAAACTCACCCAATTACCTCAGAAATCACTGGGAATCACAAAAGCAACAAACCCAAGCAACAAAACAACACAAACAGCAAAGAAAACACACAAACAAGAGAGATCTCATGCTTAGATCAACCATGGTCAAGCACTCACCTCAAGAACAGGAAGATTGGATTGAGAAACGTGGAAAACAACACCTCCAGAAGCTCCCCCTTCGTTTCCAGCAACAGCTAACCCTCCTACAGCCTCAGATCTCTCCAAAAACTCCAAGAACAAGCCCAGAAAGTCACAGAAACGTTTTCTCTCTTTTCTCTCTTTCTTTTTCTCTCAAAAGCGGCGAGTACAGACAAAATAACACGACCTAGGGTCGTTTTTCCCCTTTTACACACGATTTAGGGATTTTAATTGAACCAAACCGAACCAATCGGCAATTAAAACGAACCCGACCAAACCGGAACACATGGTGTCGTTCGATGCTCCCAAGGGTGTCGATCGACACCCACACCAAAATTACAAAAAATTGGTTCGCGGATGTTACATTATCATAAAATTTTGACTGAGTAACAGGTCAAAATTTGAATATTTAAATTCATTTCATAGATTTCTTTTGTTGAATTGTTTATTTTTATATTCTATAATAATTTTTTAGATAATTTAATTTGGAATCTTTAAAAATAATTTAATTTGATATTTTTAAGAATATCATAAATATATGATAGATCAAAAAGTTAAAAAATTATAAACACTCTAATTTGATTTGTTATAGCACGATCAATAATATGAAAAATGTTAAACTTTCAAAAATATGATTTCTCGGATTAAATTTAAGTTTGGAATAATATTATATGGTAGGTTTTCTCGGTCACGATGATTTTGACAAACATATGTTACATATTTGGTCCTAAAATTAATATGCGCTATACTATAGATTAAGTCATAAAATTAACTATCAAAATACAATATATATTTTTAATCACTAAAAAAATCAAATAAAATTAATAAACAAAAGTTAATTTTTTATCACATAACTTAATCCGCGTTATACCGCAGGTCAAAATCTAGATATACTAGAATACATCTTATAGAACATATGTTATTTCTATAAGTCATATTTAGTATATGATTTCATGCCATAATATTCAATCCAAAAAACCCTTTTAAAATAAATAAAATAATCACATATAAAATGTTTTAAATAAAAATTACCAAATATACAAAAGGAAGAAATTTCAACCCATGCTCTAGCACGGGTCATATTCTAGTACAAAATCTACATAACTAGTTTTCTTATATAAAGACTGTTTGGATACAAACCAACATCCCACATTGGAAGAATCTAATATATAATTCAAGTCCAACACCAATGAGCATGAGACTTTTTGGAAGGAGCCCAATAAGAATTCCGTGAGTGATGGACCACTTTGGTCCAAAGCGAACAATATCATACTAATAGGAAAGTTGGCTTGGGATTGGAAATCCCAACAGTTGGTATTAGAGCCTAGGTTGAAATAGTGGATGGCATGACCTAATAGTTGGTGGAGAGAAGCCTCTCAATGTAACACGATAAGAAGGGTACCTCAAGAATACCTCGCGAATTGTAACGCCCGTGAACCAAAATTCTGGTTTGGAATGTGCATTGGTCGATGCAAGATCAGTTTTGCGGGATGAGTTAAGTGAAATGATTGTTTGGATGCGTTTGGGGTTTGGGAAAAACTAGGGGTCGAGTATAAAATGATATCTTGGCGTCCTTAGCAGAGTTTGGTCGTTTTCTATGTTGTAAGAGAGAAAAGAAAGAGAGAAGTTGTTCTTAAGAGTTTTTGGTGCCTGTTCTTGAGAGATCTTGTCTGTGGAGTGGAGATCTGAGGCTGGGATCGTGGTAGGAGCTTGCTAGGACGCTTTTTCGTGGGATTATAATCAGTTTTTGTCATTCTCAAAGGTGTGTGTGTGACCATGGCTGATCTAAGCGAATTGATATGTATTTTTTTGTGATTTTTGGTTGTTTGATTGCTTATATGGTTGTATGTGAGTGTTTGCTATGAGTTTTGTTACCTTTGGAGGATGTATTCGGCATCATGGAGCCAAGAGGAGTCGGTGGAGATCGTGTTTGGCGATGCTTCACGCGATAGCATTGATCGATGCAAGGCGTGTATCGGTCGATGCAGTTAAGGATTCGATGGAGACGATGGATGTTGCATATGTCGATGTAAGGAGTGCATCAGTCGACGCAGGAGGCGTTGCATCGGTCGATGCAACGACATTACATCGGTCGACGCAAGGGGTGCGTCGGTCAATGCAAGGTTGCGGAGTTACGCGTGTTTTCAGAGTTGTTTGGTTTGCTTGTTTCTTTGTGTATTTGTTTGTGCTTGTCTTTTCGCTTGTGTGTATAGCCCAGTAGATGAGAGGATCCTCCTCACAAAATATTTATGGTAATACTCACGCATCTCATATGTGTTGTAGTGCAGGTAAAGGCAAAATGTAGACATGGTTGATATTGGTTATTTATTATATTGTATTTGATAGATTGTTGTTGGTTGAATGTTGGTATTTTCCTCTGTATGTTTTGAATGTTGTTAGGTTGTTAATATTAGACCATCTCGAATGGTTTTCCCTATTTATTTCTCTATAATAGAGAAACTCTATAATAAAAGTGAATTTTACTCCAACTCACTTCTATTCTCACCTCTGAAATAGATATTGCTATTTTTTTCCTCTATATATAGAAAAACTCTATTTTTTCCTTTATAATTAGAAATATAGCAATCTCTATTTTAAAGGTGATAATAGATGTGGATTCGAGCAAATTTGCCTCTAAAATGAGATTCCTATATTTTTACTATATATAGAGACAAATATAGAGATGTGTTGGAGATGGTCTTATATTAAAAACAAAAGAAAAAATCGGTTGGGTCGTTTCACAAATAAGAAGTACCGAGTCATGGTGACAAGAATTCGTTAAGAGGGAGACCTAAAGTTCGTGGTTTTTGGATTGAGGGGAAGTATTGTTGAGATACAAACAAACGTTACACATCGGAATATTAGAAAAGAACTTTCTAATATATAAATATAAATCAAGTCCAATCCTGTTTACTATGAAGCTTTTTTGAAAAGGAGTCCAAGAACAAATTTGTGTGGATTTTGCCATCCTGGCTCAAAGCATACGGTGACTTAACTTAGATAATATCATTATGATTTTGAGGTTCATCATAATTCATGAATGTTGCACGGTTGAAAATGTAAAAATGAACAGAACAATTCAAAAAAGAGATGGATACGATAAAAAAAAAAGTATTTTTTGGCAAATATTGTACCCCTAAAATTTATTTAGTAAACGAATGATGATATAGCTATCAAATTTCCTATTTAGAAAGTGTTTGTCTGTGCTTCTGCCTACCGATTTTTATGGATCTTAATTTCTTCATCTAGGGTTTTGGTAGTATTAGTAATAAAACTTGACTTTAGATGAATATACTACGAAATCTAGCTAAAAATTTTTGATCTTATAGTTTCATATCATAAAACGTTTGATAGAATGTCGGAAAGAATATAGATAAAAAAACAATTTGTGAATTAGCTAGTCAAATCTGTGAATTCAATGATTGTTTTAGCTTATGTATGTATAGCTAACATTATTAAAAAAATTAAAATATATTTTGTTGTGTAGGAATCTACACTAGTATTTTGGGCAATTGTCATGGATACCATCATTTTAAGTTTCTGGGTCAAAAATACCATAACCCCAAACAATTTCCATTTCTAACATTTCTCATTAAACCATTTGACAAAAATACCCCTCTTATTTATCAAACCCTCATTGTTTTTAAATCGCTTCTCGTTGCCTCCCTTCACTCGAAAAAAGCAGATACGGTGGTTGATGGATTCTCGCCACCTCGCCAGATTCTCATCGCATCACCGGTCTATCTCACTGGATACTCGTTGCATCATCGGTCTATCTCGCCGGATTCTCGTCGCATCACCGGTCTATCTCGTCGGATTGTCGTCGCATCATTGGTCTATCTTGCTTCGTCTTTGAGGTCTCCTGACTTTGATTCACATCGCCTAGCCACCACCATCCTTACGCCTCGTTTCGGACTTGCTTTGCCTCATCGTCGTTGCTGCCGTTATATATCGTCGCTGCAATTTGTATTTGAGGTTCTTCTTCTTCGTTGATCAATCTTATCCACACAACACTTTAGCATTGGTCATTGCAGTTTATAGGTAAGATTCATTTCATTCTCTTTCTATTGTAGAAATTGAAAAAACTATAAGATTTATGTGTGTGTGTGTGTGATTTTGACTTTACTAAATCCAAAAAAAACTAAACCTATTGAGTGCAAAATTTAGTAGATTCTTATGGTTTCTACTAAAATTTATTTGTTGTGGATTGTCTTCATCATGTAATGATTTTTTCTTCCTAAACATGTAAATTGTTGTGGATTTTCTTATTCGTGTAACAATGGTGATGCTAGTTTTGTTAGATACAATGCTAGTTTTGTTAGCTAGATGGTTGATGGTAGTTTTTATTCAGTTGCATTATACTTTATTCCATTGGTGTTGTCTTTTCTAACTATAGCTTTGCTTAGTGTACTTGACTTGGTCGTTTTAATGTTGCATAAAAAAGTTAATTATAAATGTCATTGTGATGAGTCTTGCAACTGGATGTTCATGTTGCTTATTGAGATGGTTTTGTGTCATTCTAGTTGGATTAAGCAGTGAAGTTACATGCTTGATTTGATCATTCAAGAAGAACTACTTACAACTTGGATTAGCTTATACATGTCACAGTTATACAATTTGAATTTGCTTATGTTTCAGTTTACTTTATCTTTATACATTAAGCTTGGTTTGCTGACATGGTTTAGTGTATTCGTGTTCCTGACTGACTACTATAGATTTCTTGTTTGTTAAAAATTTGGGAAGCACTGTTGAAAATTCAGGAAAATATATATATATTTTAGGAAGACTTTCATAATACGATATGTTTCATAATGAAAATTTGGCTCTTTGTGCCCACTGGTTTTGCTTTCTGCTTACTCATGAAGCTATTCATATCATGTAGTTTCTCACATAAACGTTGATTGGATTAAGATTTTTGAAAATTGGGAAGCACTAATGAACATTCAGGAAATGATCTTTGTATTTTATGATGATTTTCTTCACACTATCTGTGTTTTTTCTTAATTTAGAAACTTACATTGATTGAAAGGTGGTTTCTTGTGACTACTTTTTTTGCTTTCTGCTAACTCATGAATTCATTCATATCATGCGAATTCTCACATACACGTTCATTGATTAAGATAGTTGAAAATTGAGAAACAATGTTGAAAATTCAGGAAATGATCTATATATTTTAGGATGATTTTCCTGACACGATCTGCTCTTTTTTTTGTTGTTGCAGGACATGGAAGATTCTTTCCCTACAAATATCAAACTCTAAGCTTCATTTCAACATAGGAGATGAGCCATGATCTGAATTGAAGATAAACTAGTTTACAAACTACGATTGCATCAAAGAAGTCAAAGCATACTTGACTTTTTGTTTGTTTTCATCTATCTAGGATTGTATAATGTTTGAGATGACGTTAATGTATAACAGTTTTGATAACTTTCTTCCAATATTTAGTTCTTTTCATTTAGGAAAGACTAATTGAAATTTAGGAAGGAGCCCCTGGCATTTAGGAAGACCTTTTGGATTTTTCTTCACCGTTAAACAATACAATTATACCTCAAGTTAAAATTCTAGTATATAGGTAAAACACGAGGATGTGAACAAATTTCAATCACTATCCCTCACTAATGAGTGATATGTTATACAGTGAGGCAAGAAGATAAACAAAGATTTAAAATTACATTTCTTTAAATTTAGGGAGGATTTTCTAATGTTTAGGAAGACATTCTTGAATTTAGGAAGGTCTTCGACAATGACCTGCATTCAAACTTCCACACAATTGTCCATTTTCTTATCTTCATCATCAACTCTGCTTTGTCCTTGAAATATTAGTGATCATGTATATCATCAATCACTTGAGTGTAATGACACATCCACTTAGTCGATAAAAATCCTAGAAACATAAACACATATAAGTAAAACAACAATTTATGAATGCCTTCCTAACTCGTAAAGACTATATATCTTACTATAATAGTCATACCGTCTCCTCTTCATTCAATATCTACTAGAGAAACACAAAAGAATATATATATATATATATATATATATATATATATGAGAACTAAAATCATATTAAGCACAAAGAAATTTTCAACTCTATATTCCATAATCTTTACTCACAGCAACAACTATTGCAAAAAGCATTTGTGTATTGTTGATACTCCCATTGAGTAAATGTCATTCTTAACACATATAGATACAAACACCAAATCTCTTTCAAACATGTAAGTGGTTTGGTAGCTAGTGAGAAGAGATATTGGAGTGACTACAATATTGTCTATATTGATACAATAAGAACAAAAGGAAAGGATTACATGCATTTAACTAAATGTGGTTTACATGACTCACATCTTCTGTGCCAATATGTACAATCTTTGTAAACATAACTCAACTTTAAAACTATAATACACGAATATCACTTTACAATTAAACTAGTTTTGCAACACTAGTAGTCTTATTAATTACCATGAAACGCCAAAAAAACACTTCCAGATTAATGTGTGTCATTAGCTAAAGGATTCAAAAACTACACAAGAATTTTATAAACAACAAATTTTGTAAAATTTTAGAATGAAGGCACAAAATACTATTCAATAAAGCAATCAAATGGTAAAATCAAGCAATCAGAGCATAGAGAATACCTTATCATTAATTTATCTCTGATGATAACGCAAACACTGCAACCACCAAATTAATCACCACCGTTCTTGTCTTGTACGAGAGCGTCATCGGATCTAGACACAGTGATGGCCTTGGAACAGTCATTTTTGTCGATTTCGACTTTGAATTCGATAGATTCATCAACAACGATATCTAAACTCTCATATCTGATGGTGAATTGGAGAATGAATAAATCATTGTTGTCGGTGTCGATGAAACCAAAGAGATGTCAAACAAATTGACAAAGTTGGAGGAATACATAGATGAATGATGTCGGAGGAAGACGGAGACGAACGATGTCAAAGAATGGAGCCGTCAGAACTCGCCGGAGATGATGAATCACGGCGACAATACTTAGAGAGGGTTTGAGAACGAAATCGAAAAGCTTTACTCACGTTGGTTTATAACATAGGGATATAATGGTCTTTTAATTTAACAAATAATGGTATTAGTGGAAAAATAAGTAATGGATGGTAAATTAGGAACTAAAACTAGGTTTGATGGTATTCTCGGGCATTTCTCTAGTATTTTTGCAGCAGTTTTTGCTCAAAAATCATTGGAAACAGTTAGCATTAATGCATTATCTTTAATATTAGTTATCAAAATTTTCAAAATTAATTATAGGTAAGATTTAAAAAATAAGGAAATCTTTCTATCTTATTCAAACATAAATATGCTTCTCTTTCATTTTTATTTAAATTTATATTTAATTAATCTTGAATTATTCTATAATATATTTAGTTAATAAAAATTGTGATTTTTTCCTGCATGTGATGTAATACAAATTTTTAAAAACGGACATATTTTACTCAATAGATGAATTAAAAATATGGGTACAATATCCTACATCGCTTAAAAAATTGGGCAATGGTTCAGAGTCATACTATAAAAGAGACCAAAATGATTCAGAATACAAATGAGTAGAAAACTTGATTTATCAGACATTCAAAATAAAAAAAAATATATATATTTGGTTTATTCTGGTTCTTAAAATGTTAAAAATATTAATAATATTTAAACGTTTATGAAGTTTCAAATATTATAAATATTTAAACTTTATAAGAAGTTTAACTATTAGAAATATTTCGACTTTTTAAAAAGTTAGAAGACCTTTAAAATATTAATAATATATTTAAACTTTTATGAAACTTCAAATATGAGAAATACACAGCTATTTTAAGAATTCTAAGTATTATAATATTTAAACTTTATAAGAAGCGTCAATCTTATAAAATGTAAATGGTTATAATCTTAATAAATAACATACGAACTCAATCTAATATTTATAATACAAAAGAATAAATATTAAAAATTAGATGCTATAGTGCGAGTTAAATATCACGGGACAGGGTTATATAGTTGGACGGGTTTTATCGATATTTATCAAAATTTAAAATATCATTAATTCGGTGTTACACTGGTAAAACATCATTTCATTATTTTGTTAACACTATTGGTATCAGAGAATAAACATATCTAATTATATTGATTAAATAAATATTATATAAAAAATAAATTATATTATGGTATTATATGGTTTAAACCATAAAATTAACAATTATTATATAATTATAACATATTTAACCAACAATACAACTTATAATTGAAATGTTTTAGTTATAAATAATTTGTCCCGCGGGTTCTAATCTAGTATATGCGTTAATATGATTTGTTTATGGAGTATATGTTTTTATCTTTTTAATGCTTATGTGGTATCTATTTGATTTCCCTAAAAACAAATTTAAAATACATAATTCTTTTGTTTTTGTGTGATATTTATGAAGATTGTCTTTTAATTGAATGCTAAATTATACTCCTACAAGACCTTGAAAATTAACTAATTTATTTTACGTTTCCGATGTCCCATACTATGGACTCCAATTCAACAGGCTAATTTTTCGGCTGCTAAAATATAAGAAATTAAGAAGTACGTATTTGTGAGAGCATAAGAAGAAAAAGAAAGATATTCCATTAGTTATGTTGGAGTAAACAAAAACACTAGAGAAGAAGAAAAAACCTACAATTCAATCAAAATGTAAGAAGTACCCGGACTACATTTAAACCGTAAATAGCTTTTTTGAGCTTGAAAACTTTACCCGGGCCAATAGTCTCTTCTAAGCCAGGTGGAGGTCGCATGTACACTTCATCCTCGAGTTCATCTTTTAAGAATACATTTTTACGTCCATTTGTCAAAGTTCCCAATCCAAGTTAGTAGCCAACAAGAGGACAACTTGGACCGTATGGTGTTTCGCAACTGGAGCAAACATATCAAGATAGTACTCCCCATACGTTTGTGTAAATCCACGTGCAACAAGTCTTACCTTATAGCGTTCAATCTCCCCATCGCTCTTGTATTTAATAGTAAAAATCCAGCGAGAGGTGACTGCCTTCTTGCCTTTCGGTAAATTTGCCTCGTCCCACATGTGGTTTTGCTCCATGGCCGTCGTTTCAGCGGTGACTGCATCACGCCACACCTTATGTTCCTTGGCTTCATCATAGGTTTGTGGCACCCAATGTTTGTCTACTTGGCCGAGGAAGGCCTGGTGTTCCAACGGAAAATGAGCAAGAGTACATACGGCTTGAATTGGATGAGCAACAGCGACATTGTTGTAGTACACGCGAGGAACATGTTTTAGCCGTTGACTTTGCCAAAGTGAGATTACTTCCTCTTGATCTTGTTCCTCATCATCATCATTATGTAGTACATTTACTTCCCCGGGCTGTGTATCATCATCAATTTGTTGATGATTGTGCTCATCGTCCTCATCTTGATTGGGTTAATTGACTTGAATAGGGTTATCTGCTTCAGTTGAGCTACTAGGAGCACCATCGACTGGTGGAACAAAGTCTCCTGGTAAGTTTGGCCCGGCTGGATTTTGATTGGCCCGATCGTTTTCAACGTCTAGCCGTTCAAGTATGATACATAGGTTTCTTGTTCTATCAGAGGTAGAAGTAGATAGGTCACGAAGATCTTCCCAATTTTTCGTGTCATAGTAGCCTTGAGATTCAACAAAATTCACATCACGAGAGACGAGAACTCGTTTAGTTTCAGGATCGTAGCATTTGTACCCCTTTTGTGTGGTAGAGTAGCCAATAAACATCCCTTTGGTACTTTTGGCATCCAACTTGTCCCGTAATTCTCTTGGTCTTAAGACAAAGCAAACACAACCAAATACTCTTAGGTGATCAAATGTAGGTGGTTCTTTGTTTAGTACCTCGAATGGAGAGACATCGTGCAAAAACCTTGTGGGGGTACAATTGATTAGATAACACGCCGCAAGAACAGCATCATCCCAAAAACATTTTGGGACGTTCGTGTGAAACATCATGGACCTAGCCACTTCCATTAGGTGTCTATTCTTTCTTTCAGACACACCATTTTGTTGTGGGGTGTAGGGACAGCTTGTTTGATGAATTATGCCATATTTGGTGAGGTGTTGTTTGAAGGCATGACTTGTATACTCCCCACCATTATCTGATCTCAAAATCTTAATCTTTGCATTATAATGGTTAGTCACATAATTTTGGAAACTAATAAAAGCTTCAAGAACTCTATCTTTAGAAGGAAGCAAGGTTAGCCAAGTATACTTAGATTTTTCATCAATAAAAGTAACAAAATATTTTTGATTTTCTCTAGATAAGCATGGAGATGTCTAAACATCAGAATGAACTAGACCAAAACAATTCTCATAAATAGTCAATGATTTAGGAAAAACAGATTTGCAATGTTTACCAAGGATACAAGCCTCACACTCATCATTTTTAAAAGAAATACTTGGAAACATTAGTTCTAAAGCTCGAGAATGAGGATGTCCTAGTCTAGCATGCCAAATAACATTGTTTGCTTTAACATTAATTGAACTAAAACATGATAGATTAGAAGAGGGCAGATTCAAGTCTTTAAGCAAGTAGAGATCATCTTGAGTACCACCTTGGCCAAGTACTTTACTGGTCTCAATATCCTGAAAATATACATCATTAGGACCAAATATAGCATAACAATTTAAATCAGTGGTAGCTCTTTTAACCAATAATAAATTTGAGGTAAAGCTAGGCATATAAAAAGCTTTAGAAGTTTTATCAAATAATTTCAAGTTGCCTATTCCTTCAACTAGAACTTTTTCACCATTAGCTATAACCACATTCCCTATGGCAAGTTTAATATCACTAATTAACTTAGAGTCACTAATCATATGATGTGATGCATCAGAATCAACAATAAGAGGTTTTGTTGGTTTTAAAGCAAGATAAGAGTTATCGGAGGCTTCCTTGAGAGCTTTGATGAGTGCATCAAGGTCTGATCTCCTCACTAGCTCAGAAGAGGCTGCTAGAGCAGTTCCATTTCCTCCAGAGACTTGATGGTTCGGCTTGGATGTTGTCGCTTCGCCCACCATGGTCGCTTGATGAGCCCTTGGTCCTCCACGGTTATTCATGGGTCGGTTAACTCGGAGATGAGGGTGAAGTATCCAGCACCGGCTCTTGAAATGGCCAACCTTCTTACAATGATCACAAACAAGTGGATTTTTGTCGTCCTACTTGTAGTAGCCTTTGTTTGCGGAAGCTATCTCCACCTTGTTGATGGTTACTAACTCCCCTTTGCCTCCAAATAGTCCAATAGATCCATGTTCCTTCTGAATTTGGTTGCACACGTCGTCGAGGCTTGGGAGCTTGTCTGACCTCAAAATGTGCTTGATGAGATCATTGTAAGACGGGTTCAAAGTGAGAAGGAGGCCGAATACTTTGTCTTGTTCACGCCTCTCGTTTAAGATTGCCGGATCTATGGTCGCCGGTCGGAGCATCTCGAGTTCAGCCCACAGAGATCTAAACTTTCCAAAACGTTTGGTGCTCCATGTCTTCTTGGTTGAGGTTATTGATGGCTCGTTTAATCTCAAAGATCTGGTTGACATTGGTAACATTTCCAAAAACATTTTGGAGAGTGTCCCATAGATCCTTTGCGGTTTCACAATATGAGTATGCTTCAAGGATTGGAGAATCAAGAGAGTTTTGAATGATGGCAAGAACACTTTGGTCTTCTTGAAACATCTTGTCTTCACTGCTAGTGACACCTTCTTTGCCTTCTTGGGTTGGTGTCTCCTTCGGAGCTTCACTCGAAGTAATGTGGGACTAAAGCCCTCGGCACTGTGTGTGCCGTCTTTGTGGTTCTTGCCCACAGCAGATAGTTCTCTCCTTTGAGAGTAACTGGTACAATCAAGGTCTTAGTGCCTTCCATGTCGAAGTGACCTTTGGTTAAAGCTATTGTCCAACGGGTAAAGAGAAGAGACCTTCAAAGTCAAAACAGAAGGAGATTGAAGTGGAGGAGGTTGGTGGGTGTGAGATTCAGACTAAGGAGCGTTCTAGCACTGATACCATGTAAGTTTAAAAAAGATATAAGAATAGCTTAGGGAACAAGTAATAATTAGTGAGTATGAGAGTGAAATCAAGTGTATGGAAGTGTAAGAAGTGTAGAAGAGTAAATCGGAGAGATAAGAGAGTGTAGAAGAAGAATTGTAGCTTCTTACTTGATTTAGTTCCTAGTTACAAACTATTTATAGACATATTACAACAGAATATTCTCTACAAGATACTATGCACAATTTACATTGTTGAGAGCGGCATCTCCTCTTTAACACAACATGTGACTCTTGTTTGACTTTCTTTGGCTCCCACTTGCTTAACCTCGACAACAGTTCTCTAGAGAAGGATCTAGATATTATGTGATTGTCGGTGATCTTCTTATTCATGAGCTGGGCTGGCTGAGCCTCTTAGTTGTACGGACGGCCCATCTTGATTGTTGTACGGACGTACGGACAGTGTGTGTGGGTTCTCATACTCTCACTAGGCCCATGAGCCCATCTATATCCGATGGCCGGTTTGCTACGTCTGGGAGGTTTTAAAGACTTGTTACCATCCCCACAAATCATCACATAATCTTTTCCTATATTTTGTCCTCACTCGCACAGTTCCGACAGTCACTTCCCAGAAAGTCACCCATCCTGAGACTACTCCAGCTCAACCACGCTTAACTCTGGAGTTCTCTCAGCACCCTTGACCGAAAAGATAAGTGCATTTTAGTGACATAGGTGGCCAAATCAATTCTTTTAAACCTCTCCGCAAGTCCATGAAATCGGGGTGTCACACTGCTCCTCGCGTCTGCGTTGATCGACCCCCACCTGGTATTGATCGATGCAGTTGCCCTAGCGTCGATTCCAGATGCCGTCATCGACCGAGATTCGTCCTCTAAAACTACCATTCGACCATGAACATCAAAATAACCAAAATAAGCCATAGAAACCACACAAAAAAAACACAACAAACGAGGAATCAATCCACCAAATCATAGAGAAAAACAGAAAACTCCGAGATCTCATGCTCAAATAAGTCATAGTCATGCACTCACCTTGAGAATGACGAATCAGATTCTAAAATAAATCACATCACAGCAAGCCTGAACACGTTCTCCAAACTCGAATCTCCACTCCCAAAGAAGAATCTCACTAGAAACGGCACCAAAATCTTATAAAAACTCAATTGAAAATCTTTCTCTCCTTTTCTATCTTAAGAATTAAAAGAACGGCCAAATCCCCCCCCCCCCCCCCCCAAAAAAAATGTCGAGTTTCCTCCTTTTATACTTGGCTTTAGGGTTTCCCAACCCAAAACACAACAAAAACGATCGTTTCACTTACTTGTTCCGCAAAACGAACATTGCATCTACCGATGCACAGCTTACATCAATCAACCTAAATCAAAATTCCAACTCACATGCATTACAGTTGCTCGGTTGAAAATGTATAACAGAAGAAAACATTTTTTTTTTAAATGGGTACGACGAAAAAAACATAGAACAAGCAACCGAGGCTTCCGCTTCATTGCTCTGATTCCACAATCACACTTTGCATTTACCTGCACTACAACACATATGAGATGCGTGAATATTATCATAAAAATTACTTAGTAAACGAATCATGGTACAGCTATCAAGTGTCCTATTTAGAAAGTGTTTGTCTGTGCTTCTGCCTACCGATTTATGGATCTTAATTTCTTCATCGAGGGTTTTCATAGTACTGTTAATAAAAGTTTGACTTTAGATGAAATATTCTACGAAACCTAGCTAATATAATTCTCGATCTTATAGTTTTGTATCACAAAAAGTTTGATAAATTGTCGGAAACAATATATATAGATGAAGAATAATTTGTGAATTAGCTAGTCAAATCTGTAAATTTAATGCTTGTTTTAACTTATTTATTTGTATAGTTAACATTATAAATAAAGATTAAAAAATATTTTGGTGTGTAGGAATATATGAGTTAATATGATTTGTTTTTTTGTGTGGTAATAAGTTAATATGATTCATTTATGGAATATATGTTTTTATCTTTTTAATGCTTATGTGGTATCTATTTGATTTCCCTAAAAAAAAATTAGTAATTATTGCAAAAATAAAGAATTCTTTTGTTTTTGTGTGATATTGATGAAGATTGTCGTTTAATTAAATTTCCAATTCAACAGGCTAATTTTTCGTCTGCTAAAATATAAGAAACTAGATAAGGACCCGCCCAATGTACGGCTTTAAAATTTGTTGTACGTTATTTATAAATTTTATTTTTGTTATAATACACTGATTTATATCTATTTACAAATCTTTTATGTATGTTACTATTAAAAGTGTATTTTTTACACCTAATATACTCTATGTTACAAATCTATTATTTATCACCACCTACAAATGTCTATATGATCACATTAAGCCAACTATTTTACTTTCACTTTTGCTTAGTTTTTTAATTACTAAAATTGTTGGCTCAAACCACATTTTGAATAAAAAAATTATT